>NC_087201.1:107923537-108055313 GCF_015104395.2 Macrobrachium nipponense
ATTGAAAAATATTTCCTTGTGAACTACCTTAACAACATCAACAGTTTCTTAGACTGGTATGCATGAAGATTCTCTTGTGTGCTGCAAGCATTACATATTTATAGATCAAATGGTGATCATTTATGCCCAGCTAAACTACTTAAGGTACAAACAAATTCTGGATAATTCTGTGTGTTGTGTCACTTTAGAATTATTAGGATAAATAAAACTGCATTTCATAAAATGACTCATACACTAAAAGTAATGTTATATATAAATGTTTATACATATACATATATATACATTATTGTATATATACATACATATATACTCACTCAAGTATATACACACTGATTCCCTGCTTAATTCCAAACCACATCTAATCAATTTATAATCTGTAACACACAAAATATAGGACAAGCACATGATAAAAGGTGTACATATGTGTGTGTGCATTTATGTGCAAATTCATTAACCATAGTTTCATTATTCTCAAAAAGCACAGGAAAACTTATATTTTAAAAAAGTCATTAATATACACATTAACAAAAATATTTTGTTACAATTTCCTTGGAGAGGTAAAAGCTTCCATGGAACCTCAAAGGATGACACACTGTAAAAGAAAAAAACTATTTTAGGCAAAAGTCACTATCAGTATGATTTTTAACATTAACAAATTTGTCACTTTCTTGTACATATAAGATTAGAGATTTGGCAAGTTCTCTGTACTTTCTTCTACATTATACACCTGCCTATATTCCAATTAGGTTTACTTCTTTTGATGATTTTCTACTTCTCCAAATGGTTTGGTCTCATCCCATTCCCTATTTTGTTAAAAGTGTAGCTCACTGAACTATTTGTTCACTGTAACTCGAAATAATCACATATTCCCTCACTTTCATGCAACAAAATACCAGTTGTACCCACTCTCAACACAGACATACTTCCATTGTATATACCTGGTCCAAATAATACTTCATTTACTTTTCTACATTGCTCTTCAGGATTACACTGTTAGTGCTTTTCCACAATTATCCCATGATTTTTTCATTCTCTACAATGTCCAAGCTCATTTTGATCTGATGTGCCAGTCTGTTTTGATAGTGTTTGTAAGGTAACTAAGGTAACTTATAAACCACTGTGTATCCTGGAGCAATATCTTTTCTCTTTACAGTTGTTTATCAATTACTTTACTTGGTTCTTCTTTGGGGATTCTGCATTTAGTTTAGTTTTCTCTTTTCTGCTAAGCTCCAGGGGGTTTATTTTTTCATTAATTTCTGCATTATCCTTGATACTGTGCAGTTTTCAATTTGTGTTCTCAGCTTCACTAAAAAGACTTGCCTTTGATTTTTTTTTCCAGCTACAAGTACTTATTTTGGTCTCTAAATTCACACTTTCATATTATAATGAACTGGTGAATTAGTGAAATTTCCAGTGAATTATTACTAATTTTTGCTGTTTGTACACTTCATTTGTTTACCATGCCACTATGCATTTAACAGGGTTTGCCTGGGCAGGCTAGTATGTAACATTAGTAGGATGTTACCTTAAAATAGGGGTTCCTGCTTAATCTGGTTAGGCTACTACCTGTTCTAGGTTTACTAAATCACATTTTAAGGATATAGACTAGATAAGAACTCCACTAATATGTTGCCTTACCAATAGCTACCAAGTCATAAATTCCAGATTATTTTATTAAGCCTAAGATAATGTTTCTATCTAATCCTAGGCTAAATGGACTGAATTACCATTTAGACCAATAATAGGATATTTCCTAAATTGTTCTCTCTTGCCTAGTATAGAGTATTGCCCAATCCAGATTATTTTGGATAATTCTTGAATGTATATTATATTACGTATTATAAAAATGAAGTTTTTATGATAAAACAAAGTTTAATGTATGCTTACCTGGCAGGTATATATATATAGCTATATTCTCTGTCGCACTGGCAGAAATTTTCAAAACTCGCGGCAAACGCTAGTTACCTAGTAGTTCAGGTGACCACCACCCCGTTCCCGTGGCGCTGGCGCTCGGAACCATTCCCATTTACATCAGATTTTCTCTGAACCCTGTCTCCTGAGGGGAGGAGGGTGGGAATTTAATTATATATACCTGCCAGGTAAGTATACATTAAACTGTTTTATCATAAAAACTTCATTTTAATGTATGACACTTACCTGGCAGGTATATATATAGCTGATTGACACATTTGGAGGTGGGTCAAAGACAGCAACATTGTTAGAGTTCAAATAATTAAAAATTATTATATCAATCTTGGTTCCTTACCTGCTTCATAGGTCCTGCCTCTGAGCCTGCTTAAACCTTAGGAGCTCTCAACTAGGACGTGGCCTGTTTGTTGAAGAAGCTAATAAAGGGTCTGACAACTGGACATGACCAATGTGTTGACAGGAAACCCACAGCCCTCTCATACCACGGGCATTCATGCTAGGAATTGTTAATTCACCTGAACTACACATACATCACCAATAACAAAAACCACTATATAGACTGAAGAGGGAAAATCCCCTCTCAGACGACCAAAAACACCTTCACCTGATTAAAAATTACCTAGCATATTAGTAGTTTATGGGGTGGAAACTCCTTTGCCCAATACTGTACCAGAGGACATGTAAGGACCAACGTCCGACAGTTGTCAAACGTTGTCTTTATATCTCTGAGATAAGGAGAGGCAAAGACTGAATTTGTTCTCCAAAAAGTTGTCTCAATAATCTCCTTGAGGGCTAAATTTTTCTTAAATGCCAAGGACGTAGCCACCGCCCTGACTTCGTGAGCCTTAACTTTAAGAACTCCTAAGTTCTGTTCTTGGCAAAGCATATGTGCTTCTTTAATTAGTTCTCTCATAAAGAAAGCTAAAGCATTTTTTGTCATGGGCCTACTTGGGTCTTTCACTGAACACCACATAGAACCAGAGGTCCCTCTGATGCCTCTTGTTCTTTCTACATAAAAGCGTAAAGCTCTCACTGGGCAAAGAACTCTTTCCTGTTCGTGACCCATAAGATCAGGCAGACCCAAAATATCAAAGGATCTTGGCCAAGGATTAGAAGGGTTCTTGTTCTTGGCCAAGAAGCCTTCCTGGAATGTACACACTGCCTTGTTGTGCTTCCAGCCTACTTCCTTATTTATCGCCTGAAGTTCACTAATTCTTTTAGCCGTGGCCAAGGCGACTAAAAAGATGGTCTTCTTTGAGACATCTCTCAAAGAGGCCTTGTCTAAAGGTTCAAACTTACTCGAACCTAGATACTTCAGTCCGACATCTAGATTCCAGGAAGGGGGTCTGCATTGAGGCTGCTTCCTGGTTTCAAAAGATCTTACAAGATCCCTAAGATCCAGACTATTGGAAATATCTAGACCTGGGACAGTCGTAAGCTTCGAACAAGGGGGAGAACGGTAGTTAACTGCTTGTCCGACAGTGCGCACGCTGAGGTGAAGAATCACTTTTTCTTTAGGCCCATGCAAAAAAATGCAGAGTGAGGGGTGGCATGAGGTGGGACTAGTATATGTAAAGGACCTCAGGTTTGTATAGTTAGGAAAAATGCAATTTTCGACAAATTGCAATTTGTTTTGACACGAATACAAACCCTCGGTCCTTTAACAATAGTAAGACTAACTTCTTGGTGGGAGGAATCTGAGTCTTTTTGGTGAACAGACTGGTGTTCATCCAACCCTGGAATGCCTCCCTGGTCGTAAGAGCGAGGGAGGGATCCAAGCCTCTGTCCGATTGATCGGGGTGTACACCGCAGGATCAATGGTCAGACCTCTGGGCCAAGTACTAAGAGAGAGGCAAGCGTATCTCTTCGTACCAGCAAGTAAGAACTTGTTCCTGTTTGCAAGAGACAATCATAAAGTTATGGGTTTGTCTCAAGTTGGCATCCACTTCCTCCCCCTTGTTGGAGGAAGTGGTGGATATTTACTCCTATCCCTACTGAAAGGGATAGGATGGTTCTCTGTTGAGTAGCTCACCTGCATCTCGTCCTTACCCAGCAGGGTGACAACCGTATCCCTCTACCCAGAGGTAGAGGGGGAGAAAAAGATGGGAAGAGGAGCCAGTCACACACTCTTCACTCATTCATTCCTACAGTCACACCAGGACTCGATGCTGTTCAGCCTGCGAGGGTCTGGGTTAACTACACAACGTGTTGAGGAACCACCACGGGTCCCAAAGAAAAAGATCCAAGGACCTGTGGGCAATATCCCAAAGGTAGAAGGAGATGCATGTGGTCCGGTTGGACCAGGCCCCTGCCTGCACTACCTGCGCCACGGAGAAGTCTTGTGGAACGCGGAGATGAAATTGAAGAAGGGCATCCTCACTCATCCTGGGGTGTCGAGTTTCTTCAGACAGCTCCATCGCGCCTTCACAGAACAAAGCAGCATAGCCTTCGTATCGGAGGCGGTGAAGTCCATTAGGGAGGGGATTGTGAAGGACTCGAACCAATCGTCAGGGACCGAAGGGTTCTGAGTCTTCACTATGAAGATCGGTACGAAATCGAGCGTCACAGATCCCCATCCCCTGATTGCTTGACTTCGCAGGAAAAGTCATGCAGTTCCCTCACAGGAAAAGAAGGGAATAGTCGCATGACCTATCCCTCTTCTCGAATTCGGTGATGTCCAGTACCCATACTGGTCTGTCCGACTGCAACGAAGAGTCTCGCATCCTCCTATCCCCATGCAGCGAAGTTCTTCTTCTCGGTACTGGATAGGACACCGACACTCCATGGTGGGTGTCGATGGTATGGGTACTGTGACAAGCTATTAAGACAAAGTAATGATTGCTCTGGAACAACCAAACTAAGTCCACAGCGTAGTTCGTAACTGACTCAGGCGCTCTGACAGCTGCCAACTGACTGGTTCGGAATCGGTAGTGAGGCAAATTGTCCAAGCATCCGGGTAAGTCACGTGACCTTCGCCCTTTAAGGGGTTATGCCGAGAGACCAAACAAATAATGTATTTGTTTGTCACCGATGCCGGACGGCGCGGTGATGATTCTCTTAATGCATATGCTCAAATGGCGAAAGTCAATTGCCTTCTAGAGACCGAGGTCCCTGACGGCAAGACACTCTCATAGTCGTTGAATCTCAGCTAAGGAGAAACAACACTGTGCTGTTGAAGACGAAGGTAGACATTGAATACAACCTACGTCTTCCAGCTGAATCGAAGAGAAGGAATCTCAAAATTCTGAAACTGTGCTTACAAATGACTGAAAACGCTAACCGCTATTTCATTGCTGTCCGGTGAGGAGTCGTAGTTGCAATGAAAGCGGGGCGTTTTCAGTAATGAAAGCACTGCCTGAAGAACTGCTTCTCATGGGCTGAACGTTTGGAAGTAGAGCTGGCCGGTCTGGGAGTAGGCGATGTCTTTCAATACATCTGCTAATCCGGGGTGAACAATGAACAATTGCACACCTCCGAATACGAGATATATTGAGGACAAACTCAGATTCCGCAAAAATCATTCGCATTATCGCAGTGCGATGCAGCAAGAGACTATTACAGAATTCTGTTACCGTGCGGTAAACAGAAAGATGAAAGTCGAAGAGATATCTCTGTTATAAATTCTCGCAATACCGAAGACAATGAATAAGAGTGTCACAGCAGTAGAAGGTCATTCATGTATGCGAGAATCCCCGTTAATCAGAGACCTAAGTCTGTGATTGTTGGGTAGAGATACGGCTGGTAGTCAATCACAGCAGAGGAGAAAGACATAACCGACTGTGCATCTCGAAGCGGCAGCTGGCACTGAGCTGCCTCGGGCAGTTCAATACACAGTAGCTGTCGCTGACTCGTCATCCTGAGTTGCCAGGTAATCCATTCCACGAAGGAATGCGTTCGGCTAGAACCACCGAGCATAAAAAGATATGCTCGAGCAATTATATTTAGGCGAAACGAATTTCGGTAAATACAAAAGCTTAAATGGTGATATCGTGACAAAACCAAAAGTATATAAAATTGAAACTGGAAACTCCTGGGAGGTTGCAGGCAACCCCAAGTTGCAGTTCAATTAGAATACTCCTCGTCTAAGTCGCAATCCGTAGAGTAACTAGGATATGCGCCTACCCCTCGGACAATTCAACTGCTTAGCAGAATCATGTCGCGAGGTTAATATACGTAGTATATTTGTAGGAATCTGAACAACGATCTCCATCCTAAATTCTTTTCCTTCAAGAAAACAAAATAAGGATTGGAGATCGACCCCCTTTGATCTCTAACAAAGAGAATGATGGAGAAGTCTTCCCCGAAGACTTTCCCCCGTGGCATACCACACTTCCGACTTCGAAGCTAACTTGGCTGGAGGGAAAGCGAAAGAAGACTTCCCTGCTTCCTTCTTCTCCTTCAACCACGCATTAACCCGTTGAAGCACTTTCTTAGCCGAAATAGAGAGAGTCATCTTCAGGAATGAGGACTTCTTGGGGGTTTTGGTCTTCGTAAACTGCGAAAGGGGTGACAAAGGAGCAGAAGGTTGAAACTCCCCTTCCAAAAGCGAAAGAAGACAGGAAGTCAGGATCTTACAATCCGACGAAGGATCCATACTCTTGTCTTCAGCAAACTCCTCCACGTCCTCTTCTGCTGAATAAATGTCCTGGAAGTCGTCGTCCTGTAGAACACTATGTCGGTCTTGACGTAAGGAGGACGGGTCAACGTCCTGCCACCTGCGTCCTGTGTCCACCAAGACAAGCTTCTTCTTGCGTCCTGAACAGCAGCTCGATCGTCTGTCCTCGATGGACCACTGCGTCCTGTCTCCCCGGCGATCGAAGAACGAGAAGGAGGAGGCAAACTCTTGTCATGCGTCCTCTTGGAGGACTTCACAGGGAGGAAATCATCCTTACGTCTCGAGGAAGGTTGAAAGGGAGTCTCCCAAGAATTGACGAGTACTGCTAACTTAACCTGCATCTCTCTTAAAAAGTCTCTAGTGTCCGCTTCCTGACGGATCGTATGTGACGGAGGAGAGAGAAGAGCAGAGCTGGGACGGCGAGGAGAGCGATCTTGAGCTCTACCAGAAGGAGAGGGAAGAGGAGAAGGAATCCACGCAGAAGGAGGAGATTCTCTCGCAGAATTAAATGCTCCCAAAGAACGTCCTGCGTCCTCTCTCGAACGAAAGATTTTCTTCCTTTTAACAGGGATTGCGTCCTGCGTCCTCATCACTCGAAGACAAAATCTCCGGACTATTCCATCCTTCTTGAACGTGGGAAGGCCTATCCTGAGCCACGGATGTCCTGAAAGTCCTCTTGAGGGGACGCGAAACTTCTAAATACCGCCGTTCCCTGCCTGATGTCAAGCCATCAGAGGACGCACACTTCCCAGTAGCGCCTTTTCTATGGCGTACTGCAGCAGCCTGGGACGCAACAACAGGACTGCCTGAAGGGACGACTGACCGTGAAAAAACCCCTCTCGCCTCCCTTCGACTGTCAACATGCCTTCTCCCTTGGGTCTGGGAGCTTGACAGAGGTCTAGGTCTAGGAGCACGAGAGAGACAATCAGACGCCCCTTCCACTACACTTTCACTCACATCAAAACCACTCACTTTATCCGTTAACCGCTGTATCTGGTCGCCCATAGATGCAAGGGCACCGAACACTTACACATATTGTGAATCCTTCGCCTCCTCCAATACAGCAGCGGGCGCAGGAGAAACCTGGGGGGAAAGGTTCTACATGTTCTACATTAGAAGGAACTGGAGAAGAAACAGACTCACTCCTTTTGCTAGAAGCATTAGATCTTCACTTCGAGACACAGATCTCCTCACACGATCTTTCTCTCCTGAATCAGACATATCCTAAGAATATCCAAAAGCGATTGCCAAGCCAACATTCCAAATACAATACCAAATAATCCGTCCAAAATCGGCGAAAAGTCGGCAACAATGTTGACGGTTCGGCTGGCAGAGAAAATCTGACGTAAATGGGAATGGTTCCGAGCGCCAGCGCCACGGGAACGGGGTGGTGGTCACCTGAACTACTAGTTAACTAGCGTTTGCAGCAAGTTTTGAAAATTTCTGCCAGTGCGACAGAGAATATAGCTATATATATACCTGCCAGGTAAGTGTCATACATTAAAATTAACCAGACCACTGAGCTGACTTTCAGCTTTCATAGAGCTGGCCCAAAGGATTAGATAACATGCCAGGTCTAGGCCAAAGGCCAGGAAATGGGACCAAACAGGTCATGCAGTATAATAAACAATTAATTAAAATTAAATAAAAGACGGCAGAGGCAGAGGCTTTCATACTAGAACACAAACAGGCAATAAATACATTTCTTCATGTTTCCATACATACATACTGAAATGGTATTAAAATTAATAATAAATCAAGAAACTTTGTAAATTTCTATCTAATATAACCTTATAGTTAGGCTACCATTTTATGTGTAACCTTATAATTAGGCTAAAACCTAATCTGATTTAGATTACCAATTCACCCTTACTAGTATATAGTATGGGATTAATCAGTCTTTACATAAAACACAATAACTTTACTATCCAGCCTTAAAGCTAGGCTATTACCACATTGCACAGAGTATTATTTCACCTAGTCCTTGATAATGGGATATTTCGTAAAAGTTTATTACTTAGCCTAACAAGTTACTGCATGTCCTGGATTATCTAACTCATGCTTAAGTATCCAGGCTATACAAAAGGGCAAAAGTCTGTAGCCTGTGTATCTAATACTAGGATCCTTGGTTTAAAATAGACTGCTGCCTAGACCCAAAACATATGTCTTTTTAAAAAGGTTCTTAACTTAATTTAGGGTACTACCTAATACAGATAATTTAATTCACCCTTAAGAATATATGTAATCCTAGGTTATAGGCTACAGGCAACATCTAGTTCTATGGCAATACTAGGAATGACTTAGCTTTTTAAGTATAATGAACATCAGAGGGGTGGAGGGAGGGCTCTGATCATGTAATTATTGGGTAAGTATATACAAAACTTACTAATTTTATATTAAAAATATTTTTGTATAAGTGACTTACCCAGTAATTACATAGCTGATTCCAAATTGAAAGGAGGTGGGATCATGGACATATTCTACTTCAAAACATTAAGTCATGTAATGAATTTGAAATATAAAAGTTGCTAGTATTGATAACAATGCTTGTCATTTCCTATCAGTTAAGAGAGCTACTGCAGATGGATATGAAGTTTTCATAATAAATCTAATATTACAATACTTACCTGAACACCTAAATTAGCCATGGTCACTGACCAGCCAATACTATATCCCCACAGATTTACCCACTAAGTGGGTAATTTAAATTGTCAGCGCTACCAACGCTGCAGGTAAAATTTAGTCAAATGAGTTTCCCGTGTTACCATTTGCAACGCTGGTGCAAATACCAGCCACCAGAGGCCCATCTCCTCAGTTGAATCATTCACTATCAAATTGAAGTGGGGAGGAAGGCAGGAATCATTCAAGTGTTCAGGTAAGTATAAACTTCAAATTGTAATACACTCCCTGAACACCTGAATTAGCCTGATTAACAAAATTTTAATGGAGGTAGGATCAATCTAATTCAGCCCGCATGTTTGCAAAGAAAGTACTTCAACGTCAGTGTCGAGTCTAAGGTGCCGTCTGAGTCAGAGGTACCTCCCATGTGGTAATCTATACTTCTTATTCATGAAGGTAAAAGCAAATCTCCTCACCTAGTCGTCCAACTCAGTATGTGAGGATGCTTGCAGAGGAAGTACCTTACTGTCAGTGTTGAGTCCAAGGTACTGCCCGAGTCTGAAGAACCTCCCATGTGGTATTCTATACCTCTCATGTATGGAGGGGAAATGGTGAACCTCCCATGTGGCTATTCAGCCTCTCATGTATGGAGAAGTTGAGTGTGCAGGACCTTCGAGTTCTCCGCTGCTCACTGACGCAGATGAATATGCTGAAGAAGTTGAATTTATTCCAACATGACCATCAGAATCTGCCTAATCTCAAGGACCTAAAGGAACAATACACTCAGTTGAAGCTTAACAAACAGAAACTCTCGAGTTCAATTAGACTATCACTGACTACCTAAACTTTTAACATCCTAACAATACCAAGCTAATTATAAAACCGAGTTGATCGCAACAACAGGACCCAGCGAGTAACCTTTCTCTGAAGAAACTGAAAATCTCTAAGGTAGAGCATTGTGAAAACCCACACCGACTCTCATATAACCGCCTCCAAGATTGCCAACACTGAAAAATTCCTCCAGAAAGCCGAAGGGTAGCCATCCGCAATACTTTGCGCCCTTGGACGTGAAGCGCAACTCGAAAGCTCTGAAAGCGATGAAGAATCAACTGACGCTTGACAAAGTGACCCCTCGCATGAAGAAACTAATTGCACTTTGGAATTGGAACGAGATGGACACCTATGGGAAAGCGCATAAGATTCTCGGACGAGGTCAAAGTTCCTTAGTACGTGACAAAAAAAACATTGTGAGCTCAAACCAGATACAGCAGCATTTGTGATCCGTCACCTGCTATACAAATCATCCAACGATGTTGCTGTGACTCTACTTATGATGACGACACGAAATTGATCATCAAGGAGACATCTTGTTTTCTAAAAGACTGTTTGCTGAGAGCACAAGGTTCTCTCAGCAGAACCTTCTTATGAATGTCCGGATAGTGAGGAGGCAGATGATTTAACTAGAAGTCCCTCCTCTCCTTGACAAGAACGTCGTGCATACAGCCAGCCTCAACAGATTCGTAATGTGGAACTCGCACACCGGCAGAAGGGTTACCCGCTACCTCATACAGAACACTTCCGATTAGGAAGCTAGGTTGAATCCAGCCTATTCAGCCCCATAAGTGATGCTAGCCTAGAGTCGTCTTCCCCGAAAGCTTACTTGATGTTTGAGAGCCTACTGGTTTAGTTGAATACAACATATCAAACATTGCTTGAATTAACTGTGAGGTTCCTCCAGAGAATGGACTGCAGAAAGAGAGAATGGACAAAGTCCACCATCCATTTATACTCGCTTTCCTTTGCTTGAGAAACGAAAAACCCTCAACTAGCACCCAATTCTCTCTTCAAAGGGAATCCTCTGTCAGTCCAATCCGACCACACCAGAACAGGAAAAGGAGAAAAGCTGAACACCCACAAGAGCATCACCCAAGAACCTGGAACTTACTACCCCTGGGTGCTTAATACCAACACCTGACATACCTGATCCCATCATATCTGAGCCAACCGATCCGGATGAGCAATGATATGCCAATATATCATCGTATCGGTTGAGCAATGATATGCCAATAAGATGATGATAAACTCCTGACTCCTGAGCTAGTCGTACTTGACTGCTTAATCCCGCACAGCCGCACCCCTCAGACACGATGACGTAACATCTGGCTGACCAACCCCTCCCTACAAGAGCCAACCGTCCCCAGTTCCGCAAATCGTGTACCAACTAAAGACTATGACATAACCCTGAGCTAGTCTCGCTCGACTATGCAAACCCACACTACCCAGTCACAATAACGTAACACCCATGCTGAACATACCTTGGCAATGAACACCCACTGCTAAGAGTCAACCACACACTGTTGCAGCAAACGTGCACCAACCAAAGATGACGAAATAGCCTTGAGCCAGTCTCAGTCGACTGTGAAACCCCGCACCAACCAGTGCCTATGACATAACACCTAGCCGACTACAAATGGGCGCTCAACACCCCCTAAGAGCAGAGAGGCCACAAAATGCAATCCAACAAACTCCTGTTACACCAATACTAAACCAGGACGGGAGTCCAGAGCTGAAGCTACATTGATCAAGTGAGGGAAGGAAGTAGTCCCAGAAAACCTGGCACCAAGGCCCAACCCACATTCAACCCCTTGAAGGAGGATCAGAAAAAGCGGCAGGAAAAGGTTGAGAAAGAAGCAGAAGGAGAGAAAAAGGAAGAAACCACACTTAGAGTAACTACCAAAGCCCCTTACGCCAACATTGTGCAGGTGGAAACCAACTTGTGTGGCACATATAAGTGCCTTCAATGACAGGTTACAAACTCAATGGGAGCCGAAGAAGGAAATTACCAGCTACCCTAATGAAAAGAGGCCAAGGGCACAAACGGTATTAACTATGGTACAGATGAACTGCCAACAGCCGTAGCCACCCACAATAACAGTGGTAGGCACATTACATCTCAAACCCCGAAAGTATAAAAATGGGAACTGAAGAAGGAAGATTACCAGCTACCCTATTGACAGGAGGGGCTGAGGACACAACCAATATTGATACAGTCAATGTTGGCACAGATGAATCGCCAACTGCCGTAGCCCCCGCAAGAACACTGAGGACATTATGTCCAAACCCAGTAAGGATGAATATACGGAGTTGCGGAAGACTCCGTAACCACCTGTGAAGCATCCAGACCAGCAGGCTGAGAACTACAGGACCTGTGGAAGGTACTAAGAAGACAGCCCCTCCAAAATTACTTCCCTCAACCCCGAAGAGAGAGAGAGAGAGAGAGAGAGGGAGTCACCAAAACCCCCAAATTTCAGGATTGAAATGATGAGAAACTCTTTGCTCTGCTGTGTTATTGGCCAAGAAACAGGATGAACAAGAGAAGACTCTGAAAAGACCTCCAAAGAATGACCCGATAAAGAAGATTCTGTAAAGACATTAGAATAAGTTTTAAAAGAAACTGGGAGAGAAAGAAACTAGACCGACTCGGTTCTCCATGATAATCTTGACAAACATCAGTAGCAAACTCAAGAATATTCTTCAAGACATGATCATGAACACAGTCCGTACTCAAGCTACTGTAATTCGTCTCATGATAATTCGATTTTACGATGGGGTTAGCAATCAATATCAGTACGACTATATTTTGAAAATAAGTCTTCTATATCTCGTGCACAGCTGGTGCAAGCAGCAGTGTGCAATCAGGCAGCAAGAGAGTTGAGTTGAATATAAAATTTAGTCCAAAGGCCAAGTATTGGGTGGGACCTATGAGGTCATTCAGCACTGAAAAGGAAATTGACAGTAAAAGGTTTGAAAGGTGTAACAGAAGGAAAAACCTCTCTGTTGCACTATGAATCAAGTGTTAGGCGAGGGTGGAAAGTAAGATGAAGAAAGAAAATATGAAAGGAGGTAAAGTACAAGGAGAGAGAGAGAGAGAGAGAGAGAGAGAGAGAGAGAGAGAGAGAGAGAGAGAGAGAGAGAGAGAGAGAGAGAGAGAGAGAGAGAGAGAGAGAGCAAATTACAATTGTCCAACTTCTCTACCTCCATAGCTTTACAGCATCTACAAAGTTAATAAGCATTGCCCTAACAATATACTCATTGTATAAATGTGTACAGCCATGAACAACTGAACAAGAAACTACTTTATTTGCTAATACGATCAAATCTGATAGCAACATCCATTATTGTATTCAATCAGCGTACGGCAGTAAACACTTACTGAAGGTATGTTATCAATGGTGTCATATAAAATAGGACTGAAATAATTTATGTACCACTTTGCTTGTAACTGTAAATGTAGCTGAATCTTGTAATACCGATGAAAATGAGTGAAAACGAACTGAATCACTAAATTTTAGGCAATCTATTAACAGAGGGAAAAAACTAGTTTATAATGAGATGTATTAGTCAAATTTGGACTTTAAAAAAATACATCATAAGATGAACAACATGACTTTGTTCCACATAAGTAAAGTATCCAGATATTCGTTAATGCTAACTAGGAACAAGAACATTCACCAAGACCAAGTGAGATGGATGCATCTGGTGAAGGAAATTGACTAGTTGGCATCTCTTCCTGCCTAGGCCATGGCCCCCCTTTCCAATACGGCTGTATGTTAACCCTTAAATGCCGAAGGGGTATATTAAAAATCGTCTTCCGTGTGCCGAGGCGGTCTCAGAGTGAGCGCAGAAGAGGAAAAAATTTTTTTTTCAAAAAATCAGTGCGCTTAGTTTTCAAGATTAAGAGTTCATTTTCGGCTCCTTTTTTTGTCAATGCCTGAAGTTTAGTATGCAACCATCAGAAATGAAAAAAATTATCATTATCATATATAAATAATGCGATATATGATAGCGCAAAAATTAAATTTCATATATAATTGTATTCAAATTTTCGGCTCCTTGTCAATGCCTGAAGTTTAGTATGCAACCATCAGAAATGAAAACATTATCATTATCATATATAAATGATGCGATATATGATAGCGCGAAAACAAAATTTCATATATAATTGTATTCAAATCGCTCTATGCGCAAAACAATTAAAGGTAACGAGTTAATTTTTTTTCGTTGTAATGTACACTAAATTGCGATCATTTTGGTATATAACACATTGTAAAACGATCAAAGCAACACAGAGAAAATATTATCATAAAATAATGCATGAATTCATAACGCGCGCTGGACAAAATAAATTTTTTCAAAATTTTTTTCAAAAATTCACCATAAATCTAAATATTGTCCTAGAGACTTCTAATTTCTTTCAAAATGAACACAAATGATTGAATATTACTATACTGTAAGAGTATTAGCTTACAATTGCAGTTTTCGACCATATCTGACGAGTTAAAGTTGACCGAATGTCGAATTTTTTTTTATATTTTTTTTTATGTGCAATTATTTCGGAAATTAGAAAAGCTACAACCTTCAAATATTTTTTTTTATTCTACATGAAATTGCACACATTTTCATATATAAAACTCTATGAAATGCCTAATATGAAACGGAGCAAATATTCCGAGAATGCGACGTACGCATTTCGGAGATTTGTGGCGGAGAATCCGCGCGCGGAGGGAAGGAAAGTTTTTTTTTAAATTCACCATAAATCTAAATATTGTGCTAGAGACTTCAAATTTGTTTCAAGATGAAGATAAATGACTGAATAAAATTACTAGACTGTAAGAGTTTTTAGGCTACAAATTGCGTTTTTCTACCATTTTTCGTAGAGTCAAAGTTGACCGAACGGGGTTTTTTTTCTATTTATCGTGATTTATATGCAAATATTTCGAAAATGAGAAAAGCTACAACCTTCAATTATTTTTTTTTGTATTTTACATGAAATTGTGCACATTTTCATATATAAAACTTTATGTAACGGCTAATTTAAAATGGTGCAAACATTACCACAATCGCACGTATGATTTTTTCGGAAGAGTTACCGCGCAGACGTAAAGAAAATGTTATTTTTTTCATAAATTCACCATAAATCGAAATATTGTGCTAGAGACTTCCAATTTGTTGCAAAATGAAGGTAAATGATTGAATATTACTAGAATATAAGAGTTTCAGCTTACAATTGCGTATTTTTACCATTTTGGTAGAGTCAAAGTTGACCGAAGGTTGAAAAATGATATTGTTAAACTACAATAAAGTTTTGTACATACTTACCTGGCAGATATATATGATTAATGGCCCACCCAGCCTCCCCTCAGGAGACAGGTGGAAGAGAAAATCTGAATAGAAGATGGGATTGGTTCATACTCCCGCCACCTGACCTACCTGTCGCGTGTGCCGCGAGATTTGAAATTCTGTCGGGAACGTCGGAGACTATAGCTAAGTATATATCTGCCAGGTAAGTATGTACAAAACTTTATTGTAGTTTAACAATATCATTTTTGTACATGAACTTTCCTGTCAGATATATACTTAGCTGATTGGCACCCTTGGTGGAGGGTAAGAGACAGCTAAATAATAATAGAAAAAAGGGAAACAACTGGTGTTGTAGGATATAAAAACCTTGGTTCTTACATGTTCAGGCAGAAGACTTCATTGATACTGTCTCTGAGTCTGCATTGCCTGGAGAGCTACAACTAGGACGTGACCTGTTGCTGAAAGACTCTCGGATCTACCACCGGGATATCTGATCCCCTTGTGTGGTAGAATCCAAGTCGGATCCTGTCAAAGGGAACTCGTCCGCTTACTTAACAGATCCTCACCACTACTATCACAAGGAGCCAAAACTCATCAGGCCACCTAACCAAACTAACTAGGGTTAGTACTACGACAGAAAGAGATGCCTCCCTGCATCCTCTTTCAGACAACCATAACCAACAAATACAAAACACAGGGTAAAAATATATAAGCCTAACAAGGATAAGTTCCAGCTCCCTGCCCCAGCACCGAATCCGCCGATAAGTAAGGGCCCAAGGCGAAGCATTTGTCATAAGTGATTTTCACATCACACAAGTAGTGGTTTGCGAAAACCAAGTGGCATCTCCAGAATGTTGCCTCCAGAAGGTTCCACACAGACATATTTTTGTTAAAAGCCAGCGAAGTGGCAATGGCCCTCACTTCGTGGGCCTTCACCTTAAGAAGCTTAAAATGATTCTCATTGCAAGATACATGTGCTTCTTTTATAAGGCTTCTTAAGAAGAAGGACAGAGCGTTCTTCGATAGAGGTCGAGTGGGGTCCTTCACGGAGCACCAAAGGAACTCTTGATTGGCCTTAAGTTGCTCTTTTCTCTTCAGATAATATTTTAAAATCCTCACCGGGCAAAGAGTTCTCTCAGGCTCTTCCCCTACAAGAGAAGATAATCCACGAATTTTGAAGCTTCTGGGCCATGGATTAGATGGATTCTCGTTCTTTGCCAGGAATCCGGGGAGGAAAGAACTAACCATAGCCTCTTCTTTAAATCCAACATTGCCCTCAATCGCTTGAAGCTTACTCACCCTCTTGGCGGATGCTAGAGCCATAAGGAAAAGAGCCTTCTTTGTCAGATCCTTGAACGAGGCTGAACTAGGGGGTTCAAATCTAGATGATCCGAGAAACTGAAGAACCACGTCCAGATTCCAGTTCGATGTTTTAGGTGACTGCTTCTTATTTGTTTCAAAAGACCTAATCAGGTCATGCAGGTCTTTATTTTCTGAGATATTGAGGCCTCCGTGTCTAAAAACCGCCGCCAACATACTGCGGTATCCCTTAATGGTAGATACCACCAGACCACATTCTTGCTTAAGAAACAGTAAGAAATCTGCAATCTGGGTCACAGAGGTACTGGATGAGGAAATGTTATTCCTCTTGCACAAACGTCTGAAGACATCCCACTTCAACTGGTATACTCGTAAGGTGGAAGACCTCCTAGCTCTTGCGATTGCTTTAGCAGACGCCGTTGAAAAGCCTTTCGCTCTGACCAGACTTTGGACAGTCTGAAGCCAGTCAGACTGAGAGCGGGGAGATTTTTGTGATACCTGTCGAAGTGGGGTTGTCTGAGTAGATCGTTCCTTAGGGGGAGCGATCTTGGAAGGTCCACTAACCATTCCAGTACCTCTGTGAACCATTCTTGGGCCGGCCAAAAGGGAGCGATTAATGTCATCCTCGTTGAATCTGACTCTGCGAACTTTTTGAGCATTATCCCCAGAATCTTGAAGGGGGGAAACGCGTACACATCGAGCCCCTTCCAGTCGAGAAGAAGTGCATCGATCCCTATTGCCCCTGGATCCGAGACGGGAGAGCAGTAAAGATCCAGTCTCGTATTTCTTGATGTGGCAAAGAGGTCTATGTGTGGCCTGCCCCACAACTTCCAAAGGCTCTGGCATACATCTTGATGAAGTGTCCACTTCGTGGGAAGGACCTGATCTTTCCTGCTGAGGAGATCTGCTCTCACATACCTCTCTCCCTGCACGAATCTGGTGAGAAGCTTGATTCTCCTTTCTTCAGCCCACAGAAGAAGGTCTCTTGCTGTTTCGTACAGAGAGAAGGAATGCGTCACCCCCTGCTTCCTGATGTATGCCAGAGCTGTGGTGTTGTCCGAGTTGATCTGCACTACAGAGTCTCTGACGTTGGATTCGAAAGCTTTCAGAGCCAACCACACGGCCATCAATTCTTTCCTGTTGATATGCCAGGACACCTGGTCCCCCACCCAGGTACCTGACACCTCTCTGGTTCCCAGAGTCGCCCCCCAACCTGTCTCCGACGCGTCGGAGAACAACACTAGGCTGGGGTTCTAGGATTGCAGAGACAGTCCCTGCGCAAACTTGTTGGGATCTGCCCACCATACAAGTTTCTCCTTGATCTGCTGAGATATGGACAGGGAGAACGTCAAATCCTGAGAACGACGACTCCAATTCTGATGAAGAAAGAATTGGAGCGGTCTCAGGTGCAACCTTCCTAGGGAAACGAATTGCTCCAGCGAGGAGAGCGTCCCCAGCAGACTCATCCACTCCCTCGCTGTGCATACTTCTTTCCCTAAGAAGGCTGTTACTTTCTCGAGTCCTCGGGCTATCCTTTCCTGAGATGGAAAAGCCCGAAAACTCTGAGAGTTCATCCGGATCCCCAGATAAACACACTCTTGTTCGGGCACTAAACATGACTTCTGGAAATTGACCAGAAGCCCCAATGAACACGTCAATTCCAAGGTTTTCTGTAAGTCCTTCAGACAACGATCCTTCAAATTGACCCTTATAAGCCAATCGTCGAGGTACAGGGATATCCTCACCCCTTCCAAATGAAGCCATTGAGCTACATTCCTCAAGATCCCCGTGAACACTTGGGGGGTCGTCGAGAGGCCGAAGCACAGAGCCCTGAATTGGAATACTCTTCCCCCCATCATGAATCTGAGATACTTCCTCGAGGAAGGATGGATCGGTACGTGGAAGTCAGCATCCTGTAAGTCCAAGGACACCATCCAGTCCCCTGGACGCAGCGCTGCCAGCACCGAAGAAGTGGTCTCCATCGTAAACTTCTTCTTTTCTACAAAGAAGTTCAGGGCGCTTACATCCAACACCGGTCTCCATCCCCCTGAGGATTTCGGAACTAGGAAAAGGCGGTTATAGAAGCCTGCTGATTGATGGTCTGTCACTAGTTCGATTGCCTCCTCCTCCAGCATCTGATCTACCGCTAGTTGGAGGGCCTGGTTCATGATAGGGTCCCTGTACTTGGCCATCAACTCCCTTGGGGTGGTCGTCAAGGGAGGTCTTGAGGTGAAAGGGATGAGGTAACCCCTCTTCACGATTGATAGGGTCCAAGAATCCACCCCTTTCTGGGCTCAGACTTCTGCAAATCCTAAAAGCCTGGCGCCCACCATTGTCTGAAGGACTTGTTTCTTATTTAGAAGTCTTGACTGACTTAGAGAAAGTCTTTCCTCTTCTGTTGGGTCTACATCCTCTAAACGAAGCGGGTCTGGAGGAAGAAGCCCCTCGAAAGGGTTCCTGAGCACCTGACTTCTCCTTTCTCGTCTTGACAGGGAAGGAGGGACGAGGCTTCCTCGCCGACTGGGCCAGAAGGTCCTGCGTAGCCTTAGCTGAAAGGGATCTAGAGATATCTTGAATCAGTTGCTTGGGAAACAGTTGAGTGGAGAGTGGAGAAAACAGTAACGAAGACCTCTGAGCATGGGAGACAGACTTCGTCAAGAAGGAGCAATAAACGGATCTCTTCTTTACAACTCCCGCCCCAAACAAGGAAGCGATTTCGCTCGCTCCGTCTCTTACGGATTTATCCATGCAGGATAATACGCAATGAAGGTCTTCCGGTGAGAAAGACTGGCACTTGTGTCTTCTTAGCCAAGACTCCCAGCGACCAATCAAGGAAGTTGAAGACTTCGAGCACTCTGAACATACCTTTCAGAATGTGGTCAATCTCGTTCATGGCCCAAGTCGTCTTGGCTGAGTTAAGAGCCGATCTCCTCGTGGCATCTACCAATGCCGAAAAGTCTGCATCAGCCGAGGATGGGAGACCCAGCCCCAAGGGCTCTCCTGTCTCGTACCAAAAGCCAGTACATCTGGATAGCTTCGACGGTGGGAAGGCGAACACTGTTTTCCCTGCTTCCTCTTTGGAGAGCATCCAGGAACCAAAACTCCTAAGCGCCTTCTTCATGGATAGGGTCGACTTCATTCTCACGCAAGACGATCCCTTCGTTGTCTTTGCCATGGGAAACAACGAGTGCGGAGAAGGAGGAGCAGTAGGGCTAAGGGAATCCCCAAACTCTTGAAGTAGAAGCTCTGTTAGCTTCTTGTAAGAAGAAACTGCTGCCGTAGTATTCGTTTCTTCATCCGAGCCATCCTGGCCTTCTTGCAGAGGAGAGCGTGGAGGATCCTTTGAAGAAGAAGAGGTCCTTGCAGGAGCAGAGCGTGAGGTTGGAGAATGCCGTCTCACAGGAGAAGTCAAATCAACAGGTGAACGGCAATTCGAAAACGAAGAACGCCTATCCAACCTGGCCTGTCTGAGATCGGACTCCCTCTTCGAGGTAGACGAAATCTTGACTGAAGGAGAGGCTGGGCTCCTACCATCAACAGGGCGCTTACGAGAGGGAGAGCACCTGCTAGAATCCTGGCGCCTGTCGCGAGGAGAGCGGCTACTAGGCGCCGAGCGCCTATCAGGAGCAGGGCGCTTGAGAGGCTCTTGGCGCCTGCTAAGCGGAGAACGGTCAGGAGTAGGGCGCCTCGTAAACGACGAGCGCCTACCAGGAGAACGGTGTACTCGGGGCTCTTGGCGCCTATCCACAGGAGAGCGGCTGCCAGGAGAAGGACGCCTACCAGGCGCATGGCTCCCACCAGACTCTTGACGTCTGAAGGGAGAAGAGCGACTAACAGGAGAAAAGCGTCTACTCGACACAAGATCCGAAACGCGAGGAGAGCGGCAGCCAGGTGACAAGCACCTACTCGGAGAAGGGCGCCTTCTAGGTTCTCGGAGTTGATGAGGAGAAGACCATCAAGAAGGAGTCGACGAAAGGAGCCTGTTCTGCCCCGAGCGCCTCTCTCCGCTAGGACGCACACTAGAAGACGCAAGATGAGCAGGAGAGGAGCGCCTACCGGAAGCGGGAAGCCTATCCGGAGAAAAGCCGTCGCCATCCAAAGAGCGCCTGCCTGAAGTCTGGCGCCTTGACAATGCTGAGAGAGCGCCAGGTGAGTGGGGCCACTCGCGCGAGCTCCTACGCTCAGGCGAATCCTCCCCATACGAAGGAGATCGCATACGACGAGGAGAGCAATCCTCTGATGAATGGCTTCTAGATCTCTTGACCTTAAGAGATACGTCCTTTCTCCTACGAGATCTTAAAGCCAGAGAGTCCGCCAGGGCCGAGATCTGAGCCTGGAGTCCCGCAAGGACTCTAGTAGGAGAATCCACAGGGTCTTCCTCCGATGCAGCCGCAGAGCGAGGGGCGCGAGAAGACGAGTGATCACAGGATCTCCTGGGCCTCTTCACTTCCAAAGAAGCCTCTTCAGGGAAGACTTCCGGGCTGGAAGCCAAAGGACTGAAGGGCGCCTTCCAAGCCCTCTTCAATGGGCGCGACGCATCCGGGGAGTTCCAGCCGCGCTTCGGTGATGGCGAAGAAGAAGAGGAGAAACACTGACGCAGGATCTCCTTCTTAACACAATCCGAGGCAGCCTGGGAGCGTACTTCAGGATCTGCCGAGGGGACGCCTGAAAGGTGGGGGCTCTCCCTAGCCCTCCTGCGGCTTTCGACTTTCCTCCTCCACTGGAACTGGGAGTCTGGAAGAGGTCTAGGCCTGGAGGCACTATGGAGCCGGTCAGACACACCCTCCACAACACTGGGGACACTGCACTGATCACCAACACTCTCACTCTTACCTTGCTCTAACAGGCGAATCTTCTTTTCCATCGACTGAATCGTAGCCTTTAAAGCCGCCGCCTCCGAAGATGAATCTTCGGCTTCGGCGCGGGGAGCAGGGGCTGCAACCTGGGAAGGAGGTTATAATTCTACATTAATGTTAGGGTCAGATTCAAACTCACTCACTCTAGGCCTACTAGAACTCCTAGAGGATGCTTTACGAACTCTATCCCGTTCCAACTTCCTAATGTATGAAGAAAGAGCCTTGTATTCATCTTTATTCAGTCCCTCACATTCCTTACAAGGGTTACTAAACGCGCACTCATTCCCCCTGCATTTCATACTTACAGTGTGAGGGTCAACCGAAGCTTTCGGAAACCTCACCTTACATCCTTCAATCGAACATACCCTAAACAAAACAGGAGTCTTAGTTACTGTATCTAAATCAGACATGTTCAAGAAAAATCCAGCGCAAAGTCAAAACCCAGTCCAGAAACAGCGTATGCCAAGCCAAACAGAACGAATACGTCACCAAAAGGTCCAAAATGATCTCCAGGCAAGCGAGAATCGAAAAAAAATCTATCAAGAGGAAACCACAACAGTTGTTGTCGTTCCCGGCGACAGAGAAAATCTGAATAGAAGATGGGATTGGTTCATACTCCTACCACCCAGCGGCGGGTAAAGTAGACTACCTGACCTACCTGTCGCGTGTGCCTCAAGATTTGAAATTCTGTCGGGAACGTCGGAGACTATAGCTAAGTATATATCTGACAGGAAAGTTCATGTACAAAATTTGTCACTTATCATTTTTTATATGAAAATATTTCAAAACTGATAAAAGCTACAACCATGGGTTGTTTTTAGTTGTATTGTGCATGAAATTGCGCACATTTCCATATATAAAACTTTATGTAACGGCTAATTTTAAAATGATCCAAACATTACCACAATCGCATGTATGATTTTTTTCGGAAGAGTTACCGTGCAGACGTAAGGAAAAAGTTTTTTCATAAATTCACCATAAATCGAAATACTGTGTTAGAGACTTCCAATTTGTTGCAAATTGAAGGTAAATGATTGAATATTACTAAAATATAAGAGTTTTAGCTTACAATTGCGTTTTTTACCATTTCGGTAGAGTCAAAGTTGACCGAAGGTTGAAATTTTGGCACTTATCGTTATTTATATGAAAATATCTCAAAACTGATAAAAGCTACAATCATGAGAACGTATTTTTTTTGTATTCTACATAAAAATGCGCACATTTTCATATATAATACTCCATGTAACGGCTAATTTAAAATGGTACAAAAATTATGTCAAAGTGACAAAATAATTTCAGAGATGTCTCACCGATACTTTTTAGTGCGGCAAGAAAGAAATTCGCGCTTGCGCGCCTGCGTAACGATTGTAAACAAAACAACACCTTGATCCGTGAACTCCCAGCATCCCCCAAGGCGCGTGATTCAAGAGTTTTCGGCTGGTAGGCCTATAAGTATTTTTCAGAGAATTTTTAAAAAAACTTTTATATGTCGACGTAAAATACGTCCAGTCGGCACCCGAGAGACAAAAAATGTCGACGTAAAATACGTCCACTCGGCGTTTAAGGGTTAACGGCAAGCTTGTAATTGTAATTAAATTGAAATGTAACTCACTCACACATTTTCATGGTAATTTTAAGTGTAAATCTTTAATCTATTTAATATTAAATTTCAGTTGTAATTTGTAATTTGATAAAACAACTGGTAATAATATTTGTAACTGTAATTGACATAAAGCATCATTTAATTACCGACGGAAATTTGTCTGCTAAATGGATGAAACGTCATGCTACCGAATTCTGTCAACTGAGGGAATATTCTCGGAGAGCAATGAAATGTACAAATTCCTTATGATTCTGATTTATATGGCACAAGATAACATAATTATCTATGTTAAAATGTCACCATAGTTAAAAGATCGCCTTCTCTCTAGACGACAAACATGGTATAAGTGGGGAAGATCTGTTACGTCAGTCATATCTAGCCAATCAGGGCAAGAATGAGTAAATACGGCGACGCAAACGCATATTCGCCATCAGCTGATTCCAGAAAGGAACAAAAGTGGTTTGCAGATAGGGGACGAGGCACACAGCAAAAAACCTAAAGTAATGCCTACAGCGCACCGCATGAGGTCCACTGACGGAGCTATCCCCTAAGGAGAGAAAACATGATGAGGTGATTAGCTAGGATGTTCCTAGTATTGCCATTAGGGGTCAGCACTGTACACCTACACTGAGCAATTGAAACACTACCTGCAAAATTTTAATTTAGGCTACAATTACATGGAAACTATAGCTATGTAGTTACTAGGAAAGTCAATTATACAAAACCTGCATGCTTATTAATGAATACCAAATCTATCGACTGAAAAAGGCCTTTAACTTCCTTCAATCTCACCTATCAATTTCTTAATAACTTTCATGCATTTTCATAAAAAAAAACCATCGTGTCAAAAAATCTCAATAACCAGTAAAAGCACCACAAAGTAGCTACATTCAATAAAACTATGTCAAAATTTTCTATATGCACTTTCCAAATGCTTTTCATAATCGAAATATTGTATTGACTAACTTTCTACTGTCAAATTATAAATACAACATTAATTAAAGTATATATACCTCCTTCTTCTTTTTTTCTTCATGTGCATTTGAAGCATTAGGAGTCTGGTAGGCTGGAAGGGAAGGAGGTACAGTCTGGCGAGGATGGCTTGCAGCTGCTTCTGCTGCAGCAGCCAAACGGTTTTCTTCCTCCTGAAGCTTTTGTGCTATTTCCTCACTGTAAATATATCCATGTGGATATTAAATATCTTGAATATATCTTAAAAAAGGATAAAAACTATCAATATACTAAAAATAATTTCATTGAAGAGCAACTAAAATACTGTAATGATGTTACAATATTAAATGTATCAATCACGAATTTCAAAATGGACATTTGTAATATCCAAGAGATACAAACTAAAACTTCAATTCTGGTATAACCTGTAATTTCAAAACCTCTAACAACACCAATAAGAACAATTCAATATCATAAAACCACAGGCTGTCCACAAAAGCACTTTAAAAAAAGATACATAACTATAAAAATTATATAAGCCAACAATTACAGGAACTGAACATTGGCAACAGTGTAACACCTTCTACCATATCATTGTGATATCACATCTTCGATAAGAGAAAAGGATTTAAGCCGCTACTTAATATCAAGTTCTAAAAAATCATTCATAGTGATGTAGTTTATGACACTATTAATAGACAAAAAAAAATTCATGACCAATCACCCATGTAAGATGACTGGAAGGAAGGTACTGCGTACCATTTAGGAAAGTAAAATGCAGCAAGTCATATATTACCATACTTTAAATATTAAATATCATATCTTTAATTATCCCCAACGTTCACTATTTTTGTACAATGAAAGTGCTTCAGGTCAGCCTGTACAATTAAGGTCCATACTAGTTCAGTGGTCAGAATAAACAATAGTACTAGTAGAGTACTGTATCATTGAACTTGTTACAAGAAAGTTTACACATGAAAAATAAAATCGTCAATTAACAAATTCACCCTACATACGGTGAAACTTTACCCATTAATCTTACAGATGAAAACTGAAAAACAAAACCTGAGGCCTTTTGCTTTCTATCAATTAATGAAAATGTTCATATTATGCCTAATTACCTTTCTGTCAAGATCTAACCTGATGTAAAAACTATCATCATAACAGTCATTTATTATTTTTCTTAGTAATCTTTATTACATAACTAAACCTAAAACTTGAGGCTCTTAAATCTAAAGGCTTACCCTAAAAATTTGTTTTCATTCATTCTTACAAAACCACACTGTATACTGTTTATACAGTCATACACAGAAATATGTACTACTGTACTTCAAATCACTGTACACATCCTTGTAACTGAGATGCTAACTATACAGGCTTTGGGTAGCATAACAAGCAGCAAATTGTTCATGGCAGCACTTTAGGTGTCTATTCCAGAACTTTATACTTTCCACTTTTCGCCCACTTTACTTTTTCTCCTTCACCTAGACTTACCAAGTTCTCTGACATTTGTCCTTATCCAATTTCCACCTCCAGCATTACAAAATAAATACCTTTGCCAAGACTTGTGGGTCTAAATGTGACCAAGTGAGCTGCATAAACTACTTCAGACTAAAATTTGCGTACTTTATCTATATGGATGCACATACACATGCATATATAAAATATCGCAAATTTTGAAAGTATTTTGCATTTTCCCTAACTATACAAACATGAGGTCCATTACAATAGGAATTACTTCAATGCAGCTGGAAAATGGCCGTTCAACTTAAAACAAGGTGATGAAGTACATAGTTAACTACCAACTACGGGAGGGGAGTCCTGCTCACACAGTCAGTATGCACTAACTTTGCCTTCTGATCCAGGAGGCAGAATGAGGAGTGGCTGAGGTAGGCATAAAGTTGTAAAGGACATTAAGTTTGTATTGTTTGGAAAAATACAAATTACTTTCAAAATTTGTGATTTGTTCCTACAAGATATACAAACCATCAGTTCTTTACAATAGGAACCTTACTTCTTGGAGGGAGGATTCTGAGTAAGCTTCTGAATTGACTGAAGTTTGCCTTACCTGGGACTCCTTCCTGGTCATGGAAGAGCAAAAGAAGGAGACCAACCTCTGATGAACTGAACAGAAGCAAAATGACTGTGTTCAATTGCCAGACTTCTGGACCTTTTGAATTAATGTGAGTGTAGCATATTGCTTTGAAAAAGGCTTGGATGAACCTGGAGCATCAAGAGACAATAAAATCAGGATATACAATGGGTTTGTTCTATCATACGCCCCTCTCTCTCCTTCCTAGAGAGAGGGGAGGACTTGCATCTGTTAATATAACTAAGATTATAGACATGGTGCTCAGTTATGTATCCTCACCTACATGACCCACCCAATCAGCAAGTGATGGATAGCCATTCAACTCTCTCTATGAGAGAGGAAAGAAAAAAAGAGAGGGGAGAGAGCCAGTCACTGGCCTCCCCGCCCAACTTCCTGCTTTGCCACCAAAGCCCTTAGGCAAGATGCAAACTGTTCGCAAGGGGATCTGGGAAAGCTGCATAACTTGTTGAGCCCCTGCCACAGGGCTCATGAAAATGAGACCCCAAGGCCTGTGGGCAACATCCAGAAGGAAAAAAGATGTGCAAGGGATGAACCAATGTCCCTATCCTCGTGAAGTACTTAGAACAAACTCCTAGCCGTCAAGAACGCATTTGATAGCCTCAGGACGGTAGAAATAAAATGTGTTTGAACCCTTCTTTCTTAAGTCAAAAAATGTACTAAAAAAGTCATCAACACTCAGGCTTGAGATGTCACGTCCTCTTGAAGATAGTAGTCCTGAGACACTTTAACTGGAAACAATAGTATCGGTTACTATAGTAATGGATCGCCTGTACTAGGGGGGATGGGTACTACACCCACTGGCAAATAACTAAAATCTACAAATTTAAAACCCCTCTAAAAATGCTTAGAACTGCCTATTTTGATAGTTCAAACAAAAAACTCTAAAAATGCCTATACCCAAGTATTTTAATAATTTCATCACAAAAAGTGCATTTAGTCACAAATGTATGAAAACACAGTAGTTTGTGAATATTTCTGTGAAAAATACCACAAATAAGCAAATTTTCCACAAATAATGTGTACTAGTACGTGTTCCACAAAAAAAATCCTTAAATGGGCAAGAATGCAAATAGTGGGGTTAACTGTACTAACCAGTTCAAAATGGGACTGAAGGTGACCCAAAAGTCTTACTATAAATTTCAGGACAAACTCAAGCGTAACAGAATCTCATTTTCTCGAGTGCAATGCATAGTCTAGATGGAGGCCTAGACTTCTACAGACAAGAAAATAAAAAAGATCTCCTTCCCGGGTGAGCTCACCTGTGGGCTTGTGTCACCTGTTTGGGACCAACACCGTTCCCATGCAAGAACGTGCTGGGGGTGACACCATACTTGAGCGCAGGACCCCCACTCACTCTCATAGGTCAGGTCCGGAGACCTTACCGGTTACAGGAGTCCATGGTGTACAGATGTTTGCCATGCTGGTTCTAATCAGATGGAAAAAGCAAGTCTTCCAGGTGAGTGAGTCTTCCCTCGGTCGATGTGTCTGTGAACAGGTGTATGACAGGAGGAGGAATGTGCAGAGACACTCCAACTAAGTCCCTGTTGCTTGGAGAACAGGCTAGTTCCCAATTCCTTTCCTTCCCAAAGGAAAGACAAGAACCCTAATTTATTTACTTCCCGAAGGAATGGAAAGGAATAGGGAGTCCCTTATAGAATACTAGAATTCTTGACTTCTCAACTGATGCAAACAAAGAGAAGGACGTTCCTGAGGGTCAACTTACTACTGTTGAGCTGTCTACTCCTTGGTAGCAAAAATAACATTGTCTCTTCTCTGAAGATACTGATATGGGACTAGGATTGAAACAGCATGACAGGACACTAAGCGTTTTGCTCAAGTATGAAGTCGAGCTTCCCAAACTTGAACTAGACTGTCAAGTCCTGCCAAGTACAGAACTCAAGGTCAAATACATGAGACCCTGGTAGGGGACGCAAATCGGTTCCCTGCTTCCCTTGTGGAGGGAGGCAGGCCCTTGAAGTCCCATGGCGGTTCTTCTTAGGGAAAGGAGAGGCAGCCTTATTCTTCTTTGGCTGGTGGGACTCAGAAGGAGAAGGGGAGGAGGCAGCAGATGATGAAGTCACAGAAAGAGGTGAAGAGGACGATGATGATGTCACCTTACAACCCCTTTTTTATTTCTTCTTCGACACCTTCTTCAGGATGGAAGTCAGTTTATTCCATCCAGAAGAGAGCAGCAGGAACCACAGGAGTAGCCATTGCAGCTGAGGCAGCAAGAGCAGCTGGGGTAAGAGGAGCAGTTACCCAAGTGTCCGAAGAAACTCGAGCAAAGGATATACCAGTCCGTGGGGATAACCCCAGGTTTTGAGAAAACCCGAGTAGCTGGTGATACAAGTCCTGGCCCAATCATGCAAACACAATCACAGCTGGCTGGTGCTGAGCGCTTGGGTATCAGCACGAATGAACTCAAGCACTTGGCTCGGGGAAGCTGGGCTGATCATGCGAACACAGTCGAGCCAACATTCAAGACTTGCACATCTGGAGCTCACTTGAGTGTCCAAAGAAACTCTAGCAGAAGGGAAAACCAGTGCATGGAGGTAAATTCCTGATTCTGGTAAAGGTAACTTGAGGTTTTGAAGAAACCTGAGTGCTCGGAGTGACACAATTCTCCTACAAGGACTATGCACTTGTGCTTCCAAGTTGTGTACAGGATGACAGTCAGTAGCTCCCTCTACCCAAGTGTCTGAAGAAACATGGGTGGAGATACATACCAGTCTGGGAAAAAATTTCTTGGGACTAGGGTAAGTGATATGGGTTACCTCTTCCACTTGTATTTTCTGAGGAGACCCACACACTTGATGCTCCCGTGTTGTAGGGTCTCAGGGAGACCAAGAAAGAGGGCGAAAATAACGATGACGAATCTACTCCCTCTTCGACTTTTACTGCAAAACCATCAGTCCCAACCCCTTACATCATCTCTGTTCATCAGCCACAGGTTTGGTGATAGCCCGCACAACAGCTGCTTCATGCCCATAGCATCAGAAAAAGAGCAGTCACTCTCTCTCTCAGTCGAGCCACAGGTTTGGTGATAACCCGCACAACAGCTGCTTCATGCCCATAGCATCAGAAAAAGAGCAGTCAGCAACATATGTACAGGGCAATACTTGCCAGCGAGAGAACCCTTACTCCCAGGCACCAAGCTCTACATAGCACATGGCTAAACACATAAGCAAGGTAAAAAAACTAGTTTAATCCTGTTGCCTAGCAATGATAAAACCAGTATGACGCATCATTAAAAAAGTTGTAGAGTTAACAAATATCAGCATGAACTATTGTATCAGAATACAGAAAGCACAACTCAAGAGTAAAGCAAGGAGTTGTAGCTGCATATATTATGACACATTATAATCATATACAGTGGTACCTCAGTTGACAAACGGTCCTGTTCACGAAAAAATCAGGTTACGAACCAGATGTTAGAAAAAAAATTTTCCTGTTCGCAAACTGTCTCAGGCTGCAAACACATAAACATCTCCCAAAATAGTTCATATTTTTGGTGAAGGATGGAACATCATAAGTTAGCAGTCAATGCAATGCAGAGAGAGAGAGAGAGAGAGAGAATTGTACACCCATTATACTCAGTATGGGAACTAACCTGGAATGAACTTACTACATTATAAGCGCACTGGAAATTATTTTTATCATAAAAATCTGTAGTCATGAACACAATATGAAAAAATACAGTAATTAGTGAACAAATGGTGTTAATCTACAAAAAAATGAATTTGTAATTATTATAAATGTTTTTACCAATATATAAACAAAAAAGGACGTCTTCAATACTATGAGAAAAAACAGCTATGCTTATTATACAGTACAGGGGTAACTTGATTAGTTGTCAAATTTTCTGTAAAACAGATTTGTTCAATTTGTATTAAAAGATTTATTTAACTTTTATTAAACATTTCATAAATACTATCTTGCTGAGTTAATATCAATATCTTAAAATGAGTAAATTACTGTTAAAAGCATCTGAGGGGTGTATATGTATACGTAATTAAAAGTAACAGTTGTAAAAGGGTACTAACCTATATTTTGGGATGAAGATTTGGGGTGTATTTTTGTTTGAACTATCAAATTAAGCTGTGAAATGCTAAAATACACAGTTATAAGCATTTTAGTTTAAGGGGTACAGGGTAGTATTTGGCACTTATAAGCCAGTTATAAGCATTTACAGAGGGGATTTTTGCATTTCCGCAGTAAGTTCTGGAACCTATCCTTTCATAAAAGTGGGGGAGCACTGTACTTCAAAACTTACAGATTCTTTATATGAAATGTTTAATTTAATCTTATTTCAACATGGACCTGTCACACAGATTGTGCTTAACTATTGAAACTAATGCTGGACTTGGTTCATTCAGGAAAAAATTCAGTGCAGTTTATCACCTATTCATGACTGGGGGTTTTGAAAACATTGTTTTCAGGAATGGTTATATTTCATCCAGTCACAGATGATTCAATTTTGGCTGTTCTGCAAACAGCACCATAAAGTGCCATTACATCAAGTTATGGCTCTAACGGCAAGAATAGGCATCAAGTTGATGGCGCTTACAGTACTGCAACTTTATGCAACATCATGTTACAATGCTTTAACATCAAGTTATGGCGTTACCACGGAAATCAACTTACAGTGTGGAGCTGGAACAGATCCCCGCCTTAAGTCGAGGATGCACTACATATTCTTATCGAGCACTCCCCATGAGCATGAGCACTTATTGTCAATGAGGACAATTAGTGGGCAAACAACTAAATTGCCTGCATTCATAGTTAAAGAGGGCACAGACAATGATTGTTATCTCAATGTCGGGTAAGGAATTACAATACTGGTGGAGGCAAAAAGTTGGGTGTGGTGTTTTTAATCCACTATCTTATTTACTACTTTCCTGCTGGTAAAGGAAGACCATTCTTTACATTTTTGCAAGTGTTCCAGTTTTTTAGATGTCTTGCTTAATTACATAATGGTCTTTTGAGATATTGCTCACATCATCCTGCACCACTGCTGCAGCTTTCTGCTCCAACTTGCTGCCAACTTACAGACAACCTCCAGCTCTGCTGTGGACAAAACCTCATGCAGTCTCTCCAGAGTTTGCATGGTGAGTGCACAGCTAAAGGCACAGCTCAACAATATAGAGATGTCATAATACCAAGCTTTGCCACTGTCTTCCTTCTTCTATATTCCTAGCCTCTCAGATTTCAATACAGTGGCCTGTGTAACATAACTCCACTGACACCTTAAAACCCATAAACAAAGAACACAAGTTTTCTTAACACTCAAGGACTGCTCTGAGCAAGACATTGTAAGCTGACATATTGTTCACAAGCAATTCTTTGACACAAAACACAAAGGATCAGTGTTGCAACACATAGCTGTATAGGTATAATCTAACATACAGAGGTCAGTAAAACTAAACAAAAATATGGAAGCACTGTGTACTACATAAAACAGAAAATGAGAAGGGACTACTAAAGACTTACCAAAATGAAATGAAGCATATGGATTCATTGCATTTATTCTTTGTGTTTATTCTGGTATTTTTATTATCATTTACTGTGCTTTTTCCATCCTGTTGGCTGACTCAACTGGGACATTTTTCTTGCTTAAAGCGCAATATTTATGGCTGTAAATTCTATCAGATTTTACTAGTGCAAGTTTCCAGAGGGAAGGCTTGGTAAATTGCAAGGTTTGGCTAAGTTTTGAGGTAGGCTAGAACACACCAAGAATGGCACTCACCCAGTTCTGCCTTTCTTAAAATTGTGTTCCCCTCAATCCCCTTGACATTACTAAGCTATTATCTTGAAAGGGATTACTCTATGTGACCTATCCCAAAATAAAAGTTTTGTTTTCTAAGTTGAGGAATAAGTTGTGCAATGATCACAGCTCACGCCTCCAATGCCAGCTTTCAGGTGCACAGAAGACCCTGCTTAAAATCTGAAATACAATGTAAAAGAGCTCTGACTAATAAAATCAAAAAGAGAATCTCAGTTCAAAGATACCAACAAAACCAGCCATACAATGCACTTTGGCTACAGTAATATCACAAATTTGTATGTTATGCATTACTAATTTGTTATTGCATCAAGTCTTCAACACACCACTAACACCAAATGCAAAGCTACCTTCAAAACCATCCTTAAGAGTTGCAGAGCAGAATACATGGAAACACTTTGGCCTCAAGACACTCTTACCACTGAATTTATTGAAATATGGCAAATTCTTAAAATAATCTGTAATCTGTATTTTTCATAACTAATAAATCTGTGGTCTTACAATTAGGATAAACCTTCTAGTGCCAAGTGGAAACGTAAAAAAATTCAGTTGAATTGTATATGCAAGGAACTTGTGGCATCTGTCCTCTGTCACAAGCTAGGTGGAACAGCACCAACCCAAGCTGGGCCTCATGACGTCTCGGTTATTCTTCCAACCCAGGTTAAAATGTCAGAGGGGTGGTTAGAGGTAGGCCTTAAAGTGTTATTTGTTCATATACAGAACAAACCTGGGATCTTAACATTAGGATAGACTTACTCTTGGCAGGAGGTACCGTATATTCCGGCGTATAAGTCGACCGGAAGATAAGTCGACCCCCCCAATTCTGAGTAAATTTTTATGATTTCAACTAATATCGGGTATATTAGTCGACCTATAAAATGTGAGGCCAACCGTACGCTCAAAATAAGCAGCAGGGTAAAACGTATCATATAAAATAACCTGGATGTTATTACGGTACATAAGTTGCTCTACTTACCATATGAAATACTGGTAATATACTTGGTATATTAAAAAATCTGTGTAATATATAAAAGATGGATACTGGCAAATAGGATTAGAAATGATATAACGAAAGATACGTTACTCGTGTGTAATGTAAACAAACAAAGCGCTAACTAACGCTGCATAACAGCCTACGTATATATGTATGTATAAACTGCCACTCAAGTTAATGATTTGATTGGGTTGTTAAAAGGATTTTAAATACATATTTACCATTAAATACAAATTTTTTTTATTTTATTTTATGTGATAAATAAAGATTTCATACCATATATAAATGTTTTTGAACAATACCCCGGTAAATACAAAACTGTCAGAGTGAACGCATCCTTCTTAGTTACGGTACTACAAATGGCTAAGCAATGTTTACACTTGCTGTGCGATTGGGGTTTCTTCAAGTTACTTTGATTTTTTTCATTTTATTTAAAGTAATGGATGTTCTAATGTATTATTATTGTCGTATTACAGTGCGAAATGTTTTTAATACTGGTATTTACATACATAGTTACCTCAACAAGGCTGTCATTGTTATTAGCCAACTGTAAAGCCTGGATTCCTGTACCGATATGCCAAAATAATCAAGATTCACTTTTTGTTACCGTTAGATAAGTCGACCCCCTAATTTTGGCATGATTTTTTGGGGCTAAAGGGTTGACTTATACGCCGAAATATACGGTAAGTACCATTAACCAACTGGAGGTTTGCCACACCAGGTTATTCTTCTTGTAAAAGAAAAATCCAAGAAAGAGGTCTACACCTCTGAACCTTAGATATGTGTATAACTTAGGTTCAGACTTCTGGGTTTCAATAAAAGGCCTTTCTTGCTGATGAGAGGAATGCTTTGCTACTGATAGGTAACTCCATTCATTAATGATTACTCTAACAGCATGGTCACTGCACTCACCTGTATCATGCCCATTCCAGTTCATGATGGAACAATCTTCATACTGCCCATAAGTAAAGAAGAGGACAGAAAGAAGAAAAGAAGGGACCAGTCATCTCATTCATTTCACTTTCACACCATCCTCTTAAGCTTGATACAAACTGTCCCAACAGGGACACTGGATGAGCTATACAACCTGTTGAGCAGCCACCACCAGATCCAACTTAAAAGTGACAAGGACCTATGAGCAATATCCTTCAGGTAGAAGGAAGTGAACGTGGTTTAGCGATGCCATAGACCAGCATTCAATATTCTATGAACAAATAAATCTTTCTTGAATTCTAATGTGTAACTCAGCCCTCTGAGGTCGTGCCCTTTTGCATGCCCGCTATTGGCTGAAGCAGTTGGTGATGACAAATATGGATTCATGATCGTTTCTCATATCCAAACGAGATTGTATTATTGGATACTTTCTTGACCTAGCCTGTGCTAAAAAAAAGTTTTCTACATCTCAGTCTGAGATGTCAAGTTCTCTGTAGATAAGCACACAGTGTTCTGACAGTACATAGCAACATTTCATCAGGGTCATCATCAACAGTCTCCCAAAGAAGGCATGTTTAGCAAAGGAAATGAATCCGTCACCATGAATTGAGGGATTTTGCATCTTAGCAACCAATTCCGATACAAATTCGAATGCTATTGACTTCCAACCCTTGGTAAGTTTGACATCATAAGACAAAACAAGTAATTCGCCTACCCTTTTAGCTGAAGCTAAGGCCAGCAAAAAAGACTGCCTTCATGCTCAACAGTCTATCCGTTGCCTGTCACAACAGCTCATAGGGGACTCTATTAAGGCTAGTCAGTACAAGGTCAAATCCTAACTGGAAGACATGAACTCTCTAGGGTAACAAGACTGCTCAAAGCTCTTAGTCACCATAGGTATCTCCCAAGATGTAATTATATCCACACCTTCATACGTACAACTATAGCTAAAGCAGCACTGTACCCCTTTACAATTTTAACATGAAGTTGTTTTCTATCCTTCATAGCTAAAGCAGCCTGTACCCCTCTATAATTAAAACACTGAGTTGTTTTCTGTTCTGAGAAAAAACAGGAAATCAGCTATCCGTTGAAAAGAGGTTTCGAGAGGAGAGGTACTCCATCTGCGACACCAATCACAGTAGATGGACCACTTTCCCTGGTACACAGATGTGGAGAATTTTCTGAGATAACCTGCAAGGTCTTAATTGTATGACTTCTGGATTAATCTGTCTCCTGAGTAGCGGAACAATAGATGTTGTATAATATCTAATGTGACGAAGAAGTGGAGCTGGCGGAAATTGGAAAGATCTGTTTGACCTTAATGAGTGATCCCAGCCCACAATTAACTAATTGGCATGCCAAAGAACGGAATCCGCATGACTGGAGCATGGCAACTCAAAGAAAGTCTTAACATCCTTCTTAAGTCCTAGAGGCACTTTGATACCTGTATTAGCCATTGTGAAGGAGTGTCAGTTCTCTTAGAGAGATTATTGAACTAATGAATCAGCTATATAACCTCTGCATAAGAGGAAAGGTAATCCTGGTTATCCAAATCCTCCACCTCATGTGGGTGACAAGCCAAAGTGGAGGGCACAGGGAGATCTCAAAGACTCACTCTGGAAAGCAAAGATCCTTTCTTACATGACAAATGTGAATCTTCCTATGGCTTGCTCATGTCACGTCCATGGCCCAGGAAAGGCAAACGTCAGCCCTGGTCCCTGCTCCTTGATCTTGAACGTGAACATCAGCTGTGGTTCCTGTTCCTTGATCTGAATGTGAACAATGGCCATGATCCCTGCTCCCCGATCCTGAACATGAGCACCAAACTTTCATGTACAAGTGTTACGGAGACGAATCACAACCATGCCTCCCCCAGCTACTTCAGTTGTGATTCAGTGAAGAGGAGACACTACTGGCAAATGCGACCTGGATTGACAGCGCGACAGACAAGTAATCCCACCCCCTGTAGGCCTAGAAACAGCACAGACATTCACAACTACACAGTTATTAACAGAAGAATCTGTAAATGGGATCTCTTGATTAGCACGTTGACATCCTTCCTCCAAACTTGAATAGGTTGAACAGGAGATAGTACAAGTACTACTTCATGTTTCCTGTTAGCAAGGAGCCTTTGTGTATCTGAGGTTGTTATACAAATGCTACCATCCACATACATCTGTATGGAATTTGTCAACATCCCAACATAATCCACTCACAGCAGTAAAGTCACGACCAAGAGCCAAGACGGACAGGGTTTGACTAAGCACTACTACTGTCGCCTTCTGAGGACGAATGAACATGAGCAAACTCTGTCCGTGAGCAGCTAACAACTTTGGAGCAACTGCTGATTCTGGAACACGTCTCTTGACTGGGATGTGACTCTCCCAGCATAAAGAAGAAGAAATAGTTCTTCTTTTCTTGGCACTAGAATCAGACATGAAGTCCCTGATTCTCCCATGCTTGACCAGAACCCTACCGGGGAATCGGATGACCACAACACTGACGATGATGTAGATGAAAAAGAGGAGGATGCAGAAGATACATGTCTCTTCTTATAAGCACGATTACAGCAATTACACCTCTCTTCAATCACTGAATCCAGTCTCTCCAACACTGGCTTGACTAGAAAATTGGCTTTGACATCACTAACGTAGTCAAAGCTGATGGTGACATCACAGTGGGATCTGGCCGTGGCATCACAACAGCAGATGAATCATGTGAGGAGGATGTTGGTACTACTGTTGGCAGAACAAGGGGCAACCCAAAATGATGTGCTGTTGATACCATCTGCTTCCTGCTAGATGTTGCAGCATGAGACCCCATATAGTGGAGACCCAGGGGAGTAGGAACAGCCATGGTAGATGATACTGGGTACCAGGAAGCCAAGCAGTGGAACAATCGGCTATCAAAGGTTGGTACTCCTGAGAGGCATGGCAATGCTCAAACACTTGCCATCTTCTGCACATCACAGGCTGGAAAGAGACAAAGATGGCAGTGATGTGCTGGAAAGAGACAAAGATGGCAATGTCGGCCACCCACTTCCAAAGGGAAAGATGAGGCAAAATGTGAAAAAATCTCCCGAAACCCCTCCTGATACTTCCCTTAATGAATCGTTGGAATAACAGGAAAGGGTATAGGAAAAATCTAGTACATAAGGCGAAGCAACCAGAATAGGCCTCTCAAAAGATAGGCCAGCCTAAAGAGGAAGCTGAATAAATGAAGAAGATGATGAAGGACAAACCAACAAGGATGGCATCTCTATCTTCCTATTGTATTGACCCTTCTCGGAGAACCTCTTCCACTGACCCACCAACCAAGAACGACATTCTGAACAAAGATTAGTGATACTACATAAATTTGCTCTGCACCTACTGCACGTAGAATTAGGATCCGTATTCATGGAGGCTAGTAAGCGTGAACAGATGGAAACCACCTACACAGGGGCATAACCTCTGAGGTTTCCAAGATGTCATCACTCAAAGGTGGTAAGTAGAAAACAGACGTCATGAGGCCCAGCTTAGATCGATGGCTGTTCCATTTAACTTGTGACAAGGGACAGATGCCACCAGTTCCTTGCATATACAATTCTACTGAATTTTTTACGAGTTTCTAGCTGGCGCTAGATTTATCCTAATGTTAAGACTCTATGTTTGTTCCGTGTATGAACAACTCATGATTTTAAGGATTCTTATGCTCTCTCAATCCTTCCCAGCATAGACACATTTCATCCTGAGGTGCTCTAATACACCCACCATCCAAGATTTATTCCCTAATCTCAGCTCAAGTCTTATTTCTGCAAGTAGCTTACCATCCACTTTGTTTGGACACAAGCAGGATTATTTATATCTTGGCAAAGCAAAGAATCACACAAACAACAAAAGCAACACAAAAAGTATTATCAATGCAAAACAAAAGCAATCTGAAAGTAATCTATTAAATGCAATAAAGCATGTCAAGGTACCCTAACACAACATATAGACAAAGGGATTAGCAAACCTTGGAAATTAATAATCAACAAATAAAACCAATACAAAACTCAAATTAATATCATCCAAATAACAAAATCCCAACACATACCAACATTCACCCACATGTCTGGAAGTCATAACACAAATCAGATGCTCACAAGGGAGAATAGAAGCTCTTTCTATGGATTTCCCTTGGTCACTACTTACACCATTAACAAAGCAATGTGAGCTCTGAATGGGTCAACTATATAAAATAACCATTTGTACTTTGCAAAGCACAAACTTGGCATACAGCTACAAAAGCTATGATAAGAAAGCTAAAAAATATATTATGCATTTATAATCTTAATAAATGCTAAAAGTTCAAGATAAATATTAATAACTATAAATACTAGGAAAATATTAAGACCTCCAAATAACTTGGTGTTCAACTGGTGTTCAACTAAGTTTTTTTATACATTGTATTTTTCTAATAATATAGTACAAATGGCTACTGTAATAGACATGTCTAACTACTGTTATTTTCAAGAGCTACAAACACACTAAAAATATCAGATTTGTTTACGAAAGATAACGGAAAGTCACCAAATCATTAAGATTACATTAAAATCACACAAGAGAAACAATGATATAAATTTTCATAGTTTCACAATTAAGTTCAATATTTCATAAAACTTCTAAATTACTAAAACCAATTTCCCTTTGTAGCTGCTAACTACAACCATGTGCCAAACAAGGCTTTACTAACAATAAGTAAAATACATTCTAAGATGGAACACCAATAAAATATCTCACTTGAATGATACGGAAATTATGTACAAAGCCTGAATGTACAGTAGGATAATTTACCAAGTATTTTACAATCAAGCATTAAGCGATGAGTAGATAACAAGTCAACAGGTCATTCAAACGACAAGGCTTTACAGACAATACCAAAACATCCAATTTCTATATAACATTGGACTACATGTAAAATATTAAAAGTTGGGTTTCTAGACATGATAAGCTTCATATCATGCAAGGTTAGAACAAATACCATTCCAAAATAAACCAACTGCCATTAATCACTCACTCTGTCATATTGTGAAGGCCAAGAGAATCCTTGAGACGTTCAAAACTTTGCTGTTGTCGCTGCTGGAGATCAACCTCATGCTGAAGCATTGCAGCTAGCTGCTGACTATAATATGTCTCAGTATTTAAAGCAATGCAATTGCAGATACAGTTAACACCAACTTTAATATGAAGCCTTTGTTACCCACTTGAAATCTTATAGTTGTCTTCTCATAAAATCTTTAAATCTCAGCAATAGTAGCATACCATTTTTCTATTTACAACTAATCAAAACATAAGCTGCAAGTTTTAAACAGACTTTTACTTTAGTAATATCATCTAAATATTTAATAACAAGCAATGCATTAAGAACCTTACTCCACATACAACTCATCACATTCAACAGATCCATATCTTAATCAGATGCACTTACTCCCCATTACAATCCAATCTTTATTATCATAAAATTATACATTATGAAATCTTTTCTATTAACAGAATCCCAATGGTTTGCCTTTGTAATTAGTATATTCCAAGAAATGTTTATCTAAAACTAAAGTTGTTTTTAATTCAGTACTACCATACTATATAAATCACTACCAATTATTAGTTATCAATCAGAGATCTTTGGTAACACATTCAACATACACACTAGTGCTATATTCATAAAACTATAATCTTTGTCAATTTTCCTACAATACTGCCTCTTTACTTAATGAATATAAACCTCATTCGATACATTCAATGTTTCATAATTGAGTACAATGTTTAAATGATGCTGTCTACTAAAACAGTGTGTTTTCCATAGTACTGCATTTAATAATGATAAATATTTTTATAAAAATGTTCAATTATGCAAATTATTAGACACGACTAACTTACCTTCTTTATCACTAATTATAATGTGCTATGATATTACACAAAAATTTTAGCTCTCGTACCATTGTCATTAAATTGAACCTGGTAAAGTTATTTTGAGTGCACTTATCTTTGCCAGTTCTATAAGAAAATATTTTCTTTTAAATAAAAGTTAATTTTTTCAACACAAACCAATCACCTTTAAAATAGTAGCTCTTTGTGCATATATTCAAATCACAGAAACTCTACCCTGCAGAGGTTGATGAAATTTCAGACACAGGATGTAAATTGACAGTTTGTGAGGAAATTGTGACTATCACGCATTGTTGTGGGTTTGAATCAGGAAAAGCTGAGGAGAATGAATGATACTAAGAAAGAGTCTAATAAAGTATTTAATTCTGGCGAGTCATCACACAAGTTTAAAGGGATAATGGAAATGCCAGTGATATCAAAAAACAAAAGGTTTATTTGAAGAAAGAAACTTTGCAGAGTGATGTACCATGGTTAATGGGTAAGAGTGCCCACGGGCAGACTTAGGGTGTGCACTAGGCCGGTGACCTTAGGTGCCCCTCTCATTTATGCTTAGGTTTCGGGATTTATTTTCTAATTGAGCACCCTTAGATGATGATGATGATGATGATTATTAATTATTAATTATTAATTATTAATTATTATTATTATTATTTATTATTAATTATTATTATTAATTATTATTATTAATTATTATTATTATTAATTATTAATTATTAATTATTAATTATTAATTATTAATTATTAATTATTATTATTAATTATTAATTATTATTAATTATTAATTATTATTACTTATTATTAATTATTAATTATTATTAATTTAATTATTATTAATTATTATTATTATTATTATTTTATTATTAATTATTATTATTATTATTATTATTATTATTAATTATTATTATTATTATTTTTATTAAAATAATGGCAGAATTCACAGAATTGATTTTGTACAATATTCTTTCAATTCTCCTTATGATTTTCCTTGTGGCACGCTGGTATTATAAAGCAGCTGTCCAATGTTCATCGTGCTGTAGGTCGTCAACGGAAATTTCGGGCGGGCTGCTTTATAATACCAGCGTGCCACAAAGGAAAATCATAAGGAGAATTGAAAGAATATTGTACAAAATCAATTCTGTGAATTCTGCCATTATTTTTAATAAAACTTGTTTGAAAGAAGGTCTGTTTCCAGCGTACACACATATTATTATTATTATTATATTATTTATTATATTATTATTATTATTATTATTATTATTATTGATTGCTGCTGAACCATTGTTTTAATAAATTAATTTTTATATATTTTGAGTTATTATTATTAATATTTTGCTGAGGTGTGGGGCCCTAGGCCATTACCTGCTAAATCTGCGAGTAAAATGGGTAAGACTATAAATTCAAGAGAGAATTGTGTTAAATAGAAGTATTAGGGGAAATTATGGCTAAGGTAAGAGAAGTCAAACAAGGTCACTTAAGAATACGTACAGTAATACCTCAATCTTATGGGATTCCAGTTGCACGAATTCAAAATAGCATAAATTTTTCATTGTAACTAATTATCATATACAAGTTTTTCACAAATATGCGAAGACAAACACATTTTTGAATCCTCAAGAAACCTGGCAAAAGTGTTTGTTTAATTTTTTATGTAATTTATAAGTTTTCAAGCTTTAATGTGTAAATTAAATGCCATTAAATAAAAAAAAAATTTTACTGGGATGAGAGAATTTTTGTGGTACATGTATGTACTAAGTTTATTAATATTCTCAAATATTTATAAGACTAAATAATACATACGTAATAATAATAATAATAATAATAATAATAATAATAATAATAATAATAATAATAATAATAATAATAATAATAATAATAATATAACTATTTATAAAATTTGTGCTGTGGAACCTCGGTTTTCCGTACATAATCCATTCCAGAACCTACCACGAAAACCGAAACAATAATTCCCATAAGGAATAATGTAAATACAATTAATGCATCCCAGATGCCCAAAAATATCTTTAAAATATACATTTTATACCGAATAGTTTTACATAAAAAAAACAATGAGAAATAAATATGTATAAAAGCCTAATGAAATGAATAAATGAACATTTAGCATTACTCTTACCTTTATGGAAAACAATTGCTAGCATATGGAAGATGGAGAGGAGGGGAGAGGGAGGAGGAGAGGTTATTGTTTGGAAGGGGAATCTCCCTCCAGAAGGACTTCAGGTATCAAGGACCTATCTGGGGTTACTTCTCTTTGTATTTACTGGCACTATCTGAGGTTACTTCCTCTCTTCATTTTTTACTGGCACTAGGCCCAACCTGAGAGTTTCAGACCCCTGTCGCACAACAAAACTGTCCAGAGATATTTGTTTCCTGGCATTTCTTTAAAATTTGCCTAAAATTAAATACAAAATTGTCATTAAACATGTTGGAGACATGGATTACAACTTCTTTGTTGGGATGATAATTCTCCACAAAATGTCTTACATAATTCCACTTTGCGAATAATGTCTTAAATCCTTGAAGTAGGCACATTATGTGTGCCCATTTGTTTTCTGAATTTTCAAACCGGCCTCTGCTGGTCTTAAATTCACTAACAGCAGTGCTTGTTGTGGGCATTTTCTCACTGAGATCAACATGCAACTTCCTCCAATACTTTGCTATGAGTTCTTTCTTAAATTCTATTGTGTTTCTCACCTTTATTACACAAGGGGTAGCACTTAGAACTTTCTTTGGTTTATTTAGCAGTTGCACTTGAATGAAAAAGCATCATGACACTCTCTCTCTCTCTCTCTCTCTCTCTCTCTCTCTCTCTCTCTCTCTCTCTCTCTCTCTCTCTCTCAGTTAGTGATACATAATTTAAAATTGATCTAATTTTACTTTTACTGTCTAGAACTGTAAATGCGCCATTCTAGACATAAGCACATAACTATGAGTTGTATTAGCCCACATAAAAAGCACTTTGTTCATGGAAAATAATTTCAAAACAAAACAAAAACAAAATAATGAATTTCTTAAAAACAGATTGAGAAGATTTTTAAAAATAGATCAGTCTGAAGGGGGAAAGATGAGACAAATAGTTTATATGTATTCTTCACAAATTTGCTCCAATGTTTTTCCAGCCATTTATTTCTTTTTTAAAGGTAATGTATTGAGCTAAATTTTAAATAAAATTATAGAAACTTTCATTTCAATTAAAAGTTAGCTTAATACTTAGGGGGACCATGATTAGGGTCATATTTAATGTTAAAACTCTAGAAGTCAGCATTTATTAGTATTTTTATAGACCATGCCCAAACTTATGCGAAAATTCCTCCTTGTTCGAGGGGGTCTGGAACCTAACCTCGTGTAACTTCAGGGTATTACTGTACCAACTTTGAGGAGGAAGGTAGAAGAACTGTTACTAGAGGGTTGGAAGCCAGAGTCTAAAGGAAATTAAAGGTGCAATGACGAAGTTACATTTACAATCTGGTCATGGAAGTGGAGATAAAATATGGAAGCTAACAGAAGCAGCACAGTGGAGTGACAGTTTCAGAGAGAAATGAAGAAATAAAAGTTACAAACAGACTTGATTGCAAGTTGTGAAGTATGTAAAAGTGGCATCATAAACACCCCTTATTATTATAATTATTGTGATATTTCAGTTAATGACAATTTTCAGTTATCAGCGCTAAGCCAGGCCCAGAACCCGTCATTAACCGGGGACTGCCTGTAATATTTTGTAATCTCCTCATCAATATTAAATAAAATTTATATTTTTGTTTGTGTAGCTTATGAATGATGCTGTGATCTGTTCTTCAGTATCAAATAAAGTTGCTATTTTCATTTGTATGCTTATAAATGATTGCCATTTACGTATACAGAATGTTATGCTACAGGCAATAAAATAAACAGGAAATAAACAGGAAGAGGTCTATACAAGGTCTTCCATACAAGCTAAAACATTCTACTGTGGTCATCCTAAGACTCTGGAGCCTGACAAATGATGTTCCTCTTCATTCACCCCCTCCAGATCTGCTCCCGTTCTTGAATACTTCCTCCAAAGGTTGGGGTGCTCATCTAAAAGAGCTCCTGGCCTCAGAGGTATGGAGTGCGCAGGACAAACAACTCCACATCAATCAATGAGTTGAAGCTGAGGGGGTAGCTTTCCTGGGTCTTTCAGGAGTTTCAAGAAAGGGAGGTGGGAACTCCATCATTCAATCTCCCAGAATGTTCGCAGTATCCAGAAGGGAGTCCTCCACCTCAACGAGCAGATCTGGGACGATGAACAGTTGACCTCTAGCCTCCTGTTGAAATGTAGTGAAGAGGTCTAACATGGGTTTTCTCCAAGTAGACATAGGAGACAACAAGATAACCGAAGGGGATTTCCTGATAATATGCTCTATTCAGACACATTCTAAATATTCTACTGTCAACTTGTGCACTGCCACAGTAATTGCACTGTAGGCAGAGGAATCGCGCCAAAGGAGCACCCACTTCCAACAGAGGAGAAGTCTTATGAGGTGATCCCTTATGATGACATACGTTCAGTATGCTGCTCATCAGAGATGTCTTATGACAATTGGACATGCCACAACCTTTGTCAAGAACTAAACTTGACCTCCCACAAATGCCTTCTATTTCAAAATACACAGCAAAACATCTTCTCCCTTGACAGAAAAAATCCAAAGACCATCAACAAGTTATCCAATCTCTGTAAATGTAAGCTGGAAGCAGCATGTTAAGTAACAAAGTTCAGTTTTACACTTTACCTTGAAAAATCTACTCATTTCTTACGAAGCATTCAATGCAATGAAATACTTACTCTGAATTAATCTGCTGCTGCATTGTCATACTTTGAGGCCCTTCTGAAGACGACAAGGAAGCTTCTGCTGTGGGAGTTACAGGCTGAAAGTTTCCATTCACAAACTCAGAAAATGTTGCATCTACATCATTAAGCGTTTCCCATACCATGTTTTCATGTAAAAAGCCTTGATCAGTCAGCAGCTGATAAATCTGGTCCTGAAAAAACTCATGGCTTTAATCAAATGTTTTAGTTTAACAAAAAATATTTTTCAATGCTTAACCCTTAATTGACGGGGTAATAAATCAATATACACCACACCAGGCCGGCAAAACTTTGAAGTCGTCCAAATTAAGAAAAAAACTCTTCAATGAACAGAGAAAGATGTGGTGTATGAAAAAAAATATAAAAAATTTTCCTACCTTCCACAAGAAGTTGAAAATGACTTTTCAAAAATGAAAATGACTATTCAATTGCAAATTTCACAAAGTTATACATGATTATTCTAACAAATAAATTTATTGTATTTAGTAAAATTATAATTATAGCTCACACAACACTAAACCAGATAAGAAGTAAAATTAGTAAAAAATTCTGAGCATATTTGTTATTAAATATCTACGCAAATTTACCGAGAATAAAGATGCAATACCTTTTTTGGATTTATACATGTTTTTTCTAGTATTTCTTTGAACTTTTCTTAGCAAAATCACATTTATAACCGATATACTATTGTAAAAGATACAAACTAAAACCAAGTCACTCATTTGTATATTTAAAAGCAAATTTACAAAAAGACATCATACGACAGAGATAGGTGCTACACCCTCCCATGAAGTCAAGATCCCAACTCTCTCTCTCTTGAGCCACCCAGTGGATTCTTGCCAGTTTTAAAAGTTGCCATTAATAAATTTATGGGCTATAGAAGAAATGGCATATCTTTCCCAGCCTGATTCTCCCAAATCAATGGCGCGTAATACTGTTACTCACCATGAGTCACTCCATCGTCCACCTAAAACCTGTTATTGCTACTCATGAGAGCATGTCTGTCCATTATGGGTTAAAAAGTTAAAAATGACAATTCTTTTAATCAATTTGTATTTTTCCATAGCTAACAAACCTGAGATCTTAATAATAGGATAAATCTTCTAGTGCCAGCTGGAAACCAGTTAAAAACAATCAAAGATAGTAATGCAAAGAATCTGTGGCACCTGGCAACTCAAGTGTAGATGAGATGGAGAATGGTCATAGGTCACACATGAACACCATGATGCATTCAGTCTTTCTTCCAACCCAGCATTAGCAGAGGGGTGGCTACAGGTGAGCAATAAATGTTAAGATCTCAGGTTTGCTAGCTATGAAAAATACTAATTGATTAAAAAACTTGTCATTTGTTCATATGTAAAAAAACCTTTGATCTTAACAATAGGATATACTCTTACTTGGAGGGAGGCATAAGAATCCTGAACTGACTAGAGGCTCAGCACACCGGACAACCCTTCCCAGAAGTGAGTTCTAAATTGGGGGATACAAGCCCATGAGAAAATAGATATATGAGTATCTTAAAAACTCAGCCCGCTGGGATTGAACACAATGAGACATGTCCAGATTCATTGCATGCGACACGAGAACTCCATCTGTTCAAGCAACAAACCATGTAGGCTGCAACCGGTTTGTCACCACTCCTCCCACCCCTTGCTGGAGAGAGGAGTACGTATATGCTACTGAGAAGCAAATTTGCATATTGTATGGTATACAAATAAAATAGATGCAACACAGTATGGCCACCAGACTCACATGTATCAGACAAGTTCCAGCGTATGAAGTGTTTATTCTTCAACTCGCCCATAGGAATGAAGAATGGAAAAAGGGAAAGGAGCCCAGTCACCTCACTCGTTCTCTCTGCCACATCTTACTTATGATACACTGTCCCACCAGGGGCACTAAATGAGCTACACAACTTGTTGGGCAGCCACCACCAGACCCAAGGAAAAAATGTCCAAGGACCTTAAGGCAATGTCCTTCAGGTAAAAGGAGGTGAAAGTGTTCTACTGAAACCAAGAACCAGCATTCAAAATCCTATGAGCAGACAAGTTCTCCTTAACCCTCTTACGCCGATTGGACGTAGTAAACGTCGAGCCAAAATGTCTCCCGTATGCTGATTGGACGTATTAGACGTCGACTCAAAAAAGTTTTTTTTTAAATTCGCGGAAAAATACTTATAGGCCTACCAGCCGAAAACTTTTGAATCAAGCGCCTTGGGGGATATTGGGAGTTCACGGATCAAGGCGTTGTTTTGTTTACAATCGTTACGCAGCCGCGCAAATTTCTTTCTTACCGTACTGAACAGTATCAGTGACACATCTCAAAAATTATTTCGTCACTGACATAATTTTTGCACCATTTTAAATTATCCGTTACATGAAGTATTATATATGAAAATGTGCACAATTTCATGTAGAATACAACAAAAAAATACTCATGATTGTAGCTTTTATTAGTTTTGAAATATTTTCATATAAATAACAATAAGTGCCAAAATTTCAACCTTCGGTCAACTTTGACTCTACCAAAATGGTCAAAAAACGAAATTGTAAGCTAAAACTCTTAAATTCTAGTAATATTCAATCATTTGCCTTCATTTTGCAACAAATTGGACGTCTCTAGCACAGTATTTCGATTTATGGTGAATTCATGAAAAAACTTTTTCCTTACGTCCGCGCGGTAACTCTTCGAATAAGTTTTTTTCGTGCGATTGTCCTAATGTTTGCACCATTTTAAATTTGCCGTTACATAAAGTTTCATATATGGAAATGTGCACAATTTCATGCACAATAAAACTAAAAACATCCCATGGTTGTAGCTTTTATCAGTTTTGAAATATTTTCATATAAATAACAATAAGTGCAAAAATTTCAACCTTGGTCAACTTTGACTCTACCGAAATGGTCGAAAAATGCAATTGTAAGCTAAAACTCTTATATTCTAGTAATATTCAATCATTTACCTTCATTTTGCAAACAAATTGGAAGTCTTTAACACAATATTTTGATTTATGGTGAATTTATGAAAAAAAAAAAACCATTTTCCTTACGTCCGCGCGGTAACTCTTCCGAAAAAAATCAAATTTTTTCTTGCGATTGTCGAAATGTTTGCACCATTTAAAAGTAGCCGTTACATAAAGTTTTATATAAGAAAATGTGCGCAATTTCATGTAGAATACAACATAAAATGATTGAAGGGTGTAGCTTTTCTCTTTTTTGAAATATTTGCATATAAATCACGATAAATAGATAAAAAACTACGTTCGGTCAACTTTGACTCTACCGAAATAGTCGAAAAACGCTATTGTAAGCTAAAACTCTTACAATCTAGTAATATACAATCATTTATCTTCATTTTGAAACAAATTTGAAGTGTCTAGCACAATATTTAGATTTATGGTGAATTTAAAAATAAAACTTTCTTTCCCTCCACGCGCAGATTCGCGGCCGCAAATCTCCGAAATGCGTACGTCGCATTCTCCTAATATTTGCTCCTTTTCATATTAGGCGTTTTATAGTGTTTCATATATGAAAATGTGCGCAAATTCATGAAGAATACAAAAAAAAAATATTTGAAGGTTGTAGCTTTTCTCATTTTTGTAATATTTGCATATAAAAAAATATATATAAAAATTTCGACATTCGGTCAAATTTAACTCGTCCAAAATGGTCGAAAACTGCAATTCTAAGCTAAAAATCTTACAGTATTGTAATATTCAATCATTTGTCTTCATTTTGGAAACAAATTGGAAGTCTCTAGAACAATATTTAGATTTATGGTGAATTTTTGAAAAAAAACATTTTTTTTTATTTTTTTACGTCCGCGCGTTACGAATTCATGCATCATTTTGTGATAATATTTTTTCTGTGTTGCTTTGATCGTTTTACAATGTGTTATATATCAAAATGATTGCAATTTAGTGTACAATACAATGATAAAAAAGTAACTCGTTAGCTTTAACCGTTTTTTCCACAGCTCGATTTGAATACAATTATGTATGAATTTTTTTTTCGCTACCATATATCGCATTATTTATATATGATAATGATATTTTTTTTCTTTTCTGGTGGTTGCATACTAAACTTCAGGCAATGACAAAAAAAGGAGCCAAAAATGAACTCTCAATCTTGAAAACTAAATGCGCTGTCATTTTTTGAAAAAATTATTTTTTCCGCTTCTGCGCTCACTCCAAACCCGCCTCGGCATGCAGGAGACATTTTGGTTTTTAGGGCTTCGGCGTAAGAGGGTTAAAAACCAGAGAGGAACCAATTCCTCTGATGTCATGTGCTCTTGCATGCACATTATCTGTGACAGAACTTGAAGGTAAGGAGTAGGCCTGTCTAATCACCTCACGAAGGCAGAATGAAATGGTATTCTTGGACACTTCTTTCTTGGCTTGGCCTGTGCTAACAAAGGTCTACGACACCTGTGCCTTAGGTGATGAGTCTTTTTCAGATAGCAATGTGATGCTCTGACAGGACAAAGCAATAACTCCTGAGGATCATTGCCAACAAACTCATCAAGGGAAGGGATTGAAAACGAAGTAAATCTGTCATCATGAACCGAGCGATTTTGAGTCTTAGCCACAAATTCCGGAACAAACTCAAAGGCCTGACCTCCAAACCCCTGGTGTGCTTGAAATCATAACTTAGGTCATGAAGCTCTCCAACCCTCTTTGAGGAAGCCAAGGCCAATAGGAAAACTGTCTCAAAAGTCAGTTCCTCTCTGACAATCAACGTAGAGGTTCAAATGGAGCCGAAGTGAGACTACTTAGAACCAGAGTAACATAGCACATAGGAGGTTTGAGTTCTCTAGGTGAACAGGATTGCTCAAAACTCTGAACAACATATAGATTTCCCAGGATGAAGCAATATTCATGCCTTTCAGAGACGGAAAGGCCTTTCTCATTCCTGAAGAAGATCAGAAAATCTGCTATAGGCTGAAAAGAAGTTCCAAGTAGAGAGAAACCCTGTTGATGACACCAATCGCAGTAGACAGCCCACTTGCTATGGTATATGGGTGACAAAGACCTACTGAGGTAGCCAGACATCTGACCTGCTACTCTGTGAGAAAAGATTCTCACTCACAAGAGATACTTGACAGTCTCCAGCTGTAAAGCAATAGGGACCCTACCGATTGGTGGTACCTCTCCACATGCGGCTGGCATAGTAGGTTGTGCCAAGGGGCAATTTCTCTCAGAACTGCTGACTGAAGAACAGGTTTGGGAACCTCTCTGCCTGGGGCCATAACGGCACTACCAAGGTCATCCTGAGATTCCTGGAATTCATTACTCTTGTTCAGGACCTGATGGATCAGGCAGAAAGGGGGGAAGGCATACACCTCTAGATTGTTCCAAGGATGATGAAGGGCATCCTCTGCTACAGTGAAAGGATCTGGGACCACTGAGCTGTAAACTTATAGCTTCCTGTTGAAGCACATGGCAAAGAGGTCTAACATCGGTCTTCCCCACAGGAGAAACAGCCTGTCCGCTATGTCCTGATCAGAGACCACTCAATACCTAAAACTTTACTCTAATGACTTAGCTTGTCAGTCACCACATCCCTCCTGCCCAGAATGCATCCGGCTATGAGCTCCATCAAGTTATCAATCACCCACTGGTGTACCTCGACTGTCAACAAGTGGAGCTAGCGAGACACCAGCACCCCATTTGTTCACTTACACTACCACCATGGTGTTTTCCAACATCAAAATGACAGTGTCCCTCCACCCTTTCTCAAAATTCCCTTATACCCAGGAGAGCAGCCTTCAACTCCAACACACTGGTGTGAAGGAGCTTGTCCTCTATAATCCATACTCCCAAGGCTGCGACCTATTCAAAATGCATCTAGTCCCAACCAGTCCAGCAACATCGGATCTACTACCCAGGCTAGAAGAATTAGAACTGGGGAGCACAACAACTGAAGACGGTTGTTCCTGGACGTTGCAAACAAGATCTATGCATACTTTTATGTTCAGCTTTCACTCTGATGACAGAACTTGCCGCCCTCTGATAAGTTTGTCTGCCAGAAAGTTCTTTTTCCCCCAAACAAATCGTGGAACCAGACGGATACAATGTTCTTCTGCCCAAAGGAGAAGATCCCATGTTGTCTTGAACAAAGTGAACGAGTCCCCCTCCCGGCTTCCGAATGTATGACAGATCTGTGGAGTTGTCGGCATGAATGGCCACCACTTGAGCTTTGACAAGAAGTACAAACTTCCAAAGGACCAGGAACACCGCCAGAAGCTCCTTGACATTGATGTGCAGGGATTTTTGAGACTGTCCAAACTCCCAACACTTTGCAATCCTGAAGAAGGGCTCCCCAACTTACGTCTGATGTGTGAATAAACTGTAAGTCGGGATTCACTGAAAGAAGAGACACACCTTCCTGAAGCCTTTCTCTTTAATTCCACCATGAGAGAACGCTCTTTATCTCTTTTGTGATTGGGAAAACTGTTGAATCTGGTTGGGACCTCCTGCACCAGTTTGCCTTGAGGAAGAACTGTAGAATCCTCGAGTGTGGTCTTCCTAGTTTCACGAACTTCTCTACCAAAAAGAGGACACCCAGCAAACTCATCCACTGTACTACTGAGCACAACGGACTGGTCAGGAACTGTTAAACTGTCTGGAGGCACGATTCCACTCTCTTTGGGGACAGACAAGCTCAAAAAAGTCTGAGAGTTTAGTCACTTGCAAATAGAGAATTCCCTGAGAAGGAATAACTTGGGATTTTGACACATTTATTACAATGCCCAACTTCTGCATCAGGCAGAGAGTCCTCTCTGGGTCCTTCGCATACTGGTTTTTCTGAAGGGGCACAGAGAACCCAGTCATCCAAATACAGAGACAAATTTATCCCCATCAAATGCAACCACTGTCCCAAGAGACTTAAAATCCTGGTGAACACTGAGGTGCTGGCAACAGGCCGAGGCACAGCATTCAAAACTGAAAGATCTTGTCTGAAAAACAAAACGAAGATACTTCCTGGAGTCATGATGGATTGGGACATGGAAGTACGCATCCTGCAAGTTGAGGGATACCATCCAATCCAACTGATGAAGTGAGGAAAGTATGGAACCCTGCGTCTCCTTCTTAAACTTCGTTTTCAGAACATAACAATTCAAAGTGCCGACATCCAAAATGGGCCTCCAGCCCCTGATGCTTTGGGGAACTACAAACAGCCAGTTGTAGAACCAGAACCCCTCTGACATGTCAAGTGACCTCTTCGACTGCAGGTTTGAGAATCAAGGACTTTACTTCCTCCTCGAGTGCTGAAAACTTCTCCAAGCCACCGGAGTACAGTGGGGCATCGCTTAATCGCGGATCAGTAATCACGGAATCAGTCATCCAAAGGTTTTTTCTTGGACTGCTTCTCATGCTATATCGCTGGTATGAATTGCAGCATCGCGGGACAAATGTGTTGCGTATGCGATGTTTATCAGTAGGCTAAGCCTCGGCCGCGGTATGATAATCACCAACATACATGAAACAACTCACATTATGATATTAACTGACAATAAAAGTAATAAAACTATTCTCACCTTATATATTATTGGCATATCTTCATAATAAATAGCCTATTCAAGGTATACGTATGACGTTCATTTACCGGTAGGCTAAACCTAGTTGCAGTGCGATAACCACCAACATACATGAACAGATTCACATTATATTAACTGATAATAAAGGTAATAAAACCATTCTCACCTTACATGTTATAGACATATCTCTGAATGAAGTTCCATTCGGCAACTAAAAACGGTGACGATATTGGTAAAATGAAATCAGTTGATTATTTTAAGAATGTAAACAATACCAAAATGCAAATGGTAGATCGCTATGTTCATATAATACTATAATATGATAATAATAATACATGCAATATGATTAGACACGGTAAAACAACAGTTTTATTAAAATTATCATTATTCTCAACACAATTATTATTGAACTTTTGCTAATGGATATCTGTCAATGTTACAACCAAATCTGGCAACAGTCTCTCTCTCTCTCTCTCTCTCTCTCTCTCTCTCTTCTCCTCTCTCTCTCTCTCTCTCTCTCTCTCTTCTCAGCAGTTATCAAGTTGTATTTAAGTTGTCACTGCCGATATTCAATGGTGGCTTCCAAGGGTTAAAATAAAATACATTTTTTACTCTCTCTCTCTCGGCGACGAAGCGTAAACACTCTCTCTCTCTCTCTCTCTCTCTCTCTCTCTCTCTCTCTCTCTCTCTCTCTCTCTCTCTCTCTCTCTCTCTCTGACGAAGCGTAAACAAAATACGTAAAACCATTTTACTTTCTATATTATTATCTTCTTAATAAAAAGGCTATTTGTGGAATAATTTCATATCAGTGAAAATCAACTTTTATCTATGCGAAGCCAGCCAGCTGACAAAATGTACATACGTATATGAAAATCAAATTATGGTAGCGTTCACAGCAAGATTAGCTTTCAAAACTGTAATAGTACTAATCACGGTAGCAATAATGTTTGGGAATATACGTAACATTCATTTTCAATATACAATATCATTGTTATTCTGGTAGTAAATAATAGTTTAGAATGAAATAATGTACTCTGCATTGTCAGAGGGTTTGTTGCACGATGAAACAAACAAAATATAGTTTTCCTTTTAGGCTACGTGTCTAGAAAAACATGAAGAGAATTGGCTTTGCGACTTCATTTATTTTGATATTTTTAATAATACAATAACTATCATTTGTACTACTAACACGGATCTGTTGAGTCCAGTGTTAGCAGTTTCGCATTTTTAATGCTAGCTTTCATTTTCTTGAGGTAATTAGTAAGAAAATTTTCAATCCAGCATCTGACAGGAAAATTTGCATTTGTTCTCAAATACATCTAGCATACATATTTTGACATCAAAACTTTGTAATGTTAAGTTTAATATTTCTTTTATTCTACTATGTTAGATATATCATGCAAGAAAAAGAACAAAATCTTGCAAAACCATTTTCGGGAATTGAACAGAATAGGTTTCGAAATTATTAGAAATCATGTAACATAATGTACAAGTACACTGTGTATGTTAGAAACATGTTTGAATATAAAAAAAGAGAGCAATCGGTTGAAATTGGCTGGGTGGCATTTTTGTGTATGTTGTTAATTTTTTAGCACTTTATGGAGCAAAATCTAGCAAGAAATTGCCATTCCCATTTGGCAACACTGGCCAGCCCACGTTTTACATATGTTTTTATTGAAGTCATGTTTGCCACGTTCTTTAAATTGTACCCATATAAACGAGTTAATTATGTGGCATCCAAAAGCCAAGATTCTTTTACTCTTATGGGAAAGAAGCCTAAACATCAGTTGAAGGTTATTACGTGTAATATATTAACGTGTTGTGAAGGAAAGAGGCCCACATGAGCATGCATATGTAGGCTTCTAGCTGTAATCCATAGGCTAGTAGGCTACATATATACAGTAGCACGCTTTTAAGGCTAATGTTATAAAATAACTTTGAAACTATCTTGAATTTAGTTTAAGGTGATAGTTGAAGACATATTTGGTGTTTGAACTAAAGTAGGCAGTTATAAACATTGGAATAGTGGTCTTGGGTGGGTTAACTATTTAAGTAGGCAGTTTTTAGCAATTTTTGAGGGGGGTACCAGGATAACACGGGTATTTATTTATCACAGGGGGTTCTGGGCCCTATCCCACGCAATTATCGAGGCCCTACTGTATGATGTTAACAGAACTAGGATCTTGGCCAGGGGAGGTCTTTCCCTGAAAGGAATGGTGTAACCTAGACGTAACACTTCGATAACCCAGGCTTCTGCACCCCTAATCTTCCACGCCTTCCAAAACTTGCGCAGGCTGGCATCTACGGACGTGCGAAGGACCGGAACATCAGTTTTCTGCAGGCTTACCTGCGGTTCTAGGCTTGGACTTAAAGGGTTGGAGCAAGGTCCGGCAAAAGGGCACGACTTTCCCCAACGAAAAGGCTGCTTCTGAAATGGTGAGAAGAACTTGGTTGGTGCCGCAACTGCTGCTGAGGACCTAGGACACTTGGTGGATTGTGCTAGCAAATCCGTAGTGAATTTCTTCTCAAGAGCTGAAAGAATGTCCTGCAACATCTTGAGGAAACATGTGCGACTTACCCAGAGGGGAAAACATGAGAGTAGACTTCTGTATAGCTGTTATTCCTTTAGTGGTAAAGGAGCACCATAACTCACGCTTCTTCAATGCTTTCATGGCAAATAAGGAAGCTACTTTATCCGTACCATCTCTAGCCGCTTTATCAGAACAAGAAAGTACTCCCAGCCAGTCCTCCCAAAAATCCTCAGAAAGCAAAGGGCAGTTTTCTAACCCTCTCGCCAACGCTCCAATCGACCAGTCCACAAATCTGAAGATTTCTAAAACCTTAAAGAGGTTATGAACCAGGTGGTAGATCTCTGACGACGAAAAGAACGTCTTCGCAGCCAAAAACGTCACTCTCCTATTTGGGTCCACCAGGACTGAAAAGTCCCCCTGGGAGGAGGCAGATACTCCCAAGGAAGGAGCTTCCCCGGTTACATAGAAACAGTAACGCTTCTTGATGAGCAATGAAGGAGGGAAGGCAAAAGATCCTTTGCCTTGTTCTCTCTTAGCCTACAGCCACTCGTCTACAATACGCAGAGCCTTCCTTGCTGCAGAAGAGAGTTGTTTCTTTTTCTTCATCAGGAAGATCAGAGGAGGCAAACTAGGAGTGGCAGGAGAGAAATGGTCCAGAAAATAATCCAAAAGAAACCTCATCAAAGAAGATTAAGCTGTTGAAGGTTGAGTCGAGACTTGGTCTAACTCTTGCTCTTCCTCCTCTGAGGACACGGGAGACAGGGTTGGTTCTTCCTTCTTCAACGGCAGCGTCTTACCCTTAAAGAAAGACAACAACGCCTTCAAGTATTGTCGAAAAGGAGCCAATGCAGGCCTCCTGTTAGTATGGCTATGAACAAACAGATAACGAAGATTCATGTAATGACGTTGAAGCAGGCTTCGGACTCGAAGTTGAAGTCTGTCAAGTCGACTGAAGGGGAGCCCCTCATTTATTCAGCACCTGCACCCGTCGATCTTCAATCGAGTCCGCTGAGTCACGAGTCAAAGCATAAGAGTCACAAGTCAAAACAGCATGACTATAAGATGAGCAGTGACTGGAAACTGTATCCCTAGATCTCTTGACAGGGATAGGGGAATCATCAAGTACTGATGACTTCTTAAGATGGCGATAGGCCATGGAACTACGCCAGTGACACGAACCCGGAGGAGACGAACACTGAGTCCGACAGTAACTGCACACTGAAATAGGCGCCTTTCCAACACCTTGGACCTCTGGTATGTCCTCTCCCTGAGGCGGGGGAGCGGTACAGTGACCTTTGTCTAGGAAAACTGGAGGAACGGACAGCCACCCCCTCACAATGCACTTCACTAGCACTAGCACTGGGTACTTTAACTTCACTTTTCTCCTTGAACAATTTCATGGAGGCACCTAACTCCCTTGTAGTAATGGTCAAAATACTCATTCCTCTCAAACCTTGATTCGAGGCTGGTAATGGTATCAGAAAATGCAACATGGGAAGCTGACGAAGGAGTAGGAAATGAAAGGGTTGGAGGACTGAGAGTGGGAGAAAGATTTCCAGGAACAGGAGAAGAAGCAGGACTAGAAATCTTCACTAACACAAGAGAAGGCAGAGGAGCTGCCTTTTTCTTCCCATCTTGCAACACCTTATCATGTGAAATGCCAATCCTGACATACAGAACATCTAAGTTCCCTCGAACAATTCCTCACCCCTACATTTAGTGCATCTAGAGTGAGGATCGTAAATTTCTTTAACTAATCTAATTTTGTAGCCATCTGAGGAAACCTAACTCCAGATGTGTTTGAATCCGACATATTCAAGCAAAAAGGGCATCAAATAACAAAATAAGCTAAGCTAATTCTGACAAAAACAAAACCACAACAAAACTGTATGTCACCAATACCCAGTTAAGTAAAAATAACCATCCAAATTACAAAGAAGAAGGTCCACAGAGCTGTCAATGTTAATCAGGAGCCGGTAGAAGTCCAATTGAGAGGTGTGACGTCGTTATACCTATCTACTGGAAGTGGTCGGTAGTGGTTACCTACACTAGCGATGGCAGCGCCACCGCGAAATTTGAAGTTTGGTCTGCCGTGAATAGGAATCCCACAGTTGAATAATTGCTTGGTAAGACTGAATGCTGTCTTCCTAATACAATCCCCTAAGAATTATTGCATTTATTGGTCACCATACTTTTTATAATGCTTCCATTAATTGCCAAGCCTCTCTCCACTCACCTTTCTTCACTTCTATGTAGCTTTCTCCATTATTGTAATAAACTATAAGAACTAACAGCTTCACTTTGATGGACAAACATTTATCACTGTCTTTGCTCTAATGTTCAGCTATGATTTTGGTACTCTCAGACTTTGTAATGCCATCTAACTGTTTGTATTGCTACGCTCAGCAGATGCCTTTTCAAGAGCTAGAAGCACATGGTATAGCCTCCTCCTTTACCTCAAGTGCTTTTCCTGTATAACTGTCTCACTAAAAAATACCTTTATTGTTGACTTCTATTGCACAAAATCAAACTCACTGACATTTGTGGATTTTTAGAATTTTTCTCTGCTTTTCTTCCACAATGTTCCCAATATTTTCACATCCCTTTTGTATATTACCTCTCCCCACTCCTCTGGGCCCAATTTTTCTTATATTATGATCAACTCATCCACAGCTAATCATCAACTGCCCACTTTTGGCTTGATACTTGAACAGAAAATTAAAAAGATGATATCAACATCAAGTAGCTCTACCTTTTGGTATGAAACTCGACATTCCAGAGCACTCGCTTGATGTTAAGTGCAAGTTCACTCAGTGCTCCAAGTTAACAATTACAATAAGCCTATGATACTTGACTTACCAACAATCATTGTTGGAAGAATATTTTTCTTAATTCTATTTCTAATAAACAAGTTTTAATTTTACAAAAGTCTATTATGCACAACTCAAATGTAACTTACTTTATGAATCTATCCTACTACACAATTTCTCATTTACTCAACAAATTTCTTATTTCTTGCAAGTATACTCAACATAATAGAATTAGAATATCAATGGTAGAAATCGAGGCATTAATTATTGTGAATTAAACAATAACAACATGCTATCAATTATAAATTTAATCCTTACACCTTGAAAATTCCACCCTTACAAACTTCCTGACTTGCAGGAAAATTCAATCACTTTCTATACCCACTACTTTCTGAAATGAATTTCAAAGCCTTATATCCATACATACCCATATTAAACCAAATTCATACTGTATTTCAAAATAAAAGCAGAGCACAAACATTTCTATGTAGATATCACAAGTGAATCATGGAAAACTCACCCCTCTCTTATATATAGTTGAAAAGTGATTATTGCGGAAAAGTACTGCAATTTCTTCCTTTCCCAGTGAGGAGCCAAGCTCAAACAAACCATGGATGGTTAATTGAGACCCACTGTTGGCCATAAACTCTTCACAAAGCATAGCTGCAAAACAATTTATACAACCTTTTAAAACTGAGTAAAGAGACAGATGTTTTGTATGAAAAATGTTATACAGAATTATTCACATAAAATAATTATTCATGAGAATGAACAGTACGAAACATTTTATAATAAATTTAATTATTTCCATACTGTTGGCTTTTTAAGGCTAACCACAAAATCTGAATTACCAAAATTAAGTCAATCCTTGATAGCTATTATTCTACTTGATTGATTATTCTCCTTGCATACTATAACTACCTTTGCAATACAGTTGTTAAAAATGTACTCTACTAAAGTATCATAACTACTTTTATTAATGATTTGCAATTACATACATTTAAAATTAGTTCTCCATGATTATAATACACAACTGAATACAAAACAAGCAATGTTAAATATGTAACAGTTTAAAATAAAATTAATTTGTCTAAAAACCCTTCATTTTAAAACAGAAATTTGCCATTTCGTACAAATTATGGTTCCCAGGTGCTTTTGTGCCACTCAAAACTGAAAAAAATGGCAATCAGACACTAATACAGGCGGCCCGCGTTTAACAGCGCAATCGCTCAACGGCGAATCGGTTTTACGGCTGTCGTCAAAAATATTCATTAAAAAAATAAGGCAATTTAAGGTATTTTTATGGCACAGTTTTCAGTCAACAGTGCCGCTAGCGCCGTTATGTCTAACGAGTACATACATTTGTAGGAATACCGTTCAGAAATTGTATTGAGTTATTACATAGGTATTAGGGTAAAATATATGCCTCTGACACTGTTCTAAGCCGAAAATATCAAGTTGAGTGCAAATTTAGCTATGGATGTGTCGATTTATAAATGTTCATGCTTTTAAGTTTTTATTTCTGCACATAAATATGATACAAAGGCAGCTTCTGAAACTGCCCTTCACGTTATCAAATATGATGTTTTTTCATGCTCATTCTTGTAAGCCGCCGTCTGACGCTCTTCCGAAAATATAGTTAAAAAAAGTGCAAATTCAGCGATCGATGTGTCGATTTTATAAATGTTCATGATTTAATGTTTAAAATGTGTATGCAAATGTATTATGTATAGGGTACTTTCAATTCTGTGCAGAAATATGATACTAAGGCAGCTTTAGAAACTGCCCTTCACGTTATCACATACGATGTTTTTTCATGTTCATTCTTGTAAGCAGCTGCCTGCCACTCTTCCAAAAATATCGGGTTAAAAAGAGTGCAAATTTAGCGATTGATGTGCCGATTTTATAAATGTTCATGCTCTTATGTTTAAAATGTGTATGAAAATATATTTGGTATAGGGTATTTTTATTTTTGTACATAAATATGATACAAATTCAGGCAGTTTTTGTAGCTACCCTCCACGTTGTCAGAGATGTTTTTTCATGTTCATTCTTGTTTGCCACTGTTCCGAAAAATGCATGGTGTTATTTTATTAATTATGTTTTTTTTGTGTTTTTTGTTTGTATAGTGTTTACGTTGCATGGAACAAGTGGTTATTCAGCAACGGGACCAACGGCTTTACGTGACTTCCGAACCACGCTGAGAGTGAACTTCTATCACCAGAAATACACATCTCTCACTCCTCAATGGAATGGCCGAGAATCAAACCTGCAACCACCGAGGTGGGACGTTAATACCATACCAATCACGCCACCGAGGCAATTTTTTATTAATTATGCATCTTTTCCATAAATCCTTTGAAAATTTATACATTACTTCACTGTATCCAATAATATTGTATGTATTCTCATATTATTGTATTCCAAAATACTACGGCAAATCTAAGCTGGTATTCCGCGGAGCGGCCAATGTTTTGGTTTCAAATCAGCTGATGGCGAACACGAGTTTGTTTCGCCATATTTAATGCAATTCTGAGCAAATTTTCTTGCTTCTAGTTGCCGTAAACGAATATCTAGATACTCGACTTATATGAGACAAGGTTATTTTTCCTTATACGACGTGTTTTTAGGTGGAAATATGAATTGAATATGTCTCGTTGTGATTGTGAACTTTTTTTCCGTTAACAGATTACCTTGGCGGCACGTTTATTGCGTAAAAAAATTATGTGATTCCGTTCGCAAATTTCCTTTATATCATCGTAATATGAACTTACATTATTAATCTTATATCAGCGTGAAACCAACAGTAAAATGTGTTCTTTCAAGCCCATTAGTTTTTATTAAAATTATTTTTCATTAGTTTTTATTAAAATTATTTTTATCTCAATTTTATCTACGGTTGTGTTTGATGGCATACGTTTACTGGAGTTTTATCCTTGTTGCCAAAGCACGATAATAGTCATTAGCAGCTTGAACAGTTTTCTCAGCTTCAGTTATAACTAGGTTTAACTTTAACAGTAAGGCAGTCCCCGGGTTACGACAGGGGTTCTGTTTTTGAGACGTGTTGTAACCCGAAAATCGTCGTAAGCCGGAACATCATCAAAAATACTAAGAAAACCTTAGTTTTAATGCTTTGAAAGCATTCAGAACTATGTAAACTGCATCATTATTGCATTTTTCATCAAAAAAACCTTCAAATATTGATTATTTTGCATTTTTTGTGTCATATTTCTTGAGTCAGATGAGCGTTGGAGGCGTCGTAACCCTGGAAATAATTTCTGATAAATATAATGAAAAGAGCTTTAACCTCAGAACGTCGTAAGCCGAACCCATCGTAACCCGGGGACTGCCTGTATATTTCCCGATAGATCTTTGATCTATAGCAAATAAAGTTATTACATTAAGATATCTCAGTTCTATTCTACATAACGTCATTTATAACAACTACGGTTATAGTGTACTATAGTACGATGATTGAAATACAAGCCAAACGGATGTTATCGAATTCTGTTGTACTTAGGAAAAAAAAAAAAAATAGTCGTTTCACGTTTATGCAACATTTATGCGACGAGTATAACATTAAAACCATACTTTCATCATTCTCTTGTGTTGTTTTTGAACTTATGTAACTAGAAGATGGGATAAAGTTAGGCTACTGTAATTTGGTCTCTCTTAAAATCAGATTATCGTAAGACAAATTATCGTAACTTCAACACTACAGCTACCTGTACACTGTATAAAACCTTATTATATCTTTACATACTCTAGACACCCAAAGGATTAAAGCTAGGCTTTTTTCACTTTACAGTATTTATAATACTATAATGTACTGTACAGTAAATTCTATAGATCTATACTGCATAAATATAATTTTACTTATTGCGCCATCACTGGATTAAGGCGCCGTTTGACTGGTCTAGGGCGCTGTTAACTGGTCTAGAATTTCGAAAGAAGTTGTGCGGCAGCTGTAGGCTTTAAAATCACTTAGCGTCAAAAATCACTTAGCGTCGACGGCCAGGAACGGAACCCCTGCTGCTAACCAAGGGCCGCCTGTATTGAGTTGTGTGGGCAAATTCCAAGGTCTCAAGTCACTAATTGTCCTGTCTGATCCATGAACTGTGAGATGTTAGTTGGGATGGGAGGTGGGAACTCACACTGTAACTAAAGGGTAAGCACAAAAACAAAAATCCACTTGTTTCATCCCAATTCATTACAGTAACTGTAAGTCTGAATCTCAATTAGAATGGGAGGGATAAAAGTTGCTAAAAACTCTGGACTTGGCTATTTGAGATTTGCAAGTCCACACGAAAGCACCTTGCAACTGACCTCAATCATCAAAAACTAAGTCTCTCAAATGTACAGCTGAGAGTTACAGCCATCAGACAGAAACCCTGTATGTTGAGATAACTTGAGAATGTTCTTGTTTAATAAGTTACATAAGTGTTTCAACCTACACAATAAGGTTTTGGACATTTTCAAAGTAAAATATCACCGTTTTTGTCCATTTTTAATGGTTATGGATGAGCAAGGACAGCCAGCCAGAGCATGTATGGGATTAGGTGCATCTTGTATGTGTGGTTCCAAGCTGAAACAAAGGGCAAATGGCCAATTTATCCATAGCTTTCGGTCAGTACACAAGTCCGCTAAATTGCCCCTTGTTTCTTTGCATTTTTATTAGCAATTCTAGTGCAATTATGTCAACATGAAGCCTGCCTCTCTATCACTGACCTTTTTTCCTGACCAAAGCCCTGCATCTTTCCTAGACCTACCTGTAAGATATAAAAGCTGTCACACCATTAGGTGTAATCCTTGGAGGAGACCAAATCTGACCTACCTCCTCCTCCTCCTCCCCTTCCCTTTCCCAATCTCACCACCTCTTTCATTTTCTATTAGTCTTGCCACATTAGGAGTGTCCTTATTAGGGTTAATTCTTTAAACTTGCTGAACCAGATAGTACTGTGACAGACCACACAACTGCTCTAACTGCCATCTCAAATCTGCGACTGGCCACTGCCAATTAATTATCCAATTAACTTTACAGTTATAAGCCAAACTGATGCTCCTATGATGCCATCAGAACCAAAGTCCAAAGGAAGATTTCTGATGCTGTTACCTTATCTACTCAGAGGAAAGCAGCTACACAAATGTGTAAAACAAAAAGATGTACAACACTGGATAACAACAAGCATAACAGATATTAGAATGTGTAGAACAAAATGATGTTCCAAAAAAATAACAACAGCCAGAACATCACATGTAAAAAGACACCAAGTAAAGGGTAGTCCAACAAATAACTTCTGACATATCACATGCTGCCAATTAGGTAGAAATTACTGACAGGAATCATAAACAAGAAGCTGTAAACCTGCCAAGAGGAACAAAAACCATGCCTAAGGAACATATAAGATGCTGCAGAAACTGCAAAAAATTGGAGAGTAGTCATTTTGCTCACTTCCAAGCCGGATGATTTCAGTTGTGTTTGTGTGTTTGTATTTTGCCATAGAGTCCTCAGAGTCTTCACGGTCTCGTCAACACGTGCCCGAGCATTCAGGGATTTCTGTGCTCCAGGTTTTTGTTTTGTTTGTTTTTTGTTTGTATGGTGCTTTTACGTTGCATGGAAACAGTGGTTATTCACCAACAGGACCAACGGCTTTACGTGACTTCCGAACCACGTCGAGAGTGAACTTCTATTACCAGAAATACACATCTCTTATTCCTCAGTGGAGTGGCCGAGAATCGAACCCACGACCACTGAGGTGGGACCCTAATACCATACCAACCACGCCGCTGAGGCGCTGCTCCAGGTTTTTGGCTTCTTTGATTACAGCTCCAGGTTTCTGGTTTCTTTGATTACAGATCCCCATACAATATGCAGTAGGTGCCAATCTAATTAGTATTATACTATTACTAATCCCTGTCCGGAATGTCGTACCTGGCCTAAGTCGCAGAGGAGAGAACATTGCAGAGTTTCTAATTGTCCTTCTTGGGAGGGTTTTTCTTCTCGTCAGGACGATTCAGCTTCACCCTCTTCCGGGAACACTCCCCTTCTACAGATGTACCTCTGGGTCCTTCCTTTTCTTCCATCGATTCGTCATTTGAAGTATTGGGAGTTGTACAGGATGATGTTTTCTTTAATGTAGCCTCATCTCCCTCAGGTGATAATGTCCTTCCTGTGAGGGAAGAGGCTAGTCCATCTGTTTCTTTAGTTTCAGATTCAGATTCATCCAAGATGGCAGCTGTATGGGTGTTGCTAAGCCTATGGGGTTCACCCTCCTTGGATGGCCTATTATCACCTCTATAGCAGTCCCGCCTCCACCAGGTCTTCTGTACGTTGGCTCTCATGTGCTGCCCCCTTGCGGGACGCCTATGTCATTGTCGACGCTTGGGTTGCCTCTATCGCACCTCCAGTGAGGCCATCAACCAGTGCTGGCTTTAGAGATGTCATGACGTCACACCAAGCATTCTCTCAGCCTATGATGTCAGCTGTGATGGCGTCGCTTCCTCCAGTCATTGTGACATCCCAATGCCACTGTAACATCTTCACCTTCCCTTGCTGAGCTATTGGAGGCATTGTTTCAAACTGTGTTCAAGAGGCTGAACTCTGTTTTTCGGGAGAAGTTTTCTGATGTTTCTGTGAAGAAGTCATAAACGGAGTGATTCTTCCCCTACTACTTCTCGCACGAGATGTTGTAGAGGGGGAAGTTCCGCTCTTTCTCCTGCTTCTTCTCCATCACCGCCTCGCCCTATATCTCTTAAGCATAGTGAAGATGAGTTGTTGTTATTATTATTATAAAGGATTATTTTATCCAGACCTCTGAGCCTAACAACAGCTCTTCTTGGGCTGGTTTTCAGGAATTAATCCTGAAAAAAAAAAAAATTTTTAGGAAACCGGTTTTACTTAGGAACATGATGATCCTATTAAATAAAAAATTTCTGCCTTAAGCAAGAATGCCTTTTGATGTTGTTTCAAAAATATAAGATTCTTTTATGTTCCAAATTGGGCAATCAACTAATAAGTGTTGGACAGTCATTGATGTCTGGCATGTACTACATTTCATTGGGTCTGGATGTGGATTTCACATCAAATGACCATGTGAAAATCTTTAACTCTTTCTTTTTGAGATAATGACATCCATGAATGAACTTAAATTTTTATATTGCTCAGTTTGTTTGTAGTTGGCACTGATGTCCAATCTGTTTGCCAGTCTTGATATATTAAAGGCTTAAAAGAGATTATCGGATCTGATACTGGGTCATGTATCATTGTTGATGGAATAGCGCAAGCTAATTTGGCAGCTGTATCTGCTTTTTCGTTTCCTTCAATTCCCACATGTGCTGGAATCCAACATATTTTTATTAATAATAATAAAGTTGATGTATTTTTATTTGGATTTCTTGTACAAGGCAATTTGGAGACTTGTACTTGTTTATAGCATCAATAGCACTTTGTGAGTCACTGAAAAATTGTTCTCTACTCAGATATTATGTTAAGTGCTATCCGTTTGGCTGTAAGTTCAGCATTGCATACTGATGATACTGGTGAAAGACTTATCTTGACTAATTTATCTTTTGAGAATGCTGAAGCTCCAACTCATGTTGTTTTCCAATCCATCTGTATAGATCATAAGCTGATCTCCTTTTGTTCAGATGTGTTCTAATGAATGTTGGTAGTACATCTCTGTGCTTGTCATATTTCTTTTTAGATGATGTGATAGATCAGTACATAGTATTCTATTGTTGGGTAGAAAATTGGTGTAATATTATGTGACTTCATTAAATATTTGGTTCTTTGTGGGAAAGAGTTAGCACTATGGTTTTCCAATCTTTGATTATAATTCAGAAAGCAGGTAGCAGAGGGAGATGTTTTTGCTTGAAGGGAAAGGTCCTATGCATAGTTATCAAGTTGCGGTGATATTTTAGGGGTAATATACCTGCTTCTACTAACAGGGAGTTTATAAGGGATTATCAAAATGCTCCCGTGCACAAACATATTCCTTCATGATTTAATGCATCTAGTGTTTTTAATGAGGCAGATGAATAAATTGGGCAACAATAATCTATTATGAATAGTACTGTTGCTTTGTATAACATAAGCATGGTGTTACATCCAGTTCCCCATTTGGTATGTGATAGTTTATTCAATATGTCAAAGATGAGTTGTTGGCAGCAACTTAAAACAAATAACTCACCTCTGTTAATAAAGAGCCTGAAAAGTATAAGGAGGGATCACCAGACAAGGTAAAATATGCAAAAACAAAAAAAAGTATGACCAGTACCATAGACCAACTTAGGATGTAACTGACATGACAGTTGGCAATGGCTGACTAGGGGAGAGCTTGAGGACAGTGATGGCATCAGAAGACCTAGCTCTATATACACAATATGAATGGAATAAAAAAGATGGCCAAATAATATCATTTATGTCACAAATGCACAAAGAATATGAAGACCATCACTAGTTCAATATGAATATAAGAGACAGAAGACAATTACAAAGGCCTTGCATTGGAAGATCTGCTGAGAGAGCAGCCTACCTGAGTGATACAACAATATACCCATAAATGTGATGAAAAACAAAAACACTCAAGGCCCGCTGGGACTATAATATAAGGAATGACCTTATAATACAGATTTGAAGACTACACCCAATATATTGGTAAATAATGAAACCTAAAACGTCTCTCTTACAAACATAACTACAGTGGTCCCCTGTATTTGCGGGGGATGCGTACCAAACCCCCCCCCCCCCCCCCCCCCCGTGAATAATTAGAACCCGTGAATAATTGGAACCCCTATAAAAACGCTAAAAACAGCCTATTTTGTTAGTTAAAACTCAAGAAAAACCCACAAAAATTATTCATACTTGGTTTTTTTTAACAGTTTTATCACAAAAAAGGGATTTTGACAAAGGAAAAATCTATTTCTGGGCAGTGACCTGTGTCACCCAGTGAAATAGTTCTTATAGCACTCATTTCTAAGGTATAAATATTGCTAAATATACAAGAGAAAAAAGCTATATGGTTATGCCATAGTTTCCTGGCTCGCTCACCCTTATTTAAGGGTGTCGGTATGGAAACTGGGGCGTGTGAAACCACTATCAGAGGTCCCCTGCCATTTAGCCTCTTCCTTTCTCAATATCCCTCATCTACAGAGGAGCCGTTCCAGGCCATCTACTGCCCGCTACTGCTACAACTAGCGTCTTGTTTATCATTCTGTAGATAGCACCCAAGCTTGGCCCAGTTAGGGTGTGAAAGACAGAGGGTGGGTTTCACTGGGAGACACGGGTCACTGCCCAGAAATAGATTTTTCCTTTGTCAAAATCCCTTTTCTGGGCCTAACCTGTGTCTCTCCGTGAAATAGTAACAGAGAAGTGGCCCCACCAGCTTGGAAATCTAGAGTAAACCAGTTACTGGAAGGAAAAATAAAATTATATAATAACTTCTAAGGTACTTTTTAATGAAAGTTTCTTAATTCTACAAGTTCAATAAAGTTCCTTAATTCTACTGAGATTTTAATAATATCCTTAAATCTACAGTCCTTACTTAAATAATTAGGGTTGTACAACGCAAATCTGATAGGATTAGATGAATCCCACACCCCGATACAGGAAATTTATATACATATATATACAATTAGACATCCATATGTACAATTAAGAGTGATTATAAGTGCAGTCCAGGTGAAATCAAGGTCAATTTGTGCAACCCGGTAAACAACCAAAGCAAAGGTCAAGAATGCTAGCGAGGCAGGTAGGAGAGAAAGAGCTAAGGATAGATATAGCCTATTAAGACTAGTTATTAACTATGCTAGGCAGTGTCAGGGAAAACTATGTTCCCTGCTGCCACTGCCGGGAATTTAAGGGCCTCTAAGTATTTTAGGTAGTGGCGTTTAAATACTGTCGGCGACTTCCAGCCTGTATACTTTTTTGAGATTGTCAAAGTTCATATGATGAAAGTAATTAACTGAAGTAGCTACTGCTCTGATATCATGTACATGCGGAAACGATTCCGGATTGGCCTGTTTAATAAAATAGAGAATTTGTTGTCCGATTCCTTTTACGGAGATGGTCCCACCATTCTCCCTAATGAATAAAGGGCCTGAGGATTTCTTGGCAGTTCTGTTTAGATAAGCTCTTAAGTGTGTTTACTGGACATAGAGATAGGTCCTGCGGAAGTGGGACAATCTTCCATGGGGACCATCTATTTTGTGGATCCTCATTTTTAGCCAAGAACTGACGATCTGGCAAAATCAGTACTTCTCCGGATGAGAGGAATTCAATGTGATCTGGTTCTCTGGAAAGGGCCGACAGTTCAGATATTCTGGCTCCTGATGCTAGACTTACTAAAAATAACGTTTTCCTGAGAAGGGTTATATAAGAATATGATTTATTGACAGTGTCTGAAGCTAGCTTAAGTACATCGTTTAAAAACCAGGAGACCGTCTGAGGTCTATTTACTGGTCTAAGTCTACCACAAGCTCTGGGAATAGAAGAAAAATACAAATCTGTCAGATCAATATTAAATCCAAATTGAAATATTTTCTTTAATGTAGATTTGGTTGTAGTAATAGTACTAGCTGCTAGGCCTTTTTCGAACAGGGTTCTGAAAAAGGTAATTGCCAGATTTGTAGTCATGGTTTGTACCTTTGCGTCTTTCAAAAAGGTGGCTAGCTTCTTCACTGCTGAATCGTATTGACGCAGTGTAGATTCTCGTTTGTCTGATTCCAGGAACAGGATGTTTTGAGGATCAATGTTGGCATCTTTTTCCGCCGCAAACTTCATGAAGTCCATAAAGTTAGGGCTTTCTGAATTCCCGAGGAATCGGACACAGTCCGCTTTTGTACCAACTGCGTCAGTCTGGGATTGGGGATCCGCCGGGGCCGGAGTCCCAAATCCACTAGTAGTGGGAACTAATTGTTCTTGGGCCAGTTGGGAGCTACTAGTGCAACCTGTCCTTTGAAAGATCTGAGTTTGTTCAGAACTTTCAGTAGTAGGTTTATCGGGGGGAATAGATAAATTTTCTTCCAAGTATTCCAGTCTATTGCCATAGTGTCCGTGGCATATGCCAGAGGGTCCAGATTGGGAGCCACATAACATGTCAGTTTGTGGTTTGATTCTGTGGCAAAAAGGTCTACTTGAAGCCCTGGCACTGTTGGCAGATCCATTTGAATGATTTTCCATCTAGAGACCATTCTGATTCCAGCGGAGTTGTCCTTGACAATGCGTCTGCCACTACATTCCTTACTCCCGCTAGGTGAGTGGCTGACAGGTGCCATTGGTTCCTTGCCGCTAAGGCAAATATCGCTATCATTACGTGATTTATATGGCTCGATTTGGAGCTGCCTCTGTTTATACAGTGGACTACCACCGCACTGTCTAGTACTAATTTGAAATGGATTTTCTTTGCTGGCGAGAGTTTCTTCAGGGTCAGAAACACTGCCATGGCCTCCAGTACATTGATATGCAGCTGGCGGAATATTAATGACCAAGTCCCTTGTACTTTTTTGTACTGGGAGTATCCCCCCAGCCGCTTAGGGAGGCATCCGTGTGAACTACCAGGGCTGGGGGAGGAAACTGTAATGGTATTGATTTTGCCAGGCTCTTGACTTCTGTCCAGGGACGGAGTTTCTTCCGTAGGATCGGCGGAATCCAGGATACTTTGTCCCAAGATTTCCTGTTTGTTCTGGATTGCCAGACCCTGTTTATATCCTTTAGTTTGGCTTTCAATAGTACGTCCATAACTGATGCAAATTGGAGTGAACCTAGAATCCTTTCTTGGTCCCGCCGGGATGTCTGTTTGCCCTTGAGGAATTGTCTTGTAGCCCTTGCTATTTCTCTGCGTTTCGCTGGCAGAGTTGATAAGTTGTATGCGTTAAGGTCCTATTGTATCCCCAACCACTGAAAGCGTGGTGCCAGAGTCAGCCGGGATTTGTCCCTGTTTATCTGGAATCCCAGGTATTCCAGAAAACTTATCACTTTGGCTGTTGCTTTGCAGCATTCTTCGGCGTACAGGGCCCAAATGAGCCAATCGTCTAGATAGGCTATTAGCATTATCCCTTGAGTCCTTAATTCTTGGACCACTGTTTCTGCTATCTTTGTAAATATTCTGGGCGCTATGTTGAGCCCGAATGGCATTACTTTGAAGGCATAGGCCTTCTTTCCTAGTCTGAAGCCTAGGAAGGGGCGGAAGTGTCTTGCTACTGGGACATGATAGTAGGCATCTGTAAGATCTATAGAGGTGGTGATGGCCCCACAGGGAAGTAAGGTCCGCACCTGCGAGACGGTCAGCATACGGAACTTGTCGCAATGAATGAATGAGTTTAGATGGGACAAGTCTAGGATTATTCTTAGCTTGTGTGAGCCTTTCTTTGGAACGCTGAACAAGTGCCCTTGAAATTTTAAATGTCTGACTTCTGACACTACTTTCTTCCGAAGCAGGTTTTGGGTGTATTCTATCAAGTCCGCCGTTGGTTCCTGGTAAAATATGGTTGATGGAGGAGGCCCTTCTTTCCAACTCCATCCCAGACCTTTTGTTACAATACTGTGGGCCCAAGTGCTGAACCTCCAATGGTTCCAGAATAGGTACAGCCTCCCTCCTCACTGGTTGGCAGATGGGCGACTTCCCCGGCCTCCCCGGAAGCCTTTGCCTCGGCCAGAAGCTCTTCCGCCACCCCTGTGCCAGAAAGCTCCTCTAGTTCGGCTACCTCTGGCAAACCTATTGTACCCTTGAAAGGCCCCTTGGGTTTCAAAGGTAGCATTGAAGGCTGGGGAGGTAGAGAAAGAGGTTGAGCTTTGGGGCTGCTGAGTGGGTTGACTCAGTAGCACAAATTGCTGTTGCGGTTGTGCTTTCGAGGTGGAGGGCTGGTTCATCTGGGCCACCGGGACAGCTTGGACCACCGCTTGAGGCTGAGTGGTCTGGAAGGGCTGGAACTTCCTTGTCTGATTCTTGTCCCTAGAATGCGTCCTAGAGGACTCAAACTTCTTCTTTGTAATGAGTCCCCAGCCTATCCTCAGGCTCTGGTTAACTCTGGCTGCCTCCCCGAGAACCTCGTTAACGACGGACTCAGGGAATAGCTTCGATCCCCAGATCGAGGATTTGATGAGCTTATTAGGCTCATGCCGGATGGAAGCATCCGACAAGACGTGCTTCCTGCAGTTCCGTCTGGCCACTGCAAAGTCATAAAGATCACACTGTACAGTGTGAAGGTATGACTTTGTTAGAATCTTAAACAGTGGCTCATCCGCATAAACCACGGACGTCATCTCTGTCATGGTGGCGGAGTTGAGGGACTTGCTCAGCCTGCACCTCGCGTCATACTCAGCTTTGACTAAGGTGTCAAGGAGTCTAGGTAGCCGCTCACTAAACTGTGTTGTAGCACAGTCTGGGCTAAGCTTACCCACCGAGAAAGTTGCAGGAGCGTCGACCCAACACTCCGTGCCTCCGGGGAGCTGAAGGGAAGGTAAATCTGTCTCCCGGAGTTGCGGCATAGGCTTATCTTCCGTGGCCGCTTGTAGCGTTAGCTCGGCCACTTTGGAGAGGCATGGAGTAGGAGTGTTATCACTCACTATGAACATTGTAAAGGGGCTTTTGTGGGGTGTCAACTTTGTGTTGACACACTCCCACTCTGTCAAGTTTCGGACCCAGGCTTGTTGGGCCTGGTCCCTAGGGAAGATGACGGTCTCCTTCGGGACCTTATCTTCCCTTATCATTGCCTCTTCCGTTAACCTGGCATAGCCCATGAAGGGGAACTGGAGATCCAGTGGGTAAAACTCAAAGTCGCCCAACCGCCAGGTTCCACATCCCTCTATTGTAAGCATACCCTCCGACAACAGGGCGTATGCTGCTGGCCTCCAAGGGTTATTGTTCTTAAATGGGGGCAGCTTTGAGGAGTCCGGCATTGACAGGGGTTGTCTAGCCTGCCCGGACTGAGGTTGTCCCGCCGCCAGGTTTTCCTGGATACCCGCCACAAGGGTCTCCTTCATCATCCTCTCCGTCAGGGACTGGATGGATTGTCCCGACGCCTCAAGACTGGAGGACAGTTGAGACATAATCTCTTGGAACTTGGTTTGTACCAAGTTCCCCATCTGCTCCATCATTATAGAGGAGAAAGCCGCCAGGTCAAAGCTAGGTTCCTGGGGTCTAGCTTTCGTGACTCTCGCTCTCGACCCGTTGAGGGGGAGTAGCTCTTGCCGAGTCCGCCACGGGTTTGGAAGCCGATGGCGTACTGGCGCTGCTAGTCTTAGTTTTTGGCTTTGGCAAGGACTTCTTAATAGCTGTTAAGGTGCTTGTACTTTTCACCTTAGGGATCACCGAGCCTGACTTAGGTCTAACAGACTGAGGCTTTCCGGTGAATCCCTGGAAAGAAGAAGAACTGGAAGATTGAGATGGGCTAAAGGACAAGCCTTTAGCCCCTAAGCTACCTGCCTCAACAACATTCTTACCTGTGCCCTGGTTGTCAACAACCATGGGCTCGTGGTCCAAGTTCATGGCCGCCACGTCTCCCAACACTTCCTCGCCGAAACCCTCCGTGTCTTCCAGCAGAGCCGTGGTCTCCGCCCGGATCCTGGCAATGATAGGGCCCAGCCACCTCTGCCTCTACAGCTGCCGACCTCTTCGCTCCGGGGTAGATGAGTGAGGCCATCTCCTCGGACAGCATGTAGGGCTGCTTGGCCTTGACATTCCTGCCAAAGCCACCGACCCAGGCCTTCAGGGTTGTCAGAGCCGTATCCTTGACGGGTTGAGGGTTCTGTAAGAGATAGTTATCTCAATCACTAACCTAGATACTACTTCCTTAGTCTAACATGTATCAATATGATTTTTATCCAATATAATTCTCAATGTATCATTCTGAGAGTGGTACGTACCGTCTCAGAAGTGAGATCACTCACAAGCCCGTAGCAAATCTCGCACCCCACACCAACAGGGATCCCACCAGGACCGCACACCCTGCATGAGATCGGCAGACCTCATGCCCGCACGGCTCTTGCAGTACGGCCGTACACGCCGTCTCCAAGCAATGCACCATCTGTAAGTTGATTGATACATGAGCATCACTATTTGGACCCACCGGAGATGTATCCGGTGGGGCATGCATCGTAACTCTACTATCACCGGAGTCAATGGAGAGCGTGTCTAATACTAGGATGTTATAAATACTTGTATCTCACTAGCTCTGGGGCCCAGTTCTTGTTCTTGTCATAAAATCAAGGTTTAGGCCTGGTACAAACAGAGCAGGGGAAGGATGAACCTGGCCTGACTCCGCTGGCACCGGAGACACGTAATCTAGTCTAATAAGATTGAGTCTCAAGCCCATTCTCCGTCCTCACCGGAGTGCGGTATGGAGTAAAAAACCAAGAAGATTGAAACCAGACGAGGGAGCTAGTGATAAAAATCATGGTACTTCGGTTTTGAATACCCTGAAGAATAATACGATAAATTTATCTTAATTAAGTAATTAAAAATACTAATACCTATACATGCGCGTAAGAAAACTGCTCTATCCGTTGTGCAACCTTCCTTGCGCAGTATCCCCTTTCACCTAGCTATCTTCTATCTCCGGGTCCGACTACATGAGAGCAGATCAGGGAAATCGATAAACCTTAGCCTGTATCTGATCAAATAAGGGATTGTAGCTATTCGCATAGCTGATGCCTTCTGGTCAGAGGGGTGGCCCACACGCGATCAGTTGGCACTACTACCGACCAGGTGGGCAACCACGCAGTAGACTTGGCCCAACTGAACAGGAGCAGGAGGCCCATAGGCCCACTATAACATGCAATACGCACAAAATAACACATATTTCAATATCACCAGGATAAAATGAAATACAACTCGTCCTGACGCGGGAGAAAAAGGGAGTGAGAGGGAGGGAGGGAGGGAGGGAGAGAGAGGGAGGGAGGGAGAGAGAGAGAGAGAGGGAGGAGATAATGAGTCCTCTCGAGCGGCTGCCTAACCTTCGCAAATCGTAACGATCTTATCAGGTTGGTCAGGAAGGCTCTGAGCAACTAGCCTAACTCGCCAAATCAGCTTTTATAACCGACCTGGCTAGGAAGACCAGGGTGGCTCACGGACCGTTATGTATAGGCTACAGTAAGGGCCGAAGCCCTCCCACGTAAAGACAAGAAGTCTCTTATTTAAGAGGCTAATATACTAAGTAAAATATAATACAGCATCCATCCAATTCATTGGATGGAAGACAACATAAAGGATGTATAACAGGAATCCCAGGCCTAGGCTACCTTCCGAGAGCATGCGGCTCGGCTCGGTAGACTAGTATCCCCCACGTACGGACATAAAATATAATCATCAGGAAAAATATATATATCTATATATATAGATATATAATTATTATATATATATATATATAGGTATATAAAATACTAACTGAAAAACTGCTAATCTATCCAAAAAAGGTGACTTCAATTCGTATGGGAGACCAATTGGGTGCCGATATGAGCGTAAACATACGCGGGTAGCGATGCACGAATGTCTGACCTGGGAGCGGCGTCATGCCAGCTCCCGCTCATTACTGATATAAATACTATGTATATAATGATCATTGCTACCCTAAAACATGAATACATATTAGTGCAGCACTCAACTTGGATGCAGCAGTTTCCTGATGTTCAGCCATCTTCAATAAAGGGAAATTCGCACGAAAACACAGCAAAAGATACAACACGTGTAAGCGTTAGCAGTGCTATCGATGGAATGATAAACAAGACGCTAGTTGTAGCAGTAGCGGGCAGTAGATGGCCTGGAACGGCTCCTCTGTAGACGAGGGATATTGACAAAAGAAAAGGCTAAATGGCAGGGGACCTCTGATAGTGGTTTCACACACCCCAGTTTCCATACCGACACCCTTAAATAAGGGTAAGCGAGCCAGGAAACTCTGGCATAACCATATAGCTTTTTTCTCTTGTATATTTAGCAATATTTATACGTACCTTAGAAATGAGTGCTATAGGAACTATTTCACGAAGCGACACAGGTTAGGCCCAGAAAGTGCATTTCATGATGAAATTGATAAAAAAAAACAGGAATTTGAGATATTTCTCATAGAAAAATACAGCAAATGTGCAAATTTTCCGCAAATAATGCAAGGAAACGTTCCCGAGAGAAATCCGCGAATGTGTGAGTCCACGAATCTGGAGAACGCGAATACGGGGGGTCCACTGTATTGTATAACAGTACATATATCTAAAGAAGAAAATATGGAGATTATGGAAAGATGATGAAGTATTACTTATTATCCTAGTAGACTTTAGGGGGAACCTGTAAAACCTTCAACCATACTTGCTCCAGCAAAGCATACTGCTGGCCACAGCAAGGATAATTAAGTGTGATTTGAGTCATATGAACACAGGGTAGTGGATCACATCCTCAGGGGTCAGGTTGCAGCCTAGATCTAGACTAAGAGATACCAACCTAGCGAGGTAGTGAGAGAAAATAATAATCTTTCTAGTAGACCCCATGTTGACAACACAAGTCACAGTAACTATGAGGTGAAAAAAACAGTGTCTGGAGGCGTTAAAGATGACTGACTGGGTTGTGATGAAAGTGAGTTCATGTAAACAAATTAGCTGTACAGGCAGTCCCCGGGTTACGACGGAGGTTCCGTTCTTGAGACACGTCATAAGCTGAAAATCGTCGTAAGCCAGAACATCATCAAAAAAACAAGAAAACCTTACTTTTAATGCTTGGGGTGCATTGAAAACTATGTAAACTGCATTCTTATTGCATTTTACATAAAAAAACTTCAAATATTGATTATTTTGCATTTTTGGTGTCATATTTCATCTGCCAGATGAGCGTTGTAGGCATCTTAACTTCGGAATACCGTAAGCCGAACCCGTCGTAACCCCGGGGACTGCCTGTATATAATTATATATACATTAGCTTATTTTGATGGATACAGACAGTTACCAGGACCTGTATATAGTGGGTGGCTGAATTTGTGTATGTCTAATTAGTTGATAGGAATAAACTGATTTTTCTCACTTGCTTCAATCACCATTCAGTTGTATTTGGGAGTAAAAAAAATACTTCTTGAGATAAATATTCACTGAGCAATTTTTTCTCCAAAATTATACTCACAAATTTTTAGATCCAGGAATCTTAAGACAATTATCTGCATTGAAAAGGCTGTAAATATTTATTAGAGGTGAATTTACTTTGAAATTGTCTTTCCTTTTCTATTAATTTTGCATCAGGTGAGCTTAACAAAACTGGACATTTCAGTTGTTCCCCTTTGTAGAGCCATTTAGTAAATTGGTTTCTTAAACCAATTTAAATAAAAATTATTTGTCTAGAATAGACTCCTGCCTTCTTGAGGTGGTCCATCAAAAGAGGTACAATACTGCTAAACCATCTGTCTGTGTCCTCACAGTGAGCTAACTATATAGTGACTAAGTCTAACAACTGGGCAAACTTTAGGTTTGGCTCAGTTTTCACAAAAAAAAACCTCAAGTAAAAGAATATGACATGAATGTTCACGTGGCAAGACTTAATTTCTGTACTTGGCACTCCGAGTTGACAGCATTCTAATGGCAATGAAACAGCTGACTAAGAAGTTTTGGCACGGGTCACAGAATCTTTGCCAAACGCCACACAAATGTACCAGGTACAGTGGTACCTCGAGATACGAAATTAATCCGTTCCAAGGCGGCCTTCGTATCATGAGTTTTTTGTATCTTGAACCGCATTTTACATGTAATATGGCTAATCCGTTCCAAGCCCTCCAAAATCACCCCAGTAAATTTCATAATAAAGCTAAATTGACCTATAAACAATGAAATACTACAACAATTTGGACCATTCAATACCTAACTTAATAAATACTGCTAATATGTACTACATAGTAGCTGTAAATAAAGTGTATTAGTGTACATGGTATACAAGAAATACTGTACGTACATACGAACGTATGTAGTAAAATGTAGAACCTTACCTTTCGAGTGAGGCTATCTCCGAAAGTGGCGACAGAGGAGGAGGACAAACGGCAGATACGTACACTTAACTTTACGAAACACAAAAAAATTTCAGGAAAACATAAACTAAACTTTACGTAGAACATTAACAAAACTGTAACACTTAACTTTAGTGCCGTGGTGATGAGTTTCACTCGCCCCAGAACTATACCGACACCTTTTATATGAAGGTGAGCGAGCTGGAATATTCTGGCAGGTCCAATTTAGCAGTTCTCTGGTATTTTAGCAATATCTTACCTTAGAAATAGTGCTGAAGGAACCTATTTCACTTGGCGACACAGCTTCCTCGCCCAGAAATAGATTTTTCCTACGTCAAATTCCCCTTTTTTTTTTCTTTTCTTTTCTAATTTTTTTTTTTACTTTTTTATACTTTACGTTTTTTTACAAAATTTCAATTTCTTCACCACTTTCAACTTACTATTTTTTCGTAGTATCAATTGGATCTTCCTTTTTGCTTACTCCTACTAAAGGCCTCTTTAAAAAATAACTATCCAAGGAAGAGCTTTTCACAATGTTCCTGAAACGACTCAGGCAAACGTCATCGAACTGTGCAAGCATACGACCTGTGTAAGCCTTTTCGGGAGTGTCTCTTTTCTACGAATGATTGCACATTATGAAATGCAGCTAGAGCATCCTTAATTTCTGCCGTTGTTATAGAGTCGTCGTTCTCCTCCTCGCCGCTGCTAGAGAACTCTTCTTGAACGACGTTAAGTTGCATGGCCTCCAACTCCTTCAGGTCATCTGTCGTAAGCTCCTCTTGGTGCTCCTCGAGAAGGTCATTGATGTCATCCTCGTTGACAACCAGCCGCATGGACTTGCCGAGTGCAACAATCTCATCAAGATCTGGTTGCAAAACAGTTTCAGGATCATCAACTGTTCCTGAATCTGCAGCACCAGCTTCGCCCACGTCGAATCCCTCAAAGTCTCGGGCGGATACGGCATCAGGCCAGAGTTTCCTCCAAAAGGAATTCAAGGTTCGCCACAAAACCTCCTGCCAAGCTTGGTTGATGAGTCGGATGCATATCACAACATCGAAATGCTCCTTCCAAAATTCACGAAAGGTGAGGTTTGTGGTATCGGTGATGTCAAAACCTCTCTTGAAAAGATGTTTCGTATACAGCTTCTTGAAGTTCGATATCACTTGCTGGTCCATGTGCTGGAGGAGAGGGGTGATGTTAGGCGGAAGATAAAGAACCTTGATAAACGAATACTCCGCTAGGATATCTTCCTCGAGGCAAGGAGGGTGAGCAGGGGCATTGTCCAACACCAGCAGACATTTCAGAGGGAGGCGCTTCTTTTCCAAGAATTTCTTCACTGACGGGCCGAAACACAGATTTACCCACTCGGTGAACAAAAGTCTCTTTACCCAGGCTTTCGCATTAGCCCTCCACATCACTGGAAGCTTCTCCTTAAGCACTTTGTGGGCCTTGAGGGCTCGAGGAGTCTCCGAATGATACACAAGTAGGGGCTTCACCTTGCAATCCCCACTGGCGTTCGAACAAAGTACGAGCGTAAGCCTGTCTTTCATAGGCTTATGCCCAGGTAGCTTCTTCTCTTCCTGCGAGATGTATGTCCGCCAAGGCATTTTTTCCAAAAAAAGCCAGTCTCATCACAGCTGAAGACTTGCTGAGAACTGTAGCCTTCGTTGATCATCATCTCATCGAACGTCTTAATAAAAGGCTTCGGCCGCTTTCGTGTCTGAGCTGGCCGCCTCCCCATGCCGCACCACCGAATGGATGCCAGTCTGTTTACGGAATTTTTCGAACCACCCATGAGAAGCCTTGAACTCTGGGGTTGGCATCGATGTCCCTTCTCCTCCATCGTCTTCAGCCTGGGCAATCAAATTGACAAAAATAGCGCTGGCCTTGTGGCAGATTGCCGTCTCCGTTATCATATCGCCAGCGATTTCTTTGTCTTTTATCCAGACAAGAAGCCGCCTTTCCATTTTATCATGCACGTGGCTCCCCTTGCTGGACAAAATAGTCACACCCTTGGAAGGTGTAGCTGCTTTGATGACATCCTTCTGCTTAAGGATGGTGCCTAATGTCAACGGATTTCGGCCGTATTCCTTGGCGATCACAATCAATTGCATACCAGCTTCATACTTTTTAATTATCTCCATCTTCGTCTCCAAAGAAAGCATCCTCTTCTTTCCGTGAACTTCAACTTTCTTGGGACCCATGACTACGTACTGTACGTAGTAATTATGTTATGTAGTTTACGTATATAGTAAAGTTCTCGCACAACACGATAAAGTAACAAAATCACTAACGAATTTACGTTAATAAACGAAACCGTATAGAACGAACGAATTCGCGTGCTTATGATACCGATGATGCCGCGAAGTGGCTGAAAGAGCACGCCACTAAGTAGATGCATGATGGGATCATGGGAGAGATACTGACCAATAGGAGAGAAGGATCTTACGGCGGTGACTAGCATCAGGAACCAATGGGAGAGTGGGAGAATGGTGGCGAGTCTACTCAGTTGGCGGCGGCGCGAGTTTTAAAATTGTTATCGGTGGTCCGGGCGAATCTCGGACTTTACAGCAATTACCTTTCGTATCTTGAACAATTTTTGTATGTAGAGCCGCAAAAATCTTCATATTTGCTTTCGTATCTCAAGTTTATTGTAAGTTGAGCCTTTCGTATCTCGAGGTACCACTGTAATTGGAAAAAACCTTCCAATGAGACTATATACCATCTCTAATCACTTTTGCTTCAAAAAGTCCACTTACACCACTTTGAGAATCACTTTAAGTACTCTTACTACTGATACACTGTATCATTATCAACCAACTCCCACTAAGCCTTCCAATATATCAGTCTCTGCAACTTTTCTAATTTTCACAATTGGTCTACAGCTGCACCATTTTCCATTTAATAAAACCCCAACCAACAAGATATTTCCTCTTCTATCAGTGACTCTTTAGATAACTTAAACATATGATTCTCAGATGTAGCCAAGTAGCACAAGGTGTGACTGACCTGTGGAGATCTGGGATTAGCAGCAGTGCCTTCCATCACAAAATTCTAAGAACTACTGGCATTCAATCAACACACAATGAGCTAAGTTGCTAATTAGTCATTTATGGCCCATTCAAGTCACTCATTTTCTTCATACACCAAAGTGCAAACCAAGCTACACCTGCAAACCGAGACATGACTATAAGGACATATATAATCATATGAGGCCGTCACTTGAACAACCGTCTATCTGCACAAAACAGAAATCGGAGAAAACTCGATTGAAGTTGTGCAATGTTTACATTATCATTTATCTGTTAATATTTATTCAATGACATAATTCTTTTTTTTCAAAATGAAGCTGAAAGCATTCTCCTTATAAATATGTGTAAATATTATCTGTCTATCCAAACTGTACCTCAAACAACACCATAACTGCAAAAAACTGAAGTCTGAGAAAAGTACAATAATAGTTTGTCAACATTGGAATGATTATGAATGCAAAAACATTTTTTTACTATTTCTACACACTAGTATATAGAAGAAGAGTTGCTGAATTCGAAAGTATGTATAACTCAAAATCCGAAAATTTGCAGATAGACGGTTGTTTGAGTGACGGCCTCATATCCAATCTGACAAACTCAAGGGATTACAGAATTATGATCCACTGAGACCACACCTACCAATGAAATGAGAGAACTTACACATATGCAACCTCTCTCTCTCTTTTTTGAGAAGGAATTAATCCAAACTTCCCTCCTTTATGTTTCATGAGTAAATAAATCCTAGTCAATGTTGCACGGGGTACAGCAATCGTAACAGAACAGGAAGGCATAGATGGAGCATGAAAAAGTGAAACTCAGCCAATAAAGAAAAGGAGTCTGCAGATACCATAAAGATGAAGATAATCTCTCAGAATGGCAACATAAAGGAAAACCATGCAGTTAAAAATATCGCTGGGCATTTTCTGAGTAACCTGTTCTCACATCAAACTACACCATAAACAATATGCAAACCTTCAGAAAATAAAAAATTTTACCTTTCACCAATAAATCATTGTTGTTGTTTTTAACAGCTTCTTCTCTCCAGGCAAAAATATTATTTGTAAGTTGGTTGTATGATAGACCTTTAATTATTTCAGCCACTTCTGAAGAGGGATCAACCACCCATCCATGGTACAGCATGATGCCAAGTAGATCAAATATGCAAAGTTCACCCGTAAATTCAAAATCACGTACCCTGTGTGAAAAAACAAAAAGCTGTTATACTTACATCAAATACTTTCCTATATTCCATTGATCTACACAAACATAATTTAAATAAAAATCCATGATTTCAGTTTCCCAAATACAAACCACCATTTTAAAAGTTTAATCCTGCCAGTCTCGGTAATTGACCCATAAGGTAAAACTGTCAGCATTACTAAACTAGGAAGTTAAAGCCCCACCAAATTGCAACACTTTTTAACTTGTAAGGCAAGTTTTCAGCCAACCAAGGGGATTGGAAGGAGGGCACTATGGTTGACTTCCATTAAATTAAGAAATATATACTGCCGAAGCAAAAAACTGGTAGTTAATTAACCCTTAAACGCCGACTGGACGTATTTTACGTCAACATTTTTTGTCTCCCGTGTGCTGACTGGACGTATTTTACATCGACATACAAAAGTTTTTTTTAAAAATTCGCAGAAAAATACTTTTATGCCTACCAGCCGAAAACTCTTGAATCACGCGCCTTAGGGGATGCTGGGAGTTCACGGATCAAGGTGTTGTTTTGTTTACAATCGTTATGCAGGCGTGCAAGCGCGAATTTCTTTCTTGCCGCACTAAAAAGTATCTGTGACACATCTCAAAAATTATTTCGTCACTTTGACATAATTTTTGTACCATTGTAAATTAGCCGTTACATGGAGTATTATATATGAAAATGTGCGCATTTTTATGTAGAATACAACAAAAAATACTCATGATTGTAGCTATTATCAGTTTTGAGATATTTTCATATAAAGAACGATAAGTGCCAAAATTTCAACCTTCGGTCAACTTTGACTCTACCGAAATGGTCGAAAAACGCAATTGTAAGCTAAAACTCTCATATTTTAGTAATATTCAATCATTTACCTTAATTTTGCATCTAACTGGAAGTCTCTAGCACAATATTTCGATTTATGGTGAATTTATGAAAAAACTTTTTCCTTACGTCCGCGCGGTAACTCTTCCGAAAAAAATCATACATGCGATTGTGGTAATGTTTGCACCATTTTAAAATTAGCCGCTACATAAAGTTTTATATATGGAAATGTGCGCAGTTTCATGCACAATACAACTAAAAACAACCCATGGTTGTAGCTTTTATCAATTTTGAAATATTTTCATATAAAAAATGATAAGTGACAAATTTTCAACCTTCGATCAACCGAAATGGTTGAAAAACACAATTGTAAGCTAAAACGCTTATATTCTAGCAATATTCAAGCATTTACCTTCATTTTGCAACAAATTGGAAGTCTCTAGCACAATATTTCGATTTATGGTGAATTTATGAAAAAAATAACATTTTCTTTACGTCCGCGCGGTAACTCTTCCGAAAAAATCATACGTGCGATTGTGGTAATGTTTGCCCCATTTTAAATTAGCCGTTACATAAAGTTTTACATATGAAAATGTGCGCAATTTCATGTAGAATACAACAAAATATAATTGAAGGTTGTAGCTTTTCTCATTTTTGAAATATTTGCATATAAATCACGATAAATAGAAAAAAAACCACGTTCGGTCAACTTTGACTTTACCGAACTGGTCGAAAAACGCAATTGTAAGCTAAAACTCTTACAGTCTAGTAATATTCAGTCATTTATCTTCATCCTGAAACAAATTCGAAGTCTCTAGAACAATATTTAGATTTATGGAGAATTTAAAAAAAAAACTTTCTCCGCCACAAATCTCCGAAATGCGTACGTCCCATTCTCGGAATATTTGCTCCGTTTCATATTAGGCATTTCATAGAGTTTTATATGAAAATGTGCGCAATTTCATGTAGAATAAAACGAAAAATGTTTTAAGGTTGTAGCTTTTCTAATTTTTGAAATAATTGCATATAAAAAATATATAAAAAAATTCGACATTCGGTCAACTTTAACTCGTCAGATATGGTCGAAAACTGCAATTGTAAGCTAATACTCTTACAGTATAGTAATATTCAATCATTTTTCTTCATTTTGAAAGAAATTGGAAGTCTCTAGGACAATATTTAGATTTATGGTGAATTTTTGAAAAAAATATTTGTTTACGTCCGCTCGTTACAAATTCATGCATTATTTTGTGATAATATTTTCTCTGTGATGCTTTTATCGTTTTACAATGTGTTACATACCAAAATTATTGCAATTTAGTGTACATTACAACGAAAAAAAAAAGTAACTTGTTACCTTTAACCATTTTGCGCACAGCGCAATTTGAATACAATTATATATATGAAATTTCGTTTTTGCACTATCATATATCGCAGTATTTATATATGATAATTTTTTTCATTTCTGATGGTTGCATACTAAACTTCAGCCAATGACAAAAAAAGGAGCCAAAAATGAACTCTTAATCTTGAAAAATAAGCGCACTGTGATTTTTTGAAAAAATTATTTTTTCCGCTTACACGCTCACTCCAAAACACCTCCGGCACACAGGAGACAATTTTTATTTTACCGCTTCGGTGTTTAAGGGTTAATACTCGATTGACAGGAAAGATCCGCCTATGGCCTGCCACAGTCAAACAATAACACCATACTCTACTTACCACATTTTCCACCTCCACCTCTGTCTCTGCAAAGGAAAGAGATGAGTATCGCAGGCATGGTAAACATAACAAAATGCGTTGGCCTAATTGCCAACATTTGGCCTAGAAGAAGGTCTTTATATTCACATATTACCTTTAAGGTAATTATATTTACCGGCGGTTTGTGACTAGACTATGATTGGTAAACATAATCCCAAAATCAAAATATTACTTAATGGAATGATGCAACACTCCTGAATTACCTTAAAGGTAATCAACAACAGGTGACTTACATGTAGCCTAATCCCAGTAAGTAAATTATTTCCGAAGACTGCAAGTATCCGGCTAAAATAGATGTTAATCTAAACAAAATAAACAAAAGACATGACTCATCTAGAAGGCTGTGAACGTGTTCCGGTGATGGTAACACTACCAAAATCCGGTGATATAACCGGAAAATAAGAACAAGCTGCTGTAAGCACTCGACGTTTCATCAAGTGCGGCAGAAAACAGAATGATGTACTTAGCCAAGTCGTTCATAGTATTGCCGTAGGGAGACGGCACTGTATACCTACACTGAGCCAACGAAGCGCTACCCACGAAATTTGAATTTAGGCTGCCGTCGAGTAGGAAACTTAAGCAATATAATTACTGGGTAAGTCACATATACAAAATAAAGAGGTTCATTTGCTGCACAGCATATTTATAAACAAGTGTCTAAAAAATCAATAAAATTCAATACAGTCTTAACTTTAATTACTATTCTACCAAAAGTGCAACAACTAAAAATACTATACTGTATAGAATGTGGAATACCTTTGACTCATCATGAAATTTTGTCATAAATTTTCTTGGAAAAGTTATGGATACTTCCTCTTAATTCTGTCATAACATATAAATACTATACAGTATTTTGTAAATATTAGGAAAAAAAAATTTTGAAACTTTTCATGATAAAGAACGAACAAAAAGAACACAGGTAAACATTTCCTATAGTTTTATCAATTAAATTCTATACTTACCCAGAAAACTTTATATTAACATCAAGGCCAGTTAAAAGTTTATGTAAAATGCTAATAGCATCCTCTGTGTTCTGCTCCAGATGGCGTCTCATATCAGAAGGAAGAGCATTTCGTGGCTGATCGAACAATGCATTCCCAACAACAAGCACCAACTCACCACCAGTAATTTCAGACCGATCAGAAGGTAGGGTGATCTGGCCCTGTTTGATAAGAAAAAAAATATTTTCTTTGGAAGACAAAAATGCAACTACATTTAGTCTAACACAACTGATTAATTTCTAGTTGGGTGCCACATTCTTCCGACTGCAGACAAACACCTAATTTACCTCTGAATCAAAATTCTCATCCCTTATACAAGACCATGTAGTACATTATACCATATTCAGGTTTTTTTAAACTGTCTATACACAACACTTGCCATTCCTTATTTCTTTTTTCAAAAAAACATTTTTCATAATGACACTCTTCCCTTACACAAGACTTTGCACAATACAGTCTTTGCAAAACTTCCTAAATCTAGTAGTTGAAATAATATTTTACAACAGAAAAATTTAAATACATAGCCCTAACAAAATTTATGCAATACTGACATCGGATGGTTTCATGCTTCACGACTATATACGTATACCTATTTGTCCAAGATGGATTTTCTTTTCAATACATATACAGCAGTTATACTTAATTAATTTTCTTATAAAAAAGGCTCATGGCCACAATGCTTACCAGAACCACCTTGCTGCACTTGCAAGTACATAATCTGATTAAGATTTTTACAGCCTATCCTTATGTAAAATTTTGGACTCCTATTGAATGCCCCTGCACACTCCATGAACAATGAAGCCATGTTCTGAACAAACTTGAATCTGCATTACATGAAGATGATTCCACATAAAATAGACAAAAAAAAATCATGAAGTTATGACACTCTCAAAAAGTAATTTTAAGGTCTTTCCTACATCTTCCTTCATAGAACCTTGGACTCCTATTGTGGTTTGTGGAGCCATACTGGCAGATGGGCCATGGATTGAACAAACTTGAATACACTATACGTATAAGGAAGCTTTCTCTTAAGTTTTAACAGTTTTGGCAAGTTAAATTACTCCATCCCAATTTCATTTTCTCAATTCCCTCTCACTGAAAGTAAGCATGGCCTCCTATTCGAACAAACTTAAATCCCCTTGATGAAAGGAAGCTTTGTGCAAAGTTTAGTTGAAACTGAACAGGTGTTCCTGGAGAACAAATGCAAATTGTGTAGTTTAATCCAGATACACACAAACAGACAGAACAGAAAAGTTCATCTGGCCTATAAAGGATATCCGAGATTAAATATTCAAAATTCTACATAAAGTTGAAAACAGGCAGTCCCCAGTTATGGGCGGGGTTCTGTTCCAACAGCTTAATGATAAGCGAAAATCGCTGATGACCGAAAATCGGTGAATTTCTGTGCTTATCAGTGTCAATAACCGGTTAATGGCGCCCCTGTTAGTTATGTACCGGTGCCAATACTATGTATATTATCTGCACTGATAACTGGAAATTGGCGCATTTTGGTGGCAAAAATCGCCAATATTCGGCAATAGACATGCGCCATAAAACCAGATTGCCAATAACCAAGTCCACTGATAAATGAGGACTGCCTGTACAGTTAAGTATATACTGTATGAAAAAAGGCAAGGATAATGTTTACCAGCTAAATAATTAGTGAGAAACTAGTAATGATTTCAGAAAGCAGCCAAGACTTCACTGTTGTACAGCATATGTCACTCATTAAAAATGATGAACCCTAAGTATAAAGAACTTATCATGATGCAAAACAAACAAGACTTTTCATTTGTCAAGTGTTAAATGTGGAGGCTTCATTCAATGTATTTTGTGCACTGTAACCCATGAAATTTCCTGCTCAAAGGGGGATTCATTTACAATAGAATTCAGAAGCATTTTTAATTTTCTAACTCAAACTGTAAGCTTTTAGTCTTTTAGCTAGTGGGCAACCTGTTCACTTTTTTGGTTTGATTTTGTTTGATTTATATAGATTTTTGACATACATAATGCCAAACACTGGGACAACCACAGCTATTCAGCGCTGAAACAGAAACTGACAGTAAAAGGTTTGAAAGGTGCTATAGGAGGAAAACCTCGCAGTTGCACTATGAAACAATTGTTAGGAAATGGACAGTAAGCTAGAAGAAAGAGAATATGAAAGGAGGTACAGTAAAAGGAATTAAAGTAGTTGCAGCTAGGGGCTGAAGGGACGCTGCAAAGAACCTTAAGTAATGCCTACATTGCACCCAATGAGGTGCGCTGATGGCACTACTCCCTTACGGGGGTTCACTTTTTTTGGAAAGGAGGGGGGGGAGACCCACAAACTTTCGGTATTACCTACCCTAACCTGACTGCCTTGTCTCATTCTAAGAGAAATTACTACACAGGACTCGCGCTCAAAAGCGAAAAACCAGAATAAAAGTGATGGCCTCTAATAAAAATTCCTTAACTTCTTTATAGCAGCAGAAACATACAATAGAACTTCTAAGACTACTTATAACCTGACTTGTTATTACAGGTAAAACAAATAATGCATCAATTCTAAACTACCACTATCAATATTCTAAACCATCAATCATATCACAAGCAAAGAATATTAACAACAAAACCCAAGAATACTACCAAGTGAAATGCAAATCAAGATTGATCTAGAATCAATAAAAAAAATCGCAATGATTTAAAGTACACTGTATTTTTCCTAACTATACAAACCTGAGGTCCTTTACATTAAGAATTACTTTCAGCGTAGGCTGGAATACGGCCGTTAAATTCTTGAACAAGGTGGTTAGGCAGTAACTACCGCCTGGTAGGCGGGTAGGCCCACCTGCCCGGATATAAACATTATTTTGCTTTTTGGCCCAAGTTTCAGATTGAGGGGTGGCATGAGGTGGGCATTAATGTATAGAACCTCAGATTTGTATAGTTAGGAAAAATACAATTTACCTTAAAAAAATTGTGATTTGTTCCTACACTATATACAAGGCTTCAGTCTTTTACATTAGGAAGACTCACAAATTGGTAGGAGGAATGTGAAAGAGCCTCTAGAACTGACTGGAGTTTAGCACACATGGGCTATCCCTCCTGGTTGTAAGAGTGAGGAGGAGTGCCCTGCCTTTGACGACTTGATTGGAGTATAGGAGCTGCATGATCAAGAGTCAGACTTCTGGGCCTTTTCGAATTGAGTGAGGAATTGTAACTCATCCGAAAAAGGGCTGGAAAGAGTCTGAGGCATTGATGTAGTATTTGAAAGAGCTTGCATTATTACCAGTCTCCTTCTACCCCTTGCTAGAGGAAGGAATAGGATTGCTTCTATGATTCTGATAAGAAAAATAGAAAGGAAACTCAATGTGCAAAATTACCGCATCAAACGCCTGACCAGCAAGTGTAAGTTCGAGTCCTATCCTCAACCTGAAGGATGAGGAGTAAAAGGATGAGGAGTAAAAGGATGAGAAGGGGAAGATAGAGAAACCAGTCACTCTCACATCCTTCTTACCTCTAGAACCACTCACTATAGGTGAGATGCAACTTGTCCTCTTGAAGGAGCCAGATAAGCAAACACAATATATGGGCATCCACCACCAGTCAAAGGAAAAGAGGTTCCAAGGACCTGTTGGCAGACCCAAAGGAAGAAAGATATAAATGTAGTTGTAATGAGACTGCATCTATCTTATGGTTCAACATATTCTTCGGAGTGATGAAAAGTATGAAGCAACTGGCACTGCTCTCTCTCTGAGAGTGTACAGTGGACGTATCCTACTGCAGAGTTGTTCCTCACGATCTCACAAGACTTGGAGGAAGACGTGTTGTTAGACACTTCTGCATTGGAGGTCAGTAGTGGATAAAGGTAGCGACATTCAATGAAAAGTGTCGATCCTTCGTAGGTACAGCAATACACTATAATAGGACAAAGTAATGACTGCTCTGGGATCAACCAATACAAAGTCCAAAGCACAGGAGATCGTGAAGGATTTAGACTCATCAAAAGATCCAGAATGATTACGCATCCGAGATGGAGTCACGACATGACACCCGCCTTTTGAAGGGCAAATTGTCAATCTTGTTCACCAATGATGTTGAGAGACGAGATGATGATTCTCGCAAGGTATACGCACATTAGACAAGTCAAATGCCTTCTAGAGACCAAGGTCCCTGTGATGGCAAGACAGAGAAGTTTCTCATCAGTATTTGAATCTCAATGAAGGAGAAACAATACTTAGGGAATGATTAAGGTGAATGTGGACCTACGTCTTCACAGCTGAATCGGAGAGAGGTGAACGTCTCACGATTCTGAAAAAAGAAAAAGTCCAGTCGATGACACCAACCAGTGAAGACAAGTTCTAATCCCTGGTGTTTTACACAGGACTGAAAAAGTTATTTCTCTATTTCACTGCTGCTCGGTGAGAAAGTCAGTGTTTGCAATGAGTTTTTTCGTAATGAAAACACAGGGATTATACTGCCTGATGAACTGTTTCTTGTGGGTTGGATCAAGGAGGAACTTTTCTATCTACTCTGGAAGCAGAGCTAGTTGGGCAGGGAACAGGCAAAGTCTTCTGTTATTCATTTTCAATTTGGGGTGAACAAAGAATAATTGAACACCTAACAAATTAGAAAATGAATATTGGAAGACAAAACTCAAATTGTCTAAAGAAAATCATTCTGCATCATCGCAGCAGCCGATGGGGCAGGTGTGATGGAACAGAAGACTACAGACTTTTGTTATACCATGAGGTAAACAGAAAGATGATAATGAGTCTAATGAGATATATCTCTGTCTGCAGATTCTCGCAACGGCACATGTAGAGCACAAGACATGGGTCTTACGCAAAAATTCTGACCCAACCAGAGACCTGGCAAATGTAGAGCACAAGACATGGGTCTTACGCGAAAATTCTGAGCCAACCAGAGACCTAAGTCTGTGATGGCCAGGCAGAGAGATTCGAATTGGTAGTTAATCCTCGATAGATGAGAAACAATATTAAAACAAACAGAATCGCAGAGAGAAGCCAGTACTCTGCCCCACGCTCAACTCCTTATAGTGAGTTGTCTGGTAGTGCATTCCATGTTGGAATGCGTTTGGCTTAGAGCCACCTAATGTAAAAAAAGATACACTGGAGCTTCTGCATTTTAACCGAAATGGGAGGGAAAGGAACCCTTTTGTTCAGTGATAATGCAAATGTTGTGATGTTGGCAAACAATACCACTACATAGACATCTCAAAATCAAAATCCCAAATTCTTGGGAAGGCCGAAAGGCTGTCCTGAGTTTCAGGTTAATTAAGAGAAGGTACTATTCATCTCGTCACATACCTGAAGAATTAACTCACAGATATGCACCTATTGCTTGGAAGGTGCAACTGATAAGACGCATGTCGCAAGGAGAACATACAAGTATATTCATAGGTTCCTGTAAGTCGCGCTCCAGCCTAATTCTTCTTCGAGAGAGACAAGAATAGGGACCTAATTCATTCTCTAATGAATAGAGCTAAGGTGAAGTTGTCTTGAAGGGAGATTTCTACGGTGATAATAAGACACCAAAGACTAGTTCAATCCAAACTGGTTGTTCCCAAAACAGTAGCACTGGAGAGGCTAGCACTGGAGAGGCATTCAAACTTCTCAATGCTATCCATCATGAACAGATTCACACATTTTTGGTAAGATCCTAAGATTGAACCAAAAACATTGGGCTGTATTTTTAAACTAACATCTTCAAGGAAGAAACTCTTCGCAACTAAAATGGTACGTATTACTGTGCCACGAAGCAGCTCTTCATGATGAATATGAAGATGGAGGGAGGGTGAAAATGTATGGAAACAAAGAGATAGCCTTCATCACCTCTTCATATATTTTTTGTAAAATTACAAGAAAACCGCATAACTAATGTAAGTATTGGAATGTTTAACACATGGCAAATATTTTAGTAGTCTATTTTTTTTTTTAATGCAAATGGTCTTATTTGCATTCTTGAAAAAGACTTGTCTTTGTGCTTGAAGACTTAACGTTCCCAAGTTCCTGATTTCTGGGCGTTTATGAACTTCACAATGTAACAGAATCATCTTTCATCTCCTCTTGTCAACTTGTGTAGAAAATAATCTTCTGGGAAGGTTATCAAGACATTACAAGGAGCTGGTACAACATGACAATAAACAACTGCTGGGTTACAAATACGATGCAGGTACCATACTTAATTCTCTGAGGATTAATTGATTTACCTTCTACTAGTAACATTAGTGCAACATTGCAGCTGATGCACCGTTACCGAGTCTCCCCTCCTACCCTTAGAAAGGGGTTTGCTCCCCCCTTGGTTGGTTAATACTATTCGTAGGATTACTTCATAGGTAAAGTTGGGTAGGTTATGGTTAGTTTTGGTGGTTTTGGAAGCAAAAAGGGGGATGCTTCAGTGGTGGGAAGGTGCAGGAACTATTATTTCACCATCCCTTAATATTAATTTGCGGGAAAAACATTACTAAGAAAAGTTTTGGGAATTGTCAGAATATAGATGGAAAAAATAAACAAATTGTTGTGCGAGCTGCTGGTATGACTTCACAAATCCCTTTTCTTTAAATTTACTCACCAGTAACACTAGGGAATTACTGCTTTTTTACCACCTCTGGTATACCAACCCTCCCAAACAGTTTCTCTTCATTGAGGAGCTTCATCTATCTTTTTATAAAACAGCACCGTGATGAGATTTCACGAGCATCCTCTTCATCAAAGAGGGAAGGTGGTAGTTTAAAAATATGGCCTAGTTTAAAAATATGGCCCATAGTCTCTTGGATTCAAACTCTGGGGAAGACTTGTGCTGATACCATATCGATCAGCATGCCTAGGTACTTTATCCTCTGCTTGGGTTCGAGATCTGACTTCTCGACATTTACCACGATCCCCAGATCGCGGCATAAGTCGAGGAGTCGATCTCTGTCCTGTCAGGACCAGCCAATCGTTAAGATACCTCATCAGACGTATCCCGACCGAATGGGCCCAAGCCAACACCAGAATGACACTCGCGCGAACACCTGTGGGGCGGTTGAGAGACTGAAAAATAGTTCCTGAATTGGTACACCGACCCGTCGAGGATAAAGTGGAGGTACTTCCTGGAGGACTGGTGGATGGGTATTTGAAAATACGCATCCTTCAGGTCCACCGAAAGCAGGAAATCGTTCTCCCTGATGGAGTCCATCGTGAACTGAGTCTGGCGAACGAAACAGTTCAAGGGAGAGAGATCTATCACCAGTCTCCAGCCCCCCGTAGACTTCTCCACCAGGAAAATTCAGCTGTAGAAACCCGGTACTGATCTCGCATGATCTCCATAGCTCCTTTGCTCAGCATGGTCTTTACTTCTTGTGTCAGTGCTACGTCCACTGCACGTATGAATGTGGACAAGGTCTGAGATGAAGGGTGGCCTCAACTCGAAGGGCAGTAGGTATCCCTCCCGAAGGACATCCACTACCCAAGGCTTGGCTCCGTAGCACTGCAAAGTTGCCCAGTGGCTCGCCAGGCGCCCCCCCAACTTCTGGCAGCAGTTGAGGGGGAATGCCGTCCATAGCGTTTCCCTCTCTTCCCCTTCCGCTTAGCCCCTTTCCCGTGAGAGGAGGCGGCTTGAGAGGAGAGCTGACGCTCACTTCTCGAAGCGAAAGAGGAAGTCTGGGTCTTACCTCGTGCTACCCTCGATGATGCTGAGGTCTTAGGAGCAGAGGAAGCGCTAGCCAAGCTCCGAGGCTTAGCCGCAGTTGAACGACATTGCCCAGAAGTCTTCATAACTGCCTGGTGTACTAAGCGGTCACTGTCCTCAGCTCTCCACTTTTCCACTGCAGCATCCACCATCTCTCTGGGGAAGAGGGAGGAGGAACCCAGCAACGGTCCATTGCGTAGACCCAACGTCACCTTTCGATTGGCCACTGGTTACACGAGTCAGGACTGAGTCCTGTCTCCTCAAAACCGAGTCTTCCTCGGGAACGATAGGTCCCGAGGAGGCTGCGACTCTGGATATCGTGAGGGACCACAGATCCAACCAGGAGACGGCCTGGAAAGCTGCCATGGCAGTGGATTCCAGGGCCAATACCTCTTGCTGTGAGAACCAGAGGTTCCGAGACAGCAGGTGATGAAGAGGCACTCCCAGAGTTAGAAGAGTTATTTCCGGGTCAACCTGCTTGGTCAGCAATGGGTCTACCGAAGGCACATAGAAGCGCCACGGACGAGGCAGAGGAGGGGGAAGCAGCTTGTCTGACCTGCTGGACCTGAGCGAGTCCTCTTGTCTGGAGACAAGGGTGTTTACCTGGTCCAACACACTGTTGGCCAAGGAAGACCAGGGTAGTCCCACCGTCATTCTGGGTTCCTTCTTAGGACCCCAGAACGGCTCCAACCTCGATGGAGGGTCAGAGGGAGCAACCACCAATCCTTCCCTGAGGTCTTTGTGCTGACGAATCAGCGCAATGACCTCTGTATCTCGGGAATGATCACGTCCTAAGGCAATGGACGGTCAGATCCATCCAGGCTGATCACTTCCTGAGACACTCTTCCTTCAGGAGGAAGAACCTCGCCAGACCCCTCGTGGTCTCCTCCAACAACTTGAGCGTACAATATGCTAGGTCCTAGGACTGAGCCAGGCTCGTAGGCTCTCATGGCAGGACTGTAGGTTTTGTTTGTTTGTTGTTTGTATGGTGCTTTTACGTTGCACGGAACCAGCGGTTATTCAGCAACGGGACCAACGGCTTTACGTGACTTAGGAACCACGTCAAGAGTGAACTTCTATCACCAGAAATACACATCTCTCACTCCTCAATGGAATGGCTGAGAATCGAACCCGCGACCACTGAGGTGGGACGGCAACACCATACCAACCATGCCACTGAGGTGCTTGCCGGACCGTAGGGAGCGCACTCCTCACGGTCACTCCTGTTCACCTCGCTCCTCCCGGTGTAGCCCAAGGAGGTTGAAGGGACAGGTGAGGAAGACTTGACACTCCTACCCTGCCTACCAGCAGAACCGGCAGGCTGGGAGGACTGCAGGCGATCGCCAACCCACGGTGGCGATTGAGCTGCAGGTCTGGACAAGCAGTCTCCCTGCGGAGAAACACTGGACATAGGATGGTAGTATCGGTCTCGTGCGTCAGGGGAGCTGCTACCAGCCATGCGAGCCATCTGGTCCTGGTGGGAGCGACGGTCGGGTGACTGGTAGCATCCGCTAACGCGGTGAGAGCAAGCACTGTCCTCACGGCGCGCCACGGTCTCAGAAGTAGCCGAGGCTGTTCCTGGTGACCTCTTCCCAGCCTTGACACGTGAACGGTCTGGTGGGACCGTCACGTCAACCCTGGGAACCATATGATCACTGAGCGAGCGCATCCCCAGTCTGGCGAGAGTCACCTGAGCGACTCTTACCATCCTTCCGTACACTCGGTGATGCTGGCTCGCGAGTGGCCGAGACAGTTCCCAGTACGGAGGTGGAACCTCTGGAGCCGGGAGCATCGCTGGTACCTCCACGGTCCCCGTCTTCTTCCCTGAGGAAGGAGTGGCGGGCTCCATTCCCAGAGGAACGGGAGGACCAGCAGTGGAGCGAGACAGACCCTTTGAAGTCTCTGAGCGAGACTTCTTGGGGGGGGAGGGGGGACGAGGCCACTTTCTTCCTCAGCTGGGGGCCTTGGGAGTCAAAGGGGAAGAGGTGACAGAAGACAACGACGAAGATGAAGAAGACAACGACACCTTCCTCTTCTTGGACTTCTTCTTAGCTAGTTTCCTCAGGACAGCAGACAGGTCTCCCATCCAGGCTGGAGCTGGGGCGGTTGCGGTGGCAAAGGGGCCCAACTCCACCTGGCTGGAAGGACCTGCAGGAGCAGCACCACTTCCACAGGCAGGAACAGCAGCAGCAGGTACGGCGACGGCAACAGGAGGGCGATCCAAGCGGAATCTCTTCGGGCACTCGAAGGATGAGGGGCACATATGATAGCGGAGCTTGTACCGCAGCCGAGGGGGTGACCGTGGTCATGTGCTGAGTGTACACCAGGTGCGGTGGAACAGCATAACCTGGTGTCAAGACAGTCGTAGTCGTCCTCATCTCCACCCCGTGAGCGACCAGGGCTGCAGCCAGATGATGTATAAGCCCCTGAATACTTGGAGTGCCCGGAAGACTCAGAGAGCACCACACCTGCTGAAGATCCCTACCTGCAGAGTCAGACACACCTGAGGAACCAACACTCGGGTTAAGGGGGGCAGGGATTCCTATTCGCTCAGAGGGGGAAGGATCCCACCCTGAGCGGACAGAAGACCCCGAGTACAACTCCAGGTCGGGGTGTCGCCCTCCTTCCTCTGCACTCGACAAATCAAGCAAAGAGGTGGAGAGGGACACATCCCCCGAAGGGGAGAGAGCCATACGCGGGAGCTGATGAGGAGGGAGAAAAGAAGATGACGCGTTGGTCACTAAATGTGTCGAGGGAGTTTTCTGATGACACCTTGGCGGCTCTATGAGGCTTCTTCCTCTTCTCGTATAACTCCCACTGCTCCTCCAACCAAGAGACACAAATATCACATCGGACAAGCAGTTACTGCTGAACTACCTTGTTAGTAAATCTTATGACCGGTCTACCTGGTGCTGAATAGTAATTCCTTATGTAAAGGACCAATGGTTTGTATAACATGTCGGAGCAACTATATTTTGGGGATAGCATCCTGGTTCCCACTCTGGAAGGAGCAGGTGAGCAGAAGAGACAGTCAACTGCTTTCTCCCAAGGGAAAGAATGCAGACCCTTAAAAGTCTCAAGGCGAGACTTCATAGGGGGCGGAAAAACTACCTTCCTCTTCTTGGGCCGTGGAAGTCTTCGAAGAAGGATGACAAAGACAAAGACGATGACCTGTGAAAACTTGCTGCAACACGGGAAGGTAGGGTGCTATGTAATGGCAAGGGACTGCATTGATCAAGAGCAGAGTTCCTTTGGTAGAGCCAAGCACAGAGTTGAGTGAGCTGAGCAACTCACCACTACATAATTATGAGTGATAATCGTCAGCAGAAAATGATCACTTCTTCCCAATTAACTGTTCTCTTTTGAGGCCGAAGCTCCAAGAAGAAGAATAGAGGGATTCGGTGTCTGCTGTCCTATGTGTTCGGACCCTAAAGGCCAAGATACAAGGATGGTACTTGATCATTCACCTAGATGGTGCTGCATGCAGTACCAAGAACTGCATAACCACAAACCAGACTGAAGAGCGAACTTATCTGTACTGGTAAAGGCTTGTCTCGCTATCCAAGTACTCGTTGACAGTGATCACTAGATCATAATTCCCACGCTCGGTGAGAAAACCCAAATCTTGCAAGACAATACTAGCCTTGTCTCTCCCTGTTGCTCGGCAACATGATGAAGCAGAGCACTAGGCGGGCGCCAATGAAACCAAGGAATTGGCAAGACTCGCAATTCTTGTAATAATTATTGGGAATACCCATTGCCAGAGTGTTTGGAAAGCACAGAAAAACAAATCACTCCGAGAATGCCAGAAATTCCAAGGAATTTAATCACTTAGCAAGACTCCCGATTTGTGTTGTAAAAACAATTATCGGGGATGTCCATCTCGCCCGAGTGTTTGGACATTACAGAAAACCATAACTAACACTCTGAGAATGCCTGAAATTCCAAGGAATTTGAGCATTCAGTGAGATTCCCGGGTATTGTAATAAAAGGCCAAAACACTTGGAGTGCGCTAGAAATTTCAAAGAATTCAAGCACTCAGCAAGACATCCAAATTTTGTCAAACATCATCAGGGAGGGACCCTTCCTCAACTCCTGTAGAAATTGAGGAGGAACAGGCATAAAAACCAGTCCTATATGCAAGCATTTAAGACTGGAATGCAAGTACAATTCAACAGAATATACACTTGAGGCTCCCAAAACGCAAAAACCCATAAGAGACTGGGCCTGGACTGCGAACTGAAATCCTTCCAAAGGACAGAAAGTGCCAGAGAGAACATAGTCTCCAGGTGTTCAAATCCTAAGAATCTAATCACCAGATGTCAAGACAGTGAGAGAACTCTCCATCATTAACAGAAGATCCTTCCTCAACAACGTGGACGTACATCAGGTGGGACCCTTAGATCCTTCCAGAAACGTAGTCCCCCCAACACTGAATCCTGCGGAGAGCACTCTGTAGGATCCTTCCTATTCACCTCGCCCCTCCAGGTGTAGCCATAGGAAGTACAGGGAATAGGTGAGGAAGATTGAATGCTCTTGCATACCTTGCTAGAAGAACTAGCAGAAGTGAGTTATGGGCAGCCATCAACCTGTGGTGATGGCTACAACGCAAGTCTAGGAGAGTATTCTCACCCTGGAGAAACACTTTCCCGAGGAGGGTTACAAAACTCTTGCACGGCAGGAGAAATGCTTGCCACTACTGCACCTGATTGGCAAGGCCTGGTACCGCCCTCCAACGCATCTCAGTCCTCGTCAAGGCCGAAACCTCTCAAGAGGAGTGAATGGGGGACCCCCTACTAGTCTCATCACATGCATGGTCCTGTGGGACCATCACGCCAACCCTGGGTACCGAGCAATCACAGTAAGAGTGATTAACCGGCAAGGCGTGAGTCATCTGAGTGACTTACTCCTTTCATCCATTCCATGCCTGATTCATGACAGTGAGCGGACTCAGCGTCATCGAATCTAGATGCACGAGAATCCGTAGATTTACATGCACTCGGGGAATCTCGCGAACGAGCGCCCAACACGGAATTAGTTTTAGGGGCAAAACCTCTAGGACCAGCAGCAGAAATGTGAACAGAAGTTTGAGCTTCTACGGCTCCCGACACGCTAGACCCTGAGAACAGCATGATGGTTCCTGTTCCCGAAGGAACAGGTGAGCCAATAGAAGACCCAACTGCCTCCTCAGTTCGAGGAGACAGACCCTTAGAAGTCCTGTGATGAGACTTCTTGGTGGGTGGGGAGACTACCTTCTCCTTCTTCAGCAGGGAGACTTAGAAGCTGAAGGGAAGGAGGTTGAATAAAAATATCATGATTACGAAGAGAAAGATGACGACACTTGACGAGCTCTCTTCCTTCTCGACGACTACTTCTCCAAATTCTGTAAGACTTCTTCTACAGGATGAGGCATATTTACCAGCAAAAGTAGAGTTAATCATCACAGGGCAACCACGAAGGCAGTCCAGTGACGAAACTCCAGGGGAACACTACACACACTTGAGGACCAATATCACAGCATACTACAAGTTACAGGTACAATTCTGAGTTTTGGATAGACATCACGAAGAGATATCCAAACATTTACTGCTATAATCGACTATCACCACTGTTAGACTGTAAAAGAAAGAAAACATGTAAAAAAAAAAAGGATGCTCCTCTTGCATCCAAGGGCACAGCCCTCTGAAATGAGAAGAGATCCCTCAAACACCAACACCACATGGGCCCCTGCTCTCTCCTTGTCCAAAAGCTAGCAAAAGGACGAAAGAGAAGAGCAAATACCAGAAGAAAAACAAAGGACAAACCTCCAAAGATCCCCTCGGTAATTTCCAAAGCGTAAGTGAAATTCAAATGAATGCACTGCCTTGCCCTGAAGTTAAAGGGTGAAAATAAGTAATAAGGGTGTAGGCACAGGTACACGCTTGCTGCTGACCCTTAACACATAAAAGTAGAAAGGCGGCTAGCAAGGCTATCACAAAAAGTGGGTTTGTATATCAATTATTAAAGTCAATTAATTAATAACATCAAACACAATAAATATGGATGAGCCATTCCAGAAAGCTTGCCACTGTACCCAAGGTCTCATTGTGTGAGCTGCCTTGAAGAAGTTGAACAAGGCACTCTTATGGTTCGGTAACCACAGGCCGCTAGGAAACACGCACCTTCAAAATACCCCCCAAAAGCTGTTAACTTTTGACCTGGTTATATCTGACCTACGATTGGTCAGACCTCCTTGGGAGAGAGAAATCATCCAATGACTTACCTGTGGGTAAAATGAAGGGGCTGAGAGGAAACCAGCGCCCCGAAGCCTCACGGCTGCCTTATAGGAGTAGGTCTTGGGCACTTGGAAGGGCATCGATGTGCCATCAACCGGCGCTGTTCCATTGCGGTAGCTGGTTACCACTAAGTTACTAAAATTTATTAGTTTCCTTAAATACTTGGGCCCTTGTGTAAGTTTTAGATAATACAGGTCGCTGTTAAATCTACCCACTGATTCTTATTTAAGCATGACCCTCAGTACTGCAGCCAGACCAAAGTAAGTAGATCCCGACAGGACAGGGTCATTTATATTCAAAATAATAAAAGAAAGATCCCACCACGAAATCATGTTCAACGACTAGTCAGCAGGAGCTCATAAACATGACAAATTTTTAATCAATTTGTATTTTTCATAGCTAACAAACCTGAGGTCTTAACAATAGGACAATCTTCTTGTGCCAGCAAGAAACTGGTTAAAAACAATCAAAGATTGTAAAGCAAGGAATCTGTGGCGTCTGGCAACTCATGCGCATACAAGGTGGAAGCTGGTCACTGACCAGGCATCATTGGAAGACGGGCGAAGACAAAGTGAAGTGCTTACATCTGGGCAGGCAGGCCTACCTGCCTACCAGAAGGTAGTTACTGCCTAACCACCTTGTTTAACAATTTTACGGCCGTATTCCAGCCTACATTGAAAGTAATTCCTAATGTAAAGGACCGAGGGTTTATAAATTGTGTAGGAACAAAAATCAAGAATATTCTGTAGTCATGTACTTAAAATAAACAATGAAAGAGATCAAGAATGTAGTCTACTATTCCAAGTCTTTACATTTCCATTTCACAAGGGAGCCTTATTGTTTGCTAGATCAAAAGGTAATGCTAAAATCAACTTGTACAGTCATGCCTAGAAGTGATGATACAAGACTGCATAGGAGTTTGTTCAAAATTCACTAACCGGCAATTACCATTTTGCATACCATTTATCTTTTATTTCAATGCAAAAACACAACTGTTTTACACTATAAGGCCATAGTATGTTTCACAAGAGTAAAATCTGTCATATATATCAACAGTGTAAGAAAATAGTGTAGCCAATTTTCAGAAACACAGTGACAGAACATTTCCAAAACTTTCGTTCACTCAGCCTGGATGTGTTTGACTAAAAATGCCTTTGTCAACCCTAGGTACAAATGTTAATATAAGAAAAATATTAAAAATTTTCACAATTGACAATAGTGGCTATAATTGCAACCATACAATTTTAAACAGTCTGCTTTTATGATTCCGATGCCTTAATTCTGAAAAAAAGATAAAGAAATAAATATGAAATTATTGCAGTAGTTAACATGCATCCACTGATATTAATGGGTGGGCAGGGCCTGTGTGACATAACCATTGGGGTGGCTGCAGCATGAACCAGCTGGAACATAGCTCTATAGTGTGTATAGACAATGAAATTATCTTGAAAAAATTAATTCTTTATTTGTTATAGGAATATTTGTATTTTCATAAAAGATAAAAATTATATTTTCATAATAAAATAAGGTTCCACATATATTCACCAAACAATTGCAAAGCTGTAAGCTTCCTTACTTGGCAGTCAAAAATTCAAATTTCCTGGCGGCGGCAGCGCTGCCATCATACATGTAGGTGATATAGGTCCTGCCCACTTTCGGGAATACCAGGGTACTGCTGAGCTAACCATTGTCAATTCGTTGAGCTGCAACGTCCATCTGCAGGGAGGAGGGAGGGCTCTGATTATGTAATTGTTTGGTAAGTAAATGTGAAAACTTATTTCATTATAAAAATATCATTTTCACATAAGTAACTTACCAAACAATTACAAAGCTGAATCCCACTCGGAAGGCGGGTACATGGACAGCTTATGAAAAGACAACAATAATATGCTCACATTACATAATGTGTGCAATACCTTACCTTGTGAGAGAGCAACTGGTGGTGAATCCTGCCACTGGTCGGTGCTCTCATCACCTGTAGGGGACATGGCAGTAATGGCCAGGGTCGTCCCTACTAATGGTGGGATTTTGTAACCATGGAGGTTCACTGATGGTTAGCAAAAAATCAAAATTTTGCCCTTGCCCTGGGTAAAGACCAGGCAATCCACAAAACCAACACCTACATTAAAAACAACCATCACCATAATCCTAACCAAATAAAACTGGAGGGTATTCCAGGTACAAAGTATCCCCAGGCTTCCCAATGACTCAACAATCTTACAATACAAGGCAAGGAGATAGTAGAGGGTAAAAGGTCCCCCTATGCTTCCTCTCCCAACACCATGCCCACTACCAACAACAGTCCCAATCTAAAACAATATTCAAACACAGTTTTTATCTCCTTCAAATAATGTGATGAGAAAACCAGAACATCGTTTGTAGTATGGAGGATAGGCACATTATGCCTAAATGCCAAGGAAGTCGCCACTGTGATGTTGCACTTGAACATGAGCTTCCAAAATCAAACTCCTTAAGAAGAACAAAATCGCGTTCTTAGAGAGAGGATGAGAGCGGTCTCTCACCGAGCACCAGAGTCAATTCCAGTTTCCTCTTAACGTTTCTGTCCTAAGCAGGTAGTGTCTAATGGCTCTGACAGGATACAACTTATGTTCCTCATCTTCTTCTCCCTCTATGTCTGTCAAGCTCTTAATTATGAAAGAGCGGGACCAAGCAAATAAATACAGTGTCTTCTTCATTAAATCTCTTAATAACGAAGCATTTACAGCTCGAACTGAGGGCCGGAAATCCATCTTAGCACAACATTCAAGTTCCAGTCCACTTCCCAAGGCTTATCTACTTTCAAGGAGTCAAACGATTTAATAAGGTTGCTGATATCCTGATTGTTCAAGATGTCGAGGCCTCTATGTTTAAAGACTGACGAAAGCATGGACCTATAGTCCTTAATAGTAGAGGTGAACAGCTTTCTTGAATTCCTCGGGAATAACAGGAAATCTGCGATTTTTGTTAAAAAGGTCTTAGATGAAGAGATGTTGTTGCCTGCACCACAACCTAAAAACTCTCCACTTTGACTGGCAGAGCTTAGCAGAAGAGCTTCTACAACTCGCAATAGCTTCTGATGCTCTTTGTGAAAAGCCTTTTGCTCTGACAAGATCCATGAATCCTGTCAAGGCCAGAGCGGACAATCCTTGGTGATACTAGTCGAAATATGGACCATGTGGAAGGAGCCTTGGGAAGTCCACAAGGAGCTTGAGCAGGTCCAGGAACCATTTCTTTTCTGGGCCAGAATGGGGCCACTAATCATCAACACATTCTGATGCGACTGAAGCTTGTTGATGACTTCTTTTATCATCCTGAAGTGGGGAAATGCATATAAGTTGAGTCCTGTCCAATCCAGCAGCATTGCATCTGTTCTCCACTCTAGCGGATCTGGCACCGGTGAACAGAAAATTGGGAGACAATTGTTCCTTGATGTGGTGAAGAGATCTATCGAAGGCTTCCCCCATAACTTCCATAGATCTAGACAAACTCTCTTGTTCAGATTCCATTCCGTCGACAGGACCTGATTTGAGCGGCTTGGTTCGTCTGTTAACTTATTCATTCTTCCTTGAACGAACCTTGGAAAGAGAGAGATCTTATGCTTGTTTGCCCAGAGGAGGTCTCCCGCTACTTTGTTGAGAGAGAGTGTGTGCCCTCCTTGTTCCCAGACATACCATAATGCCGTGGTGTTGTCCGTGTAAATCGCTACCTTTCTTCCAGCTACTAAAGGAGCAAATGCTTGTAAACCTAAAAGAATCGCCTTCAACTCTTTCACATTTATGTGTCGGGTCCTCTCTTGCCCTGTCCAAAAACCTAAGACCCTCTTGTCTCCAGTAGAGCTACCCATCCCTTGTCCGACATGTCTGAGTAGAACTCTAGGTAAGGGTTCAACGTGACTGAGGAAAGTCCTTCTTGGAGTCTCTCCTTTGACAGCCACCAACAAAGATCTGACTTGATCTCTTCCGTCAAGGTGAAGACTACTGAGTCTGGTTGTGTCTTCTGATTCCAATTCACTTTTAGGAAGAATTGGAGGGACCTCATGTGGAGACAACCTAACGTTACAAAACTCTCCAATAAAACAAGGGTTCCAAGGAGGCTTATCCAATCTAGAGCTGTGCATGACGGGCAAACAAGAAACTTTTGCACTGTCATTAGGCATGGCTCTATCCTCTTTGGGGATATAAAAGTACGAAAAGCTAGAGTCCAGAACCATCTTTAAATAGGGAATCCTCTGAGTCGGAGACAATTGGGACTTCTCAAGATTTATCTGAATTCCCAAGTGTTGAGTCAGATTTAATGCCCTTTCTAAGTCCTTCCTTCACACACTGATGATTGGATCTGGATCTCAGGAGATAGTCATCAAAGTAAAAAGCTGCGTGGATCCCCATCAGGTGCAGCCATTTTCCCAGAGGAGCGAGGATATGTGTAAATACTTGGGGAGCCGTTGATAGTCCAAAGCAGTAGAGCTCCCCATCCCTTGTCCAACGTGTCTGAGTAGAACTCTAGGTTGGGGCTCGACGTGACTAGGGAAAGTCCTTCTTGGAATCTCTCCTTTGACAGCCACCAACGAAGATCTGACTTGATCTCTTCCATCAAGAAGGCTACCGAGTCTGGTTGTGTCTTCTGATTCCAATTTGCTTTTAGGAAGAATAGGAAAGACCTCATGGGGAGACGACCTAACATTACGAAACTCTCCAATAAAACAAGGGTTCCAAGGAGGCTCATCCAATCTAGAGCTGTGCATGACGGGTGAACAAGAAACTTTTGTACTGTCGTTAGGCATGACTCTATCCTCTTCAGGGCAATAAAAGCCCAAAAAGCAAGAGTCCAGAACCATCCTTAAATAGGGAATCCTCTGAGTCGGAGACAATTGGGACTTCTCAAGATTTAACTGAATTTCCAATTGTTGAGTCAGATTTAATGCCCTTTCTAAGTCCTTCACACACTGACAATTGGACCTGGATCTCAGGAGACAGTCATCTAAGTAAAAAGCTACTTGGATACCAATCAGGTGCAGCCATTTTCCCAGAGGAGTGAAAATATGTGTAAATACTTGGGGAGCTGTCAATAGTCCGAAGCAGAGGGCTCTGAATTGGAACACCCTCTCTTTGAAGATGAACCTCAGAAATCTCTTGGACTCTTGATGAATGGGGACATGAAAGTAAGCGTCCTTCATGTCGATAGACACCATCCAGTCGCCCAGTTGGAGGGCCAACATCAATGACAGGCTGGTTTCCATCCAAAATGTCGTTTTCTGAACAAAGAAGTTCAAAGCACTCATGTCGAATACGGGCCTCCAGCCCCCTGATGCCTTGGGGACTTCAAAAAGTCTGTTGTAGAAGCTGGGGAGCTCTTGTCTGTTACCTCTTCTATTGCTTCCATGTTGATGAGCACTTCTACCTCTCTGGCTAAGGCCAAAGCTCTCCCTGATCCCTTGCGCACGCTGTCAAACAGATGGGAATTGGACAGCGGAGGATCTTGCACAAAAGGGTTCGCGCATCCTTCTTGAAATACATGGCCTACCCACTGCTCTGCTCCTCTCTGACTACATTCCTCTCAGAAGTAGTGGAGTCTCACCCCCACAGGTGTGTAAAGGACCCCCCGATTTACTTGTCTGACGGCTTAAAGGGAGGTTTCTTGGTGGACTTCGTTAGCACACGCTAGTCCTCAGTCTGTTCTGCCACCTAGTTTTACCCCCTCAATAAGGATGCTTCTGAAGGGGGGAAGCTTTCGCTCCTGTAGCAGGAGGATCCTTTGAGCATCTCTCTGACTGCGTCAAGGTCATTAGTCGACTTCTTTTCCAGGTCCGATAGCCCCTGTTGAATGGTTTCTTCGGGAACAGGTGGGACTTGCACAGGGGAGAGAACATCAATGCTGATTTCTGATCTGTCATAACTCCTCTGCATGCAAAAGAGCACCACAGGCCCCTCTTTTTGAGTACTCCCATTGTGAAGAGTGGAGCTAACTCCCCCAAATCCATCTCTCACCGCTTTGTTCGCACAGGACAAAACGTTAAGCCAGTCCGTCGAAAACTCCTCTTCCGGGGACTGACACTACTCTATCTTCCTGGTTAACACTGCGATAGTCCAATCCAGGAAGCTAAAAACTTCAATCACCTTCAACAGGTTCCGCACCAGGTGATCAAAGTCGGCTCCGGAGAACATCACCTTCGCAGCCGAAAAAGCTGCTCTTCTGTTTGCATCCACTAGACTTGAGAAGTTCCCTTGAGAGGAGGCAGATACTCCCAAGGAAGGAACTTCTCCCGTCGCAGACCCGATAGGTCTTATTCTGCAGTTTTGAAGGGGGATAGGCGAATGAGGCCTTTCCTGACTCCTGCTTCTTGGACAGCCACTTGTCTGACTCCTTACTTTCTTGGCTAACTGAGAATGAACTAGTTTCAACAAGCCTGAAGACGCTGTCTTCCTATCCTTCATGAACATAAAAGGTGGTGATGGAAACAGTGCTGGCTCTCTGGGTACGTAGCCAGTACAAACTTCAACAAACTGGAGTATGCCAGGGAAGACTTCAACCCCTGCTCTTGTGCTTCGTCCTCTGATAAAACTGACAACACACCATTTTCCCCTCTTCCAGGGGTAGTTGTTTTCTTCAGGAACCCCATAAGTTACTGGAGCTGCTGCTTGAAGGGGCAAAATGGCAACTCATCTACAGCGCTGGACTTTGAATCCACAGAAGTCGATGTCAAAGCAGTAGCTGTCGAGCGGCTCTTCTTAGCCAACGAGCAACTAGTGGGCGAAGTGTTACGAGCTGAAGGAGACGAACGGGTCAAAACTCCTTTCGACATGCTATACGGGGAGTCGGAAGCACAAGAGTGTGAGTGCTGGTCAGATCTCGAGCACCTGTCGTCAGTCGGAAGTATATTCTCTGGAGATGACTGGCAATACTCCAGAAAATCTCGTGCAGGCACATAACTACAGGATGGTTGGCTCCCTTGACTTCTTTACTGGCGGAGTCGTACAGTCTGCAAAAGCAGCATGCCTCTTTTTAAAGGACGAAACACTGCATCATTCCACAATTGTTGTCTCTTATCAGGCGATGGCACATCCAAATCAGATGAAAACTGCACTTCACTCACATTTGCGCCTTTCCAGTGGCATTTAGTCGACACCCGTGAGTCAACAGGATTGACAGAGTCGGCGACTGCCCATGGGCAAACCCCCTCCAGTCTCCCTTCGACCTCCAGTATGTCTTCTCCCAGGTGCGGGGTAGCGGGACAGTGACCTTCGTCTAGCAGAAATGGGGGGACGGACAGCCGCCACCTCGGACACACTGACACTTTGTACAACACTGGTCTTATCACAGACACTCAACTTTTCCACCTAAAATGGCAATGGTGCTAGGATCAGAAGCATGGGCTACCTGGACTGGAGTGATTGGCAATGAAGTAGGAGGGCTATCAATAAGATAAATGTTAGATAAAAGAGGGGAAGAAAGAGAAGGCTTCTTCACCTCTAAAGGCAAAGGAGTTGTCTCAACACTAGTCTTACTACCAGCTCTAAGAGCTGCTTTCCTCTTTCTATCTTTCTCCATCATATCTAAATGAGCCTTAAAAGTCACCCACCCCTGCACATCTAAATCCTGGCACTCAACACAAGTTGAGTCTTTACTACAGCATTGTCCCGTACACTTGACGTACTTGAGGTGTGTGTCATAACAAAGCTTAGCCATCCTAGTCTTGCAGCCATCGCTGCAAAACCTAACTGAAGACAAACTACAGTCTGACATTCTAAGATAAATTAACAGCTAACAAAGCAGCTACACCGGAAACACAACCAAGAAATTTGTACTTCACCAAAAACGATAAAAAATCCAAGATGGCGATGAAAGTTGATTGCATAGAAAACCACCAATGTTACTCCGTGGCCAGCAAAAAATGAATTGACAATAGCTAGCTCAGCAGTACCTGGTATTCCCAAAAGTGGGCAGGGCCTATATCACCTACACGTACGATGGCAGCACTGCCGCCACCAGGAAATTTGAATTTTCAAATGCCAGGTAAGAAAGTGCTTACAGCTTTGTAAATGTTCAGTAAGTCACTTATGTGAAATTATCAGTTATATTTAACTACTTCAAAAAATAATGGTTTACTAGCAAATATTCACCCTTGCAAGTAAGTTAACTTTTGTTAATGCCATGGCTTTGTTCCTAGGCCTAGGTGCTAGTTTTCCTTAGTTGCTTAAAACACATTATGTAATTCTTAACATTCACACCTCTGTACTACCAACAATTTGTGGCGAGAAAGCATATGAAGTTATGTATCTACATATTCTTACACTTCAGGTTTCCTTGAATTAGTTATAAACCAAATTCAAGTGGGACTTTTGATAAAATAGATCTTGACATTAATACCAACTTTAAATCATAACTGTTTCTTGGATATAATTTAAATTATCGTCATCTTTTATTACTCAAAGAACAGGTATGTAGTCTCTAAAAATTAATCCTTTAAATTAGAATGTATCTTGAAACCCTTCAATTTTTTTTAATAGGCTGACATGCCATTACTGGAACATATGGGAAGATTGAACATAGCCTACAACTCTAAAATTTCTAAGAAAGTTATTTGTTGAGCCTATTAGGTCTATGTATTGTTATATGTATGCTGTAGAGGTAGTTACGGTGACCACTTCTTGTTGCAAGTTGCGCAAGTTGGGTTTGGCAACACTGCCAACCTTGCCACACTATGCTTTGAGATAAGCAGTGCAAAAAAGTATGACTACAATATTTAATTCATTTCATATAAATTATGAATGATATACCAGGGAATAAAGATAACATGTTTATTACTCCTATAGTACTCAACATACATGTAATAAAAAAAGTTTAACACTTCTTGGCAACACATTTTCTGTTGCATCTGAGGTTTGGATAATACAAAAAGAATCATTTTGGTAAACCGCAGAGGTCGACCTTCTGAGACTGCTGGACATGCCCTGCTGTTCTCTGAGAAAAGCCTCTCTCTCAGAGGAGATACTTGATAGCCTCCAACCGTAAAGAGACAGGGATTCTACTGACTGGTGGAACCTTTCCGCATGCTGCTGACACAGGAGATGCTGCCAAGGGGGAATTTCCTTCGGAACGACAGCAGATCTGGAAACCATTCAGCCTGAGGCCACAGAGGGGCTACCAAAGTCAACCAGAGACCCTGCGAACTCATCAACCTGTTCAGAACCTGATGGATCAAACAAAACGGAGGGAAGGCATACATCTCCAGGTTGTCCCAGGGGTGTTGGAACGCGTCCTCTGCCAAAGCTAAAGGATTTGGGACCATTGAACAGAATATCTCTAGCTTCCTGATGAAGCGAGTCAGAAAAAGGTCCAACATGGGTCTACCCAAAACCTGGATACGCTTGTCTGCTACCACTTGATGAAGTGACCACTCGGTGCCTAGGATCTGATGCTGATGACCAAGTTTGTCTGCAACCACATTTAGTTTGCCTGGGATATACCTGGCGGAGAGCTCTGCCTAACTGTTGACCGCTTATTGGTAAACCTCGACAGTCAAGGCGTGAAGTTGACGAGAAACCAGGCCTTCAGTTTGTTCACATAGGCTACCACCATGGCGTTGTTCGACAGAGAATAACAGAATGACATTCTACCTTCTCCCCAAAACTCCTTCCGACCCAGAAAGGTTGCCTTCAACTCCAAGATATTGATATGTTGCTGCTTGTCCTCCAAACGCCTGAAGCGATGAAGTCGCCTACATAAGGCCGCCCAACCTGTGAGGGAGGCGTCTGAGAACAGAAGGAAGTCCGGTGGCAGAGAACATAGAGGGACATCCTTTGAAAGATTCTGGTCGTCCAACCACCAACAATCAGGTCCAGACAGAACCTAAGTAGACGATCCCTGTCCTGCAGCAGCTTTTCCCTGGAAACTGCCAAGACCAAGTAATTGTCGAGGTACCTCAGCGAACAGACCCCCTGAGCATGGGCCCAACTTGACACGAGAGAAGACCCTTGTGAACACTTGAGGGGTTGTTGTCAGCCCGAAGCATAGGACTTTGAGCTTGAAGACCTAGTCCCCAAGAGAGAAGTGAAGGAACTTCCTGGACGTTGGATGAACAGTGATTTGGAAGTATGATGTCGCCTTCCCTCACGGCTGCCAACACCGAGCGCAGGGTCTCCATCTTGAACTGTGCCTTTTGATGAAATGATTCAAGGTGGATAAGTCGATCACAGGTCTCCATCCTCCCAACGCCTTGAGCACCAAGATGTGACTGTAAAACCCCGGAGACGGACGCACCACTTCCTCTATAGCAACCTTGTCCAGCATCTTCTGCAGCTCCTTCCGAAGAGCCAAGAATTTCAGAGGATCTGGAGGATTTGCCTTCGTAAGCTGCGGTTTGTCCGACAGAGGAGGAGAGAAATCGAATAGCAGTAGGTATCCCACCCGAAGGGAATCTACCACTCATTTCTCCGCCCCATAACTCTGCCACTTGGCCCAATGGCCCGCTAGGCAACCCCCTCCGTGGCACTGGAGAGGGAGAGGCGCCTAACCTACCGACGGCCCCCTTTACCTCTGCCCCTTGGGCCCCTTCTTGGCCTAAAGGAACGAGAGCGAAAAGGATGTTGATCCTCTGACCAAGGCCGAGTCGAATGGGAAGGCCCTGCCGAACTCAAATTCCTCAACGGTCTACCAGGCAACGATCTCCTTGACTACTGCTGGACAGGGGAGGAGGAGGAGCCGGATGTCTCCAAGGAGGAGACTCCGACTTAGACACGGACTGGTGCACCAGCCTGTCTTTGGTGTCAGCCCGATGCTGGCCTATCGCATCTAATCAGCAGAAGGTTAGCCAATAAATTAACATTGAGGTGAGCCATATACGAAAACGTCTTGCCTCCGGACTGCAACAGATTGGCAAGAGAGGATGCAGTCACCAACCCTTCTGGGGACCTGTCAGAAGCTATCTTGGCAATGACCACAGACCAGAAGTCCAGCCAAGAAACCGTGAGCAACATGGAGGCTGCCGTAGATTCCAATGCTGAGGCATCCTGCAGAGACAAGGACAGAGCCACTGACCTCACCTGCTCCAAAGTCAATTCCTGGTTTAGGTGATGACATCTGGGTTAAGATGGCGCGACATAAAAAAAGTAGAGTTCGTAGCAAAGTACTTCCTAGCCCCGTGAGAGGCAGGAGTAGTAGCTTGGCAGAGCCCCTAGAGCGAAGCGAACCGTCCCGGTCCGAAACAGAGGCGTTAACCCTATACAAGATTAACTGGACGTGCCCCGATATGGGAAGCTGGAGAGATGATTTGGTATCCTGCATAGCTCCCACCAAGGCTTCCAAGCAAGAAGGAGGGAAGACAACCAAGCCTGAGACCTACTTTCCAAACTGTTGAACCCACAAATGAGATCAACAACTTCCAAAAAGGAAGAGAAAAACTCTTGCGTGTCTCCCTCCTCCTGCTCCGGCAAAGGAGACCGACTATGAGAAGGATGTGTAGGCTCCTCTAAGGCACCTTCTTCATTAAAATTAACGGCAGGATCAGCAGCCAAACAGCCCGAAACACCAACTAGCCTGTCTGGGCTGGGTCCATGCATCGGCTCCTGAGACGAACCCACTATAACACTAGGAACATCACTACGTTCTCCTCCAACAGATGATTCATTAACATGTCTGTGAATGGTCACGGGCATGGCTGACTTACGAACGTGAGTAGAAGAGGAATCCCGAACACTCGAGATCGAAGGAGAATCCTCAAGAATCGAACTCTTACAAGCATCAGTGAGAGGGGCAGGCAAACACTCCTACTGCAGCAACTTCGCGCTCACCACCTTCGACCTATTGACAGGCGCCTTGAGATCCTCACAGTGACAAATAGGCCTTGGAGAAGAAGGAGCACTTGCATCACCTGCACAGACAGGGGAGGTTGCAACACACTCGCAATGTGCATGGACGGGGGAGGTTGCAACACACTCGAGGCGTGCACGGACGGGGAAGTTGCAACACGCCCACGACTCGATGCAAAGGACGAAGCAGCCACTGCAGATTACACAAGGGAAGATACACCAACACTCCCCAAGCCAACACTCTTGAGAACTCGTTTGCGTAGTTCCTCCCTCGTAGGCGAAGAAAGAGCAAAGTCCTTGGCCTTTCAACGCTTGATACGCCGACGTGGTGTAGAAGGGGAAGAGGGAGAAGACAGTACTGGTTCCTTAAGCAATCTCTTCGCAGGAGGCGGGGACGAAGCAACACGTTTCTTCCATCCTCCCAACCAACAAGGCAGCCAACTTAACATCCAACCTCATAAGCACTGCCTGGCATATAACCACAGACAGATCTGCAAGAGAAGGCTCTGACGACATGGAAGAGACAAGTAGCGAACTGGGCGGCAGAGATGACATCACGACAAAGAGAGGCAGTGCTCAGAAGATGACTGGGAGTGACGTCACAAGTGGTGATGACGTCACTGCTTCCCCTCGGTGTGAAGGGGAAGAGACGCCACTGGCGGAGGAATACACGACGGATCCCGTGATGTTTTTTCATCACAGCAGACGCCACAGCTTCCATCCGACTCGAAGAAGAAGCGGCAACAATCACTGGCGGAGCAATACAAGATGGCTGACTTCTGCTACCCACGAAGACAAGGACGGGAGGAGAGGGGGGGACGGCCTTGCCAGCCTGACAGGGTACCCCCTTGCCCGAGCGTCTTCCAATTGCCGCCATCTTGGACGCCTCCAACTCTGGAAGAAAAGAGAATGATGAAAAAAGCCTCCCCCTTCCCATGAATCATTTTTAATTCCCGAAGAAGAAGGGGCAACATTACAAACATCAGCCTGGTGGCCTCCCGATACTTCCAGCAACGAATCAATGGAAGAAAAGGAAGGAGATACAGGAACAACTCTACTATGAGGGTTGAATACTGCAGGAGAGGAAGAGGAAGAGGCAAAAAACCTTCCCATGAAGGAAAAGTTGAAACCCTCCGAAGTTCTCTCTTGCTAAAAAAAGACTTCTACTCCTCTTAGGCCATGCCCAGCATTCTGTGCAAGGATCGTTAGTACAAAAATTAGAACGGCATCTACTGCATGAGATGTGGGGGCGAGTCACAGCCGAAGCCAAAAACGAGAACACGGAAAACCTGGAATTCCGGGGCCACATTGACGAGGTCGAGAAGGAGCAGATGAAGCCATATTATCAACCACACACACACACACACACACACACACAACACAAGCAAAACAGGCAATGAACCAGGTAAAGGCAAAGAGAGGTAAACACGACTCTCGCCCAGGTGGTCAAAGAAAAGACTGATGCATGATCGTAGGTGGATGGTCTTCAACCATCCTTCACCTGATCTACACATGCGTTGCCAGATATCACAAGATTCCTTGCTTTCTTCTGTTTTTTAACCGGATCCAGATAGGTGCTAGAAATTATCCCATTGTTAAGACCGAAAGTTTGTTCGCGTATGAACAAAGAATCATTTGAGCATGTCTGTACAAGTCTGGACTTATTCATTGCCAGAATTTTCTTGGACCTACTTAACATGATTAAAAGGGCATGAACCAATTGAAAACTGACTACAAACATCTAAATTTACAAAACTAAAACAAATATATTAAAATCAACTATTCAGCTACCTCCGAGACCAACAGAAGGCTGGAGACTGCCCTGCAAGTATTATACTACTCAATACCTTGAACAACTCTTTGGGACAAGCAAGCATTCCATCATTTCTATTCATTTGGATAATGGCTATTTATTTTAAAATCTGTAAATTAAAAAGTAATAACATAAGTAATGAAAACTGAAAAATGTAAACCTTTTGTTCTTACCTTTAACAACATAACGTTAACAATGGCCAGTAGTGGACAAGGTCCATTGTTATTCTGAGTAATGATTGGGACTTCTATATCCTGCCACTTAATTTTCTTAATTTTGTGTACAACACTAGAAGGATCAACTGGTTGAGTTTCAGGACTGGACTTCTCACGCTTTTCTTCCTCTGGAGCCGATGAGGAAGTTTGTAAAGGTAAAGCTGGAGTGTTCAGGGTTTCTTCTACCTCTGGGAGAATTCCCATGGATGGAAGTACTGACTCTTCTTGGTTAGAGCCAGTAAAAGCACCACTACACTCACTTTTCTCATGATCAGTTTCCTTCTCATCATTTAATTTTCCTACCCTATCAGACAATCTCTCTACCACACTACTGTCCTGATGATGCTCTGATCTTTCTGTGAGAAGGTCTGGAAGTCCTGCTACATGTCTATGACTTAATTGGTCATTAACCGTAGGAACTATGGTTAGATTTTCAAGCACTTTATGGTTATTATCCTTCTGTGACAGAGAGGGAACACTTGGGTTTTGTAAAGGCACCGAAGAACACTGTCTTCCATTATCAAGTGTACTGCCTGATACAGAAGACTGGGAAACATTACTACACAAGTCCTGTGGCTGATCACTTCTGGCAAATGCATCACTACCTGTGGCTGACGCAGAGCTGTTTACACCTGATAGATGCTCTGAATTTTCCTTCCCTGATTCACTTCCATCACATAATGGCTTATCTGGAACATAAAGAAAATCACATTACTACAAGTGGTAACACAAAATAAGACATCTCAAATCATCACCATCATTTAGCTTTTAGTAGCAACAATAGTATAGGCATTAACACAAAGAAATGTTTTCTACATCTGAATTCATTAAACCACTCATGACTTTACAGCTTGACATATTTAATCATTTGTTTCTCACACAGCTTCCTTTGTTTTGTGTGTATATTTGGCACTTCACCCTTACTGAGTGCACTAAGCTAATCAATTTTTCCCACATCCACAAACACCAGCATCCAAGTGTCCTTCCTTAAACATGATTAGATGGGTATGGGTAAGCAAAATCAATAAACCTGGTCTGCCTGGACAATAACCACTTAATAAGCTAAACAATAAAAATTACAAATTTTCCAAGACAATTTGTATTTTTCATAGCTACAAACCCGAGGTCTTAACAAGAGGATAATTTCTAGCTCCTAGCTGGATCCAGTTAAATCGCAGATGAAAGCAAGGAATCTTGTGAGATCTGGCAACACATGCGTATATCGGGTGAAGAGTGGCACCTATGCCACCGCATCAGTCTTTCCCAACTCAGGATGTCTTAGCAGACAGAGGGGCAGCAAGAGGTGGGCAGTACAATGTTAAAACCTCAGGTTTGTAGCTATGAAAAATACAAATTGTGTTAGAAAATCTGTCATTTGTTCATACCCACCAGTCCAGTTCCAGAAGAATTAACTTCCAGGGAGGGACTGAAGCCTGTGAGAAGCTAGATAAACTGATATCTAACTACCCAGACACTGAGTAACGTACAATGATATATGAGAGAATCATTGTACTATAAGGAAGATGAGAGAAACTTTGACTGTCCAATAGCAAACCAACACACCAGGGTTTGTTACTGCTTTGAACTCCCCCCTTGCCAAGGAGTGGGAATAGAGGGTTGGATACTTGTATACCAAACAAACACACTATCAGTATGACTACTTTACTCCCCTGTATCAAACCAGTCCAGTGTATGACGTGTCTATTCCTCAACCCACCCAAAGGAAGAAGGAAAGGTACAAGAGAAAGAAAGAGACCAGCCAACTCACTCATTCTCTCATCCACACAATCATCTTGGGTAAGATACAAAAGTGCCCTGTTAAGGGCAACTAAGAGTTACACAACCTGTTGGGCAGCCACCACAGAACCCAGGGAAAACGTGTCTGTAGATCTGTGGGCAACATCCTTAAGACAGAAAGAGGTGACCGTGGACTGGCATAACCAAGTATCAGTGCTCAGCACTCTATGTACAGCCAAGTTCTTTTTCAAAGCCAGAGAGGGACCAATACCCCTAACATCATGTGCTCTAGCCTGCACAGACATGGTGGCGGAATCATCAAGAGTCAAGTATGCCTGTCTGATGGCTTCTCGTATCCAAAAAGAGATAGTATTCTTTGACACCTATCTTTGTATGTCCTGTGCTAACAAAAAGTCTGCGGCAGCCTGGCCTAAGGTGCCGTGTCCTTTTAAGATAGCAACGCAGGGCCCGGACAGGACACAACAAAAGCTCTCGAGCATCACTACCCACAAAGTCATTCAGTGATGGAATGGAAAATGAAGTGAACCTATCATTGTACACAGAGGGATTTTGGATCTTGGCCACGAATTCCAGGACAAAATCGAAGGACACCGTCCCCCAACCGCTTGTGTGCTTCACATCATAGCTCAGACATGGAGCTCTCCTACCCTCTTCGAAGATGCCAAGGCCAGGAGGAAAACTGTCTTGAGCGTCAAGTTCCTGTCAGATGAGCGACGCAAAAGCTCATATGGACCCTTAGTGAACCTCTTGAGAACCAAGGAAACATCCCACATCAGAGGATTGAGCTCCCTAGGAAAACTCTACTGCTCAAATCCCTTAACTAGCAAGGAAAGTTCCCGGGAAGAGGAGATGTCAATATACCTCTAAGGCGTAACACTAAACTCAGGGCAGCCCTGTATCCTCTAATGGCAGAAGCAGATAAACATTACTCATCTCTGAGCAAGGTTAAAAAGTCTCCTATTCGCTGAATAGAGGTTGCGAGTAGAGAAAACCCCCGTTTAAGACGCCAATCACAGTAGATTGACCATTTGCCTTGGTAAACCGCAGAGGTCGACCTTCTGAGACTGCTGGACATATGCCCAGCTGTTCTCTGAGAAAAGCCTCTCTCTCAGAGGAGATACTTGATAGCCTCCAACCGTAAGATGACAGGGATTCTACTGACTGGTGGAACCTCTCTGCATGTGACTGACACAGGAGATGCTGCCAAGGGGGAATTTCCTTCGGAACCTTCGACAACAACGACAGCAGAGGGACTACCAAAGTCATCCAGAGACCATACAAACTCATCAACCTGTTCAGAACCTGACGGATCAAACAAAACGGAGGGAAGGCATACACCTCCAGGTTGTCCCAGGGGTGTTGGAACGCGTCCTCTGCTAATGCTAAAAGATCTGGAACCACTGAACAGAATATCTCCAGTTTCCTATTGAATTGAGTCGCAAAAAGATCCAGCATAGGTCTCCCCCAAACCTGGAAGAGCCTGTCTGCTACTACTTGATGAAGGGACTACTTTGTGCCTAGAATTTGATCCCGACGACTGAGTTTTTCTGCGACCACATTCCGTTTGCCTGGGATATACCTGGCTGAGAGCTCTACCGAATTGCTGACCGCCCACCGGTGAACCTCGACGGTCAAGGTGTGAAGTTGACGTGAAACCAGACTTCCCTGCTTGTTCACATAGGCAACCACCATGGTGTTGTCCAACATGAGAATGACAGAATAACCCTCTACCTCTCCCAAACTCCTTCAGACCCAGGAAGGCTGCCTTCAACTCTAAAACGTTGATATGCTGCTGTTTGTCTTCCAAACTCCAATCGCCTGAGGCAATGAGGCTGCCTAAATGAGCCCCCCAACCTGCGTGGGAGGCGTCTGAAAACAGAAGGAAGTCTGGTGGGAAAGAATGCAGAGGGACACGCCTCAAAAGATTTTGGTCGTCCAATCACCTTCTCTCAGTTCCAAAGACAGAGGAATTTTTAACAGGGGGTGAATCCCCCACCAGAGACCAGAATTCCCCTACTCCATTGTAGAGACCGAAGATGAAGACCACCATGAAGTACCAGTTTCTCCTGGGAAGACAAAACTCTCAGAAGAACCTGCCACTCATGAGCTGACTCATGTGGTTCCGAGAGAGGAAGTCGCGTACCAACACTCCCAACTTCTCCAACCTCTGATCTGATGGGGAAACTCTTGCAACTGCCATATCAATGACCATGCCCAGGTAGAGAATCTTTTGACTGGGTACGAGGTTTGACTTTTCGTGGTTGACTACGATGCCCAGTTCCAGACAAAACCAAAGCAGACAATCTCTGTCCTGCAGCAGCTTTTCCCTGGAACCTGCTAAGACTAACCAATCGTCAAGGTACCTCAGCAAACGGATCCCCTGAGCATGGGCCCAACTTGATACGAGAGGGAAGACCCTTGTGAACACTTGAGGGGCTGTGGTCAGCCCGAAGCACAGGACTTTGAACTCAAAAACCTTGTCACTGAGAAAGAAGCGAAGGAACTTCCTGAACGTTGGATGAATAGGGATTTGGAAGTATGCGTCCCTCAAGTCTATCAACAGCATGAAGTTGCCTTCCCTCACAGCTGCCAACACTGAACGCGGGGTCTCCATCTTGAACCGTGTCTTCCTGATGAAGTGATTCAAGGTGGATAAGTCGATCACAGGTCTCCAACATCCCGATGACTTGGGCACCAAGAAGATGTGAGCCAAGAACTTCAGAGAATCTGGAGGATACGCCCTCCTGAGCTGCGGCTTGTCCGAGAGAGGAGGACAGAAGTCGAATGGCAGTAGGTACCCCACCCAAAGGATCTCTACCACCCACTTCACTGCCCCGTAACTCTGTCACTTGGCCCAATGGCCTGCCAGGCAACCCCCCACCCATGGCACAGGAGGGAGAGGCACCTAACCTACAGACGGCCCCCTTTACCTCTGCCCCTGGGGCCCGATCTCGGTTTAAAGGAACAGGAGTAAAAGGGACGTTGGTCCTCTGACCTAGTCTGGGACTAACGGGGAGGCCCTGCCGAAACTGAACTCCTCAATGGCCTACCAGGCGACAATTTTCATGACTGCTGCTGGGCAGGGGGATGAGGAGGAGCAGGACGTCTCCAAGGACAAGACTCCGACTTAGACAGCCGGGTGCACCAATCTGTTCTTGGTGTCAGCCCGGCGCCGGTCTATCGCATCCTCCAGCTCGGTCCGAGGGAACAAAAATTGAGACTTCAACAGATCCCCATTCCTCAACGCCAGCAAGGACTCAGGGTCGACTGATCTTTCCATCCTGAATAAAGCCGCATCTCTTCTAATCAGAAAGTTAGCCCATAAATTAACACTAAGGTGAGACATATACAAAAACACCTTGCCTCTAGACTGCAAAAAACTGGCATGAGAGGACAACACACCAACCCTTCTGGGGACCTGTCAGAAGCTATCTTGGCAATGACCATAGACCAGAAGTCCAGCCAAGAAACTGCAACATGGAGGCTGCCATAGATTCCAAAACTGAGGCATCTTGTAGAGACAACGATGGAGCTACCAACCTCACCTGCTCCAAAGTCAATCCCGGCTTCAGGCGAATGGTGTCCGGGTTAATTAAGATGACATGACATCAAAAAAGCAGTTTGAAGCATAGTAATTCCTATGCCTTGTGAGAGGCAGGGGTAGCAGCTTGGCAGATCCTCTAGAGCGAAGCAAACCGTTCCGATCTGATATAGAGGCGTTAACCTTATGCAAGACCAATTAGACGTGCCCCGACAAGGGAAGCTGAAACGAAGACTTGGATGCTGTGTAGCTCCCAGCCAGGCTTCCAAGCAGGAAGGAGTTCCCTGGGGGGGGCAAGACCTCTCAAACCTCCTCATAAGGAGGGATATTTCCATGGAAGAAGAAATGTCCACAGCCCGCAGCTTCAGGACTAAGGCCAAAGTAGCCCTACAGCCCTTACTGCCGAAATGGAGAGGAGCTTCTCTCGGTGAAGAGAGACTAAGAAATCCGCGACCTGCTGAAGAGTGGCTCTGAGCATAGAGACCCCATCTACGACATCAACCACAGAAGACAGACCACTTTCCCTGGTATACCTCTGCAGAGGACTGTCTGAGGTATCCTGCCATATCTGTTGCTGCTCGGCGAGAACCTCTCGCTAGCAAGGGAATGTACTGCCAGGTGGTACCGTTCCACGTCCGGTTGGCACAGCAGGTTGTGGCATAGGGGAATCTCTTGCGGTGCCTCAAAGAGAATAGCCAGCAGGTCCGGATACCTAACGGCTTGAGGCCATTTGAGAGCCACCAGAATCATCCAAAGGTTGCTGGTAACCAGCGCCCTGCTGATCACCTTGCGAATCAAACAGAACGGGGGAAAGGCTTACACTTCGAGGTTGTCCCACGGATGTGAACTCGTCCTCTGCAGCTACTCATGGGTCCGGCACAACAGAGAAGAAAACTGGAAGTTTCCTGTTGTGCCAAGAAGCAAACAGATCCACTACTGAGTACCCCCACAGGTTTCGAGGCAGGGGAGCGGGACAGTGAACAGCAGGGATGGACAGTCACCCCCTCAGGAAACACCTCACTAGCACTTGCACTTGCACTTTGCACTGCCACACTTTTCTCTATGAAAGACTTCATGGAGGTACCTAACTCCATAGCAGTATTAGCTAAAATTTCAAAGCTCCTCTCAAACCTTGATTCAAGGCTGGCAATGGTGTTGGAAACTGCAACATGGGAAGCTGGTACAGGAGTTGGAAGAGAGGGGGTCGGAGGAATGAGGATAGGCGAAATATGACCTCTTGAGGGAGAAGAAACAGGAGTAGCGATTTCTGCTGACACAGGGGTAGAAGGCAAAGCTACAGAAACCTTACTATCTGCCCTAATTGCTGCTTTTCTCTTCCTATCTTGAATAACTTTCTTATTATGAGAAATAAAGTTTCCACTGCTCATCGTCCCACTCCTGACAAACAGAACACCTCAGCTCTTTAGAACACTCTTGCCCCCTACACTTAGTACACTTGGAGTGAGGGTCATAAACCTCCTTAACTAATCTAGTTTTGCAGCCCTCTGCGCAAAACCTCACCCTGGATGAACTAGAATCTGACATAATCGGGAAATAGGCAACAACTAATTTCAAAAAGGGTGACTAACAAAGCTAGCTCCTTGAAAATACACAGAAAACTGTACGTCACCAAAAATCCATGAACAGGCAAACAACCCTCCAAAGATGATGAAGAAAGCCAGCAGAGCTACCAGTGTCACTCGGGAGCCGGCAGAAATCCAATTGAAGAGGTGCGCTGATGTCATACCTGTTTACCAAAGGTGGGCGGTAACTAGTTACCTGCACTAAAGATGGCGGCACCATCGGGAAATTTGAAAGTTAGTCTGCCGGGCATAGGAATCCTACAGCTGAATAACTGCTTGGTAAGACTGAATAAAAAAGTACATTGACACATCCTTACACCGGAGATGGGCCCTTGTCATGAGTCATAGATCATGGGAGCAACACCTCGAGACCTCTACTTTCCTCTCGAAATAAGTTTTCTCCCAAAGTACAAACTAATGTCATAATCTAAGATTACACAGATGTTAATGAAAGTCTAGCCATGGTAGTGCAAACTTACCTCCATGACACTTTCAAAATTTTTACATACATAAAACACCCTGTGTGTAGAAGATTGATGCCATCTCGATGTTTGCGGAGTCACTTGTGTCAATAAACTTCCCATTTCCTGTTCTAAATCCGCACACCACTTGTACCCATAGACGCTTGGACACTTTCTTCACAACAATCTTAAAATAATGATGACGATTGCCCTCAAGTCCAAGGAAACTCACAATTTTTTGGGAGGAAAGAAGTGCGCACTGGATAATTTTGAAATAAATAGTTGAACATCAGTGTAAGGGTATGAATTATATAAATCTATTACATATTCATGATAATTAATTTGTAAAATGATATTGTTATAATACAATAAAGTTTCATACATACTTACCTGGCAGATATATACATAGCTAAGACTCCGTCGTCCCCGACAGAAATTCAAATTTCGCACCACTCGCTACAGGTAGGTCAGGTGATCTACCGGCCTGCCCTGGGTGGCAGGACTAGGAACCATTCCCGTTTTCTATCATATTTTTTCTCTTCCACCTGTCTCCTTGCGGGGAGGCTGGGTGGGCCGTAATTGTATATATCTGCCAGGTAAGTATGTATGATACAATAAAGTTTTCATACATACTTACCTGGCAGATATATACATAGCTATCGACTCCGTCGTCCCCGACAGAAATTCAAATTTCGCGGCACTCGCTACAGGTAGGTCAGGTGATCTACCGCCCTGCTCTGGGTGGCAGGACTAGGAACTATTCCCGTTTTCTAATCAGATTCTCTCTTCCACCTGTCTCCTGCGGGGAGGCTGGGTGGGTCTTCAATTGTATATATCTGCCAGGTAAGTATGTATGAAACTTTATTGTATCATAACAATATCATTTTCATACATTCAACTTACCTGTCAGATATATACATAGCTGATTGACACCCTTTGGTGGAGGGCAAGAGACAGCTAACTAACTGACTAGACAGGTAAACAACATATGTTGTAGGTATAAATAAACCTTAGTTTCCTACCTTATTAGATGGAAGACTTCGTGGCTACTGCCCAGGAGTCTGCTTCATCTCAAGAGCCTTAGCGAGATAAGTGATCTGTGGCCAAGAGTTCTTGTGGATCTGTCGATGGGGTCTCTTCCACTTACTCGACAGAACCTAACTGGCGTTGTCAATGGGAGCACATCCGCTTATATGACAACACGCCTTTATTTAAGGAGCACACAACCAATCCCGATCACCCGATCCTAACCCGTGTTAGTTCTAAGATTGCCCAGAGTTATCCCCAAACTCTTAGCAAACAACCACAAACTCGAAACTCATACATACAAAAATAAAAAATTTTGTACCCCTCTAATAGTCAGCTGTCACTCGATTTCCAAATGAAGCGAAGTGAAGGCCGCTTGTGCCGACAAACTGACACTTCCCCATGCACCGGAAACACGAGAACACATCCGACAAGAGGGTTACGTACACAATTTAAGGATTGGTGCTCTCTCCTTTACCCAGAACCGTCTGTGCTGACACAAACGGACCTAAAGAAAAACATTTCTCATACGTAACATCGCACGTCTTTTAAATAATGAGATGCAAACACGGAGTTGCATCTCCAATAAGTTGCGTCCAAAATGTTTTGAGTGACATTTCTTTGGAACGCCACAGAGGTTGCGATTGCCCTAACTTCGTGGGCTCTCACTCTTAAAAGATTAAAAGAATCATCTGGACAATTCTTATGAGCTTCCATAATAACACTTCTAACAAAGAAGGCTAAGGCGTTCTTGGACATTGCTCTCTTGGGTCTTTTACTGAGCACCAAAGACCTTTTTGCGAACCCCCCAACTGCTTCTTCCTGTCCAGATAAAATTTTAGAGCTCTAACTGGGCAAAGGGATCTTTCTGCCTCTCTGCCCACCAAACTAGAAAGTCCTTTCACTTCGAAGCTCCTGGGCCAGGGATTCGAAGGGTTTTCGTTTTTGGCAAGAAAGAGAGACTGGAATGAACAAATTGCAGAGTCTCCTTTGAAGCCAACTCTTGATTCAAGGGCGTGCAACTCACTGACCCTTTTTTGCCGTTGCAAGAGACATCAGAAACAAACACTTTCTAGTGATATTACGAAAAGAAGCAGTGTGTAGTGGTTCGAATTCTTCTGAGGAAAGAAATTTAAGAACCACATCTAAGTTCCAGCTTGGAACCTTAGGTTCAAGTGACTTTGATGTTTCGAAGGAACGAATGAGGTCGTGCAAATCCTTATATTCGTTAGATCTAATCCCTTGTTTCTAAAGACTGCTGACAGCATACTCCTGTACCCCTTAATAGTCGGTACCAAGAGATGCGACTTTTCTCTAAGAAACAGAAGGAAATCCGCAATTTCGGTCACAGAGGTACTGGAAGAGGACAGCTTCTTCGACCTGCACCAGCTTCTGAAAACTTCCCACTTCGATTGGTACACTCGCCTAGTAGATGATCTGCGGGCTCTAGCAATTGCGCTTGCTGCCTGGCGAGAAAACCCTCTCGCTCTGACAAGTCTTTCGATAGTCGAAAGGCAGTCAGAGCAAGAGCGGGTAGATTTTGATGGTACCTCTCGAAGTGGGGTTGTTTGAGCAGATCTGGGGAAGTCCACTGTCCACTCCATCACCTCTGTGAACCAAATTTGAGCTGGCCAATACGGAGCAATCAGAGTCATTTTGGTTCCTTCGCATGCCACGAATTTTCTGACTACTTCCCCAGTATCTTGAACGGGGGAAAAGCGTAAACGTCTATCCTGACCAGTCCAGGAGGAAGGCGTCTGTTGCATAAGCCCGGGGATCGGGGATCACCAGGGCACAAAATGTGTCTATCCTTTTGGAGAGGAATGTGGCGAAAAGATCTATTTGAGGCTTCCCCCAAAGGAGCCAAAGGCTCTGACAGACTTCTGAGTGGAGTGTCCATTCTGTGGGAAGGACCTGGAACCTCCTGCTCAGTCTGTCCGCTCTCACATTCCTCTCCCCTTGGACAAACCTCGTTAGAAGAACTACCTTCCTTTGGTTCGCCCAAATCAACAGATCTCTTGCCAGCTCGTACAGAGCGAAAGAGTGCGTCCCTCCTTGTTTCTTGACATAAGCCAGAGCTGTCGTATTGTCTGAGTTTATCTGTACGACCTTGCCTCTGACTATGTGTTCGAAGCTCTTTAGCGCCAGGTGAATTGCTAAAAGCTCCTTGCAATTTATGTGCCATGACACCTGTTCTGCCGACCAGGTGCCTGACACTTCTTTGGATCCCAATGTTGCACCCCAGCCTGACTCCGAGGCGTCTGAGAACAATGTCAGGCTTGGGTTCCATACTTGCAGGGACACTCCTTTGTTTTCTTTTAAGGGAATCAACCACCACTTTAAATGATTTTTTATTTCCTCCGAGATTGGAAACGTGTCCGAGAGCTGTCCTGTCTTCCAACTCCAACTTCTTCTCAGGAAGAACTGAAGCGGACGAAGATGTAGTCTTCCTAGGCGAAAGAACTGTTCGAGCGAGGAAAGGGTTCCCAGAAGGCTCAGCCATTCCCTCGCTGAAGTGCGCTCTTTCCCTAAGAAGTTCGATACTGTGGCACAGCCTTTCTTTATTCTCTCTTGAGAGGGAAAAACTCGAAAACCCCGAGAATCCATCCGAATCCCCAGATAAACCACGTTCTGGCTGGGGATCATCTGAGACTTCTCGAGGTTCACGCTCAATCCCAATGATTTTGTCAATTCCAGTGTTGTTGACAGGTCCTCCAAACACTGCTTTTGAGACCTGGCTCTGATGAGGCCAGTCGTCCAGGTACGGGAGACGTTTATCCCTTTCAAATGTAAATGTCTTGCTACATTTTTCATCACGTCCGTGAAGACTTGAGGAGCCGTGGAAAGGCCGAAACACAGGGCCCTGAATTGATAGATTCTTCCCTCGAACATAAATCGAAGGTACTTCCTCGACGAATGGTGGATCGGGATGTGGAAATATGCGTCCTGAAGGTCTAGGGACGCCATCCAATCTCCTTGCCGCAGTGCTGCAAGGACTGAAGCAGACGTTTCCCATGCTGAACTTCTGTTGTTCTACGAATTTGTTCAGCGCACTTACATCCAGTACCGGTCTCCATCCCCCCGAAGCTTTTGCTACAAGAAAACAAGCGATTGTAAAACCCCGGGGAGCTGCAATCCAGCACTAGCTCTATTGCTCTTTTGTCCCACATCTGTTCCACCATTTGACGAAGAGTATCCATCAGAACAGGGTCCCTGTATCTGGCGGACAATTCCCTCGGTGATGTTGTCAAGGGAGGAATGTCCTTTAATGGGATGAGATAACCCTTCTTGATGATCGACATCGTCCAAGGATTCGCTCCTATGTCTTCCCAGGCTTTCGCAAAGGAATGTAACCTGGCTCCTACAGGTGTCTGGAGGACAGAATTCTCACTTTCCTTTCTTAAAGGGACGGAAGGAAGACCTGCCCCTCTTTTCGGTTGACTTCCTTCTGGCGATAGATCTAGCTGGAAGGCCTCCTCGAAAGGGCTGCTGCTGAGCTGGACGAGCCACTTTCTTTTCCTCACTGGCCACAGGCCTATTTTTCCTTGAGGATTGTCTAAGGAGATCCTGGGTGGCCTTTTCAGTCAGAGAATGCGCAATATCCTTCACCAACTGCGAGGGAAAAAGGTGTTCTGAGAGAGGCGCAAACAATAAGGCGGCTCTTTGCGAAGGAGAGACGGCCTTCGTGAGGAAAGCACTGTGAACCGCCCTCTTCTTTAAAACTCCTGCACCAAAGAGGGAGCATACTTCAGCCGATCCATCCTGAACAGCCTTATCAATGCATGTGAGGATGCTATTTAGGGTTTCTGGGTCCAGTTGTTCCTTTTCATGAGATTTCTTGGCCAGAACCCCAAGGGACCAATCTAAGAAGTTAAAAACTTCTAAAGTGTGAAAAAGCCCTTTGAGGAGGTGGTCCGTTTCCGAAAGCCCCCATGTTACTTTTGCTGCATTCAAGGAGTGCGTGTCTTCTCGATGAATCTACTAAACTCGAGAAGTCTGACTCAGCTGAAACGGACAGAGATAATCCCATATTTTCTCCCGTTTCGTACCAAATGCCTCTCCTCCCTGTAAGTTTAGCGGGAGGCATACAAAGACCGTCCTTCCTAACTCCTTCTTCTTCTTGAACCAGGAGTCAAGAGATTGAAGCGCCCTCCTCATAGATATAGCAGGCTTCATTTTTAGGAAAGAGGAAGACTTGTGTGTTTTCGTGCTCGAGAACAGAGAGCGTGGAGAAGGAGGAGCGGCTGGCGTTAACGAGTCTCCATATTCTTCCAAGAGAAGGGACGAAAGAACTTTATAATTAGAAGATCCTTCCTTCATTTCATCCTCCGAAGCATCTTCTGGGTTCATAGGCTCGGAAGGGGAAGGCTCCCTTCTTTCTTCTGTTTCTTCCCTTACTCTCTTTCTTTCTGAAGAAGCACTCCTAATTGAAGAGGGGCTAAGAGTTACCCTCTCTTTGCTAAAAGATTGACGCTTGGATGACTCAGGCTCTTCATACAAGGAATGCGCCTGGTGTACAGCAGGAGTATCTCGCCTGGCAGGAGTAACGTGTTTGGAATACTCCTGGCGCTTGGCAGGCGCAGCGCGCCTCGAATACTCCTGGCTTCTAGTAGGCGCATCTTGCTCCGAATACTCCTGGCGCCTGGGAGGAGTATTAAGTTCAGAATACTCCTGGCGCCTGGGAGGAGTATAAGGTTCGGAAATACTCCTGGCACCTGGGAGGAGTATTAGTTCAGAAGACTCCTGGCGCCTGGGAGGAGTATCGAGGTCCGAAGACTCCTGGCGCCTGGCAGGAGTACGTCGCTCCAAATACTCCTGATCCTTAGAATGCGTCTGGTGTTTAGTAGGAGTATTGATCCCGGTAGGCGCTTTCCGTTTAACAAGCGCTCTACTCCTAACAGGATCTTCCTCTTCAATTAACTCTTGGCGCTTGGTTGAAGATCTTGAATGTTGTACTGCATACTCTGGCTCTTTGCGCCTACTCGGAGCCTGGCTCCTGGTTGGAGCCGCACTCTTGACAGGAGTAACTTCCTTTCTTACTTCTCTCTTGTCTAACGCATTGCTCCCCCAGAGATGGCCGCTTGTGCGACAACTCCCTGAAGGTGCGTCGCGCCTGACAGGAGATCGGTATTTAGATCTTTTAATAGGAAGCCTATCATCCTTCTTACGAGTAGGCTCCTTATATAGAGCTCCTACTAACGAGGCTAATTGTTCTTGCATATTCATTAAAATTTTCCTGGTTGAGGAATCTTTCGAACCAGGAGAGGGAGATCTGGAAGGCGCTCTAGGATCTCTTCCAGACCCAGAGTCTGAATGTATTCTAGCCTTCTTTATTACCGAAGGCGCTCCTTCTTCAGAGAAGCGCTCGGGACTAGAATTGAGTTCACGTTCTTTCATACTCCTCTTCAGCGGACGGGAAAGTTTCGACTCCTTCCTCCTCTTCTGCGGAGAGGGCGAAAACTAGAAGAAGACGAAAAGCACTCTCGAAGGACGCTTTTCCTATAGCGGTCCTTGGCAGTTTGTGATATGATCGATTCCTGCCGAAGGGACGCCTGATCGTTGGGGATTCTCCAACAACCCCCCGTACGGCTTTCGACTTTCCTTCTCCTCCGGGCCAGGGAGCTTGGAAGAGGTCTAGGCCTGGGAGCGTCGCAGAGACGACCACGCCCCACCCCCCTCCACTACACTGGGGACACTAATATCACTAGCGAAACCACTTTCACTTTCCTTACCTTCCAATGCTGCCATTTTTTCCTGCATTTTCTGAAGGGAAGCTCTGAGTTCCGCTATTTCCGAAGCGAGAACTAGAGGGATTAGCATTTGTGAACGGGCTGAAACAGAATGGGCATGATTCTCCGAGGAAGAAGCTACAGAACTAGACAGTAAATCATGAGATGCTAGACATTCTACGGTTTTTATAGGCCGCTTTCCTCTCTCTATCTTTCTCTAACTTCTTCAAGTAAGAAGTTGATTCTCCACTCTTGTGCACTCAATTTCTCACACTCGTTACACGTATTCTCAATCGGCATTCAACCATTCTACACCCACTACAAGTAGTATGAGGATCTACCGAAGCTTTCGGAATCCTCACCTTACAGCCCTCATTCACACACACTCTGAAACTAACACTAGAGTCAGACATATTCACGAATTCCAAAAACCAAGTCCCAAAAAAAAAAAAAAAAAAAAAAAAAAAAACAGTCCACGATAGCGGGGAATGCCAAACAACGATCCAAGTACGTCACCAAAATATCAGCGAGAGATGATCAAAAGCGTTGCGAAAAACGAATTCTAGTCAGGAGGAAGTAACAACAATGTTGATACCGCCGGCGACAGAGAGAATCTGATTAGAAAAACGGGAATAGTTCCTAGTCCTGCCACCCAGAGCAGGGCGGTAGATCACCTGACCTACCTGCAGCGAGTGCCGCGAAATTTGAATTTCTGTCGGGGACGACGGAGTCGATAGCTATGTATATATCTGACAGGTAAGTTGAATGTATGAAACTTTATTGTATTATAACAATATCATTTCATACAATAACTTACCTGTCAAGATATATACATAGCTGATTGGCACCCTTCGGTGGAGGGTAAGAGACAGCTACTTCTGGAATAGACAGGTAAACAACATATGTTGTAGGTATAAAAAACCTTGGTTCCTACCTGATAGGTGGTAGACTTTGTGGCTGTAGCCCAGGAGTCTGCATCACCTCAAGAAACTTTAGCGAGATTTGTGATCTATGGCCAAGAGTTCTTGTGGTCTGCCGAAGGGGGTCTTATCCACTTACTCGGCAGAGCCTGAAAGGACTTTGTCAATGGGTGCTGATCCACTTATATGACAACACACCTTATGAAGGAGCACACAACCAATCCTGACCACCTGATCCTAACCACCATGTTAGTATTAAAAAATTGCTCCGAGTTAGTCCCCATCCCAAACTCTTCACAACAACCATAACTCTAATCCAAATTGCACACGCACACATTAATTTTCCAAACAAAAATTTTATGATACTCATCTAATAAAAGATATCACAAGAGTTCCTTACTGAACGAAAGTGACTGGCCGCCTGTGCGGCACCTGCACCTGCTCAGCAGAAAGTCTAGAACATATCTATTAGACTTATGCATCATTTAAAGGATGGTGTTAGCTCCTGTACCCAGGATTGTGCCCGCAGACACGAAAGGAACCTAAGAAAAACATTTTTCGTAGGTCACACGAACGTCCTTTAAATAGTGAGAAGCAAACACTGAATTACACCTCCAATATGTCGCTTCCAAGATATTTTTCAGTGACATATTTCTCTGAAAAGAGAGAGACGTAGCTACTGCTCTCACCTCATGAGTTCTCACTCTCAGGAGTTTCAAAGAGTCATCCGTGCAAGCCTTATGAGCGTCGGTAATGACGTTCCTGACAAAAAAGGCTAAAGCATTCTTGGACATAGGTCTTGAAGGATCCTTCACCGAGCACCAGAGACCTTGTCTAGAACCTCCAACTGTTTCTTTCTCTGCATGTAAACTTTAGAGAGCCCTTACTGGGCAAAGAGACCTCTCAGTTTTCCCTGCCGACGAGACCCCGATAAGCCTTTAACTTCGAAGTTTCTCGGCCAGGGATTAGAAGGATTTTCATTCTTCGCCAAAAATAAAGCTTTGAATGAACAGATGGCTGAGTCTAGTTTGAATCCCACTTTATCACTAAGGGCGTGCAGTTCACTAACTCTCTTAGCTGTCGCCAGTGACAAAAGAAACAAACATTTTCTCGTTAAGTCACGAAACGAGGCCAAATGCAGAGGTTCAAATCTTCCCGAGGACAAGAACTTCAGGACCACGTCGAGATTCCAGTTAGGGGGGGATGTAATCTTAGACTTAATGGTCTCAAAAGATCTAATCAGATCGTGTAGATCTCTATTATTTGCCAGATCTAGGCCTCTATTTCTAAAGACGGCCGAAAGCATACTCCTATAGCCCTTTATAGTGGCTACGGAGAGACGAGATTCCTCTCTCAAATATAACAGAAAATCAGCGATTTCTGTTACAGAGGTACTGGAGGAGGACAACTTCTTCGACTTGCACCACCTTCTAAATACTTCCCACTTCGACTGATAAACTCGGATAGTGGAAGTTCTCCGGGCTCTAGCGATCGAGCTTGCCGCCTTGCGAGAAAAGCCTCTCGCTCTGACAAGTCTTTCGATAGTCGAAAGGCAGTCAGAGCGAGAGCGGGAAGGTTTTGATGAAACCTCTCGAAGTGTGGTTGTCTGAGAAGATCCATCCTTTGTGGGAGGGATCTTGGGGAAGTCTACCATCTACTCCAGTACCTCCGTGAACCACTCTTGAGCTGGCCAAAAGGGGGCTATCAGGTCATTTTCGTCCCCTTTCATGTCACAAACTTCCTGAGCACTTGCCCCAGAATCTTGAATGGGGGAAATGCGGTTAAACGTTTACATGAGGGACCAATCTAGAAGGAAGGCGTCTACTGTTAGAGCTCTGGGGTCTTCTACTACTGAGCCAAAAGACTTCCAGTCTTTTTGAGAGGAAGTGGCCAAAGAGTGTCGACATGAGGAGACCCCCCAAAGAGACCAAGAGACTCCGACAAACTATTCTGAGTGGAGGCCGGGTCCCATTTTTTCTGGTGTGAAGGAACCTGGTTCCTCCTGCTCAGCCTGTCTGCTCTCACGTTCCTTGGACTCCTTGAAACAAACCTCGTCAAAAGGGAGAAGTTCCTCTGGGATGTCCACAAAAGAAGGTCTCTTGCGAGCTCGTATCGGGTATACAAGTGTGTCCCTCCTTGCTTTCGAATGTAGGCAAGGGCGGTTGTGTTGTCCGCATTCACTTGGACTATCTTGTTCCTCACTAAAGGCTCGAAGCTCTTTAGGGCCAGGTGTACGGCAAACAGCTCTTTGCAGTTTATGTGCCAGGACACTTGAAGAGCATTCCAGGTGCCTGACACCTCTCTCTTTCCCAAGGTTGCTCCCCAACCTTTTTCCGACGCGTCGGAAAACAATACAAGGTTCGGGTTCTGAGTCTCTAGGGAAGTACCCTTGTTTTCCTTCAGTGGGGGCAACCACCATTCTAAGTGGCGTTTCATCGAAACTGGAATGGGAAAACTGTCCGAAAGAAGTCCTGTCTTCATGTTCCACGATCTTCTGAAGAAGAACTGAAGAGGAAGTCTTCCTAGAGAAAAGAACTGTTCGAGCGAGGAAAGGGTCCCTAATAGGCTCAACCATTCCCTCGCCGAAGTACGTTCTTTCCCTAAGAAGAGAGAGACTTTCTCTAAGCTCTCGTTAGTCTCTCTTGAGAAGGAAATACTCGAAAACCCCGAGAATCCATCCGAATCCCCAGATAGACCAAGTTCTGGCTGGGGATCAGATGGGACTCTGAGGTTCACAAGCAATCCTAAGGTCTTTATCAGGTTTAGTGTCAAAGCAAGGTCCTCCTAAACACTGTCTCTCTGACTTTGCTCTGATGAGCCAGTCGTCCAGGTACAGAGAGATACTGATACCTTTCAGGTGAGGCCATCTCGCCACATTTTTCATCAGGCTCGTGAAGACCTGAGGAGCCGTGGAAAGGCCGAAACACAAGGCTCTGAATTGGAAGATCCTTCCCCCCGTCATGAAACGGAGGTACTTCTTCGACGAAGGATGAATTGGGACGTGAAAATAGGCATCTTGGAGATCCAGAGACACCATCCAATCTCCTTGGCGAAGAGCCGCAAGGACTGATCTGCAGAAGTCTCCATGGAAAACTTCTGTTTCTGAACAAACTTGTTCAGAGCGCTGACATCTAGAACTGGTCTCCAGCCCCCCGAGGCTTTCGCAACCAAGAAAAGGCGATTGTAAAACCCTGGGGAGCTTTGATCCAGCACTAGCTCTATTGCTCTCTTGTCCCACATTTGATCCACCATTCGTTGAAGAGTATCTTTCAACACAGGGTCCTTGTAATTGGCGGGACAATTCCCGTGGAGTTGACGTCAGGGGAGGATTGTCAGGAAAGGAATGAGGTATCCTTTCTGTAGAACAGACATTGACCAAGCGTCTGTATCGATGAGAGTCCAGGCTTCCGCAAACCCCCGGAGCCTGGCACCTACGTGTTTGTAAGTGTTACCTTTACTTTAGCCAAAGGGATGGCTTGTTTGATATCTTGTAAGATGTTCCATTTTATTAACTTTGTCTTTAAAATGATATTGTTATGATACAATAAAGTTTGTTCATACTTACCTGGCAGATATATATATAGCTGTATTTTCTGAAGTCCGACAGAAATTTTCAAAAATTCCGCACACAGCAGTGGTCGGCCAGGTGGTTAGTACCCATTCCCGCTGCTGGGAGGCGGGTATCAGGAACCATTCCCATTTTCTATTCATAATTTTTATTTTTTTTTTTTTGCCACTGTCCCCTGGGGAGGGGAGGTGGGTGGGTACATTAATTATATATATCTGCCAGGTAAGTATGAACAAACTTTATTGTATCATAACAATATCATTTTGTTCATGAAACTTACCTGTCAGATCTATATATAGCTGAATCCACCGTTGGAGGTGGGAAGGGACAGCATAGAAGGATTTTGGGGAAAACAAATGCATGCAGATGATTTACATCTGGTTCACCTGTTAGCATTGCTGCTTTGGTTATTGCCACGTAAGTCTGCTTGTGCTACTAAGAGTGCCAGCGAGGTAGAAGACCTATATAGCTTGGTGCACTCCAGATGATCTGTCAACAGGGGCGAGACCACGACGTGACTAGACCATAATTGACCATACCATGAGGGCTAAGAAGTAAAATAAATATATATATAAAAAATATATATCACCACCTGACCAACCTAGCCAAAGTTAAGGGTGTGTTAACTAAGGCTTAAGAGTAAGAAGTCACCGTTATCGGCGACTCAACTACTAAATTAAGAGCTCTTCCTAACCATTTTCTACAGGATAGGATGAGTGGTACTTCTTGCCCCCAAGATTGTGTCTGCAGACACGTATGGCCCTAGCGAGCAGCAGATCTCATATGCCATCTTCACATCTGCAGGGAGTGTGAATTGAACACGAGTTGCTTCGCTAAAACATGGTACTCAGGATGTTGCTGAGTGCCATGCTCTGTTGAAATGCTTCCGAGGCCGCGCCCGCACCTCGTGAGCATTCAAATCAAAAGATTTCAAATCTTTGTGCCAACACAATGAAGGAGCTTTTTTGAAAGAACTCCTTAACAATAAAGCCAGGGTGTTCTTCGATATGGGCAAGTCTGGTCTTTTCGGAACACTGCAGATGTCCGTACGACTTCGACTTTCTTGAGTTTTTATGTAGATAAAAACTTGAGAGACCTGACAGGGCACAGGACTCTCTCTGGCTCCTGCCCAATAACTTGT
>NC_087201.1:108055813-108080813 GCF_015104395.2 Macrobrachium nipponense
TGAAGACGGAGGGTCTACGATGATCGTCGTTGCAATAATATCACAAACAACATTAAAATAAAACACTTTACACTTATATGACATTTATTTTGAGAATATTCCCATCTTAAATTTAAATTAAAGTATTTAAACTGTAAATATCTATAAAATATTTGAAGTTTCCCTTCTTATTTTCCATAATATGTCCTATATTGTGTGTTTTACTGTAACAATCGACATGAACTTTACCTCTCCATACCAACCCACTGGGAAAGAACCGTTCCCATGAAACGTCATCTTATACACCAGCTCAGCTGAGTCATCGACGACGACTTATAAATGAAAGTCGTTAATGTTGGGATAGAATGAAGGTGATTTATTCACATAGGTATTTAAGTAGAAACGTAATGAACAATGTTAATTTTAAAAAGAGACCAATCAAATTACTGATAGACATGGGCGGTAACAGGGTCCCTTCAAAAGGTTTTGGAGTAAAGGTGGGTGACGGTGGAGGCAAAACTTGCAATGCATCATTGGTGGGGGGCCCCGGTGGGGAATAATGATTAAACCAGCTCTCATTTATAGAAGTATTTCGTGAATGTCTGAATATAAATGAATAGATGCATGTAGGTTTTCAAACCAGTTAATTGGGTAATGTATATGGAATACGAAGGATCAGAAGAGAATTACGGAAGCTCAGGGTTGAAAATGTTGCTATAGACGAAAGGATATATTAGCATTTGTTCATGTGATCACCTAGAAAAAAATGAAAAGCATTTGGCTGGTGAAGTGTGCTATCAGAAATTCTAGGAGGAAGGAGTACTGGGAGACTGAAAATATCAGCTATAGATGGGTGCTAGAACTATCAGAATAGAGTTGTGGCCTTACCATAATAACCAGGACGCATCAGAAAGTGTACAAAACTGGAGGTGAACAGTACAATGTCTACGGAGTGGACTTGTGTATTGCTGAACATTTCTGTACAGGTGGTTTATCTTTGATTCAACCCCTCTCTATGAGGGGCGTCATCGAATCTCCAAAAGTGGTGGGGTGTGTTGGGGGCATTCTGAAAATTATACGGTTAATATTGGCAAGCGAGGCGAACCTGTACAGCTCATGAACATGATTTGGTGTATCTTAATGCCATAAAAATATGAATAAATGGATGATGTTAAGTGAAAAGGGTGATTGATTTATCAATATTAGTCAGTCAACAAGTTTATAAGTCTACAATTCTGTGACATTATCAATATACAGTTCCACTTAACTCTGTTGAGATTATGATCAGTATTTAATATTACAAACTTTTAAGGTACTTATAAGTAATAAGGATGAAAATAAACTTACTATTTTATGGTGCAGTATATTATAGGATTTCTAGGACCCCATTGAGTGTCTAAAATAATTGGTCCTGTAACAAGAAAAGCCTTTTACTCCCATGTAGGTTTTAATATCTAAGGTTAGGGATGGTAGCAGAAAAATCCCAGAAAAGTTGGTTAGACTGGTCGAGATGATATATCAAAGAAAGAGCACAAAAGTAATAACAGCAGTTGGGGAAACAGAAAACTTTGAAGTTAGTGATGGATTACACCGGGGGGCCAGCATTAAGCCCATTTTTGTTTATGCTGGTCATGGGCGTGTTAGGTGAATAGACCAGGAATGAAGAGCCGTGGGAGTTGTTGTACGCTGGTGATCTGGTGTTACTGCCGAAAATGAGGAAGACCTACAGAGAAGGATTGGAAAGTGGCAGGAGTCTTGAGAGAGGGGTGGCTTAAAGGTGAATGTGAATAAATAGAGGTTTTGGTGCGCAGTAGGGGAGATGGAGGTAGAATAGTAATGCAAGAAAGAAGAGGTTCGGTTATAAAACAAGTGGAAAAGTTTAAATACTTAGGATCTACCTTATAAGCCAAGAGGGAGGATGTGAGGCTGAAGTTGACTGTAGGATAAAAGCTGCATTGGGGAAGTGGAGAGAAGAGCTAGAATAGTATATGATAAGAAAATGCCAATCAAGCTGGAAGTCAAGATCTATAGCATAGTGATGAGAACAGTGTTAATGTATGGATGGGAAACGGTCTCTTAGAAGAAAAGAGTAAAGCTTGAGAGAACTGAGATGAGAACGCTGAGGTTGATTATGTGAATATCACTGCTTGAGAGATTCGAAAATGGCGAAATGAGAAGGGCAGCCTTAGTAAAGATTACAGAAGTAATAAGAGAGTCACAATTGAGATGGCATGGGCTTGTGTTGAGGAAGGATGATGAGGAGAGAGTGAAGAGGGCTTGGGAGGAACTTGTTAGAGGAAGAAGATCAAGAGGGAGACAGAAAATTAGATGGCGAGATAAAGTGAAGAAAGATATGGAGAGAAGAGGTTTGGTGGAGGATGCCTCTGATAGAAAGCAGCAGGGATAACGGTGGGATAGAAGAAGAAGGAAAAGTTATGGATGGTGTCAAAAGAGGTAGAAAATAAGTGAATGACAAGAATCAGAATGTACTGCTTGTGACAGTACCACTGGAAAAGCAAGAGAAAGTATAGAAGGGGACAATACTGAGTGAATTGACTGTTGAATGTATGAAATGAGGATTTTGCAAACAATAACATAGTTGAATGAGAACAGAAGTAGTGGTGGAGGATAGAGATACATGGAGGAAATTCATCTGTGGGCACCCCTTCGAGGATTAAAATATTTTTGCATTCGATAAAGAAACTTCTTAAATGCAGGAAAAATGATAATAAGCTCACAGGCAGCTGCTGCAAGCCGACTTCATATGTAAACAATGGGATACGTCAGTCAAACTCTAAATCATTAAATCTGACCACGAACCTGACGAAAAATTACATAATTTATTTTTGTATTATCTTAATAGTTTATATTTGTTTATGTTAAGTGTATATATCTTAATATCTTATATTATTAATAACCTCATTTCCAGCATTTGTTATATAAAACTTTGGGGGGAAAGTAGGGGGATGACAAATGATATGTTGTCCCATGTCCCCCCATCCCCCCGCAGATGACGCCCATGCTCCCTATTTGAGGGAGAATTCTAACTGATATGCTGATCTTTAGAAACATTGTATGCAAATGGGTTCTCAAGAAAAAATCGAAGATTATTTTCTGAGTGTCAAGACAGTGTGGATTTGACAATGGAGATGGAGTACGTCATATAAATCTCAGAATATCTTGCAATATTGTGTATATAGCCGGCTGAGTTTGTAAGTCCTGAAAAAATACCTTCTCTGGAGTGGAAACTGAGGGAAACATACAAGAAAAGACACCGGAAACTGCTAACGAGGAAATTTCACTTCCCGTGGAAGCTACCATAGAAGATGAATGTTTCTTCATGGATCCCAGCTTAAAAGTCTCGTAGAGACAAGGGTATCCAAAAAATTTTGAGTAAGTCGAGAATTTAAAAGCAATGGTTTGCTCTAGGAAAAAGGGTAAATCACAACAGTCACTACCAGATTCAAACTATTAGCTGCTTCTTACAGCTGCACTGAAATTTTTACTCCATACTGTGTTCAGCCACCACTCAACATTTAAAAGGAAATATTCTTGTTGACTATAGTATTGTGAACCACTCGATGGAAGGAGAGGTCCCAGAACTTCTAAGAAGACCCTCCTTCACTCGGAGCTGATGGCAGTCGCGCTTGGCACTGAAATGAGATGCTAGAAAAAGACAACAATAATTGTAAGCAAAGATTCGTTCAGTTTTGTAACGATAATACAGCAATTCGAGTAAGTCTAAATTTGAATTACGATGATAATGTATTAAGTGCATTTTGTTGCCCAGCAATTTCATGTATTGTGATGGTAAAATGTGGAGTTCGTTGACCACAGACTTTCTTTCACACAGAAAACACAAATATACGAATGCATAATGCGTCTTATAAAGCAAGATTAAATAAAGATGTTCTTGACTGAACCTCTCAATGAACCGGGGGATATCTTTCGAAGGGAAACCGCCAATCCCCTGATTACCCTGAACAGTGTTAGGCTTCGGGATTCTGTTCCTGCCTCGTATAATCTTTCCTAGGGGAAGAAAGGTCTACCTCGGTGGTTCTCAAGCTTTTTTGGCCCATGCACTCGTTCACCATATGTCAGAATGTCATTTCCCTCCACCCTTTTCAAAATTGTCTGCCTCAAAAGGTGCATTCCAAATAATATGCAACAAAATACCAACACAAAGACACAAGCTAGCGGAGAGAAAGTCCGGCGTGATTTCTCAGTAGTGCTGACCGATGCATACTGTGTTTTGTGCAGTCCTAGAGCTAGTTTGAGCCTGCCAATCTGTTGTCATAAATAAATAAATTCCCACCTGAAACTCTGAAATTCTTCCCTAGGGAGGACTTCCCCCTGGTTGAGAATCACTGATCTATCTTATCCTTCTCATTTTTCTCACTAGGTCTTAGCATATGGTTGTTGTCCCACTGAATTTTAGGATTTTGAAATTACTTTTCAACCTGCAAGAAGCATGTAATCAAAATGAAGAATTTTAAGCTTTGTTAGGTCTTTTACGTTTTACCCCGTTGGATTGTGGAACAGTCTCCCTTGACGATGCTGTGCAATTAGGAACTCATAAGTCGAAGTGGAGATCCAATGTAATGCTACCCGATGACATTTATTGTATTTTATTAGTGTATTTACATTTCTATCCACTTATTTTTTTTTATTTAACAATTTATATTTTTTCTAATAACTGATCTCTGCGTCAGTAACTTAGAGGTTGTGACGCCAGTTTTAGTAGTCATTAATCAATCAATCTATCTTTTTTGTGTTTACTGTTATCTTTTGAGCCCCCTGTAGACTTGTTCCATATGAATTATGATTTATTTTCTGAATAATAATAATAATAATAATAATAATAATAATAATAATAATAATAATAATAATAATAATAATAATAATAATAATAATAATAATAATAATATATGTTCAAAGAACGATAGATGGAAATAATATCTCTCACATATGTAGGAAGTGCAATACGAAAAATGAAACCATAAGCCACATAACAAGCAAATGTCCGGCACTTGCACAGGACCAGTACAAAAAGAGGCATGATTCAGTGGCAAAAGCCCTCCACTGGAGCCTGTGCAAGAAACACCAGCTACCTTGCAGTAATAAGTGGTACGAGCCCCAAACCTGAAGGAGTGATAGAAAACGATCAGGCAAAGATCCAGAGTTGAAGAGAAAGAAATGGAAACAATGGATAAGTATCAAGACCTGAAAATAGAAATAAGAAGGATATGGGATATGCCAGTGGAAACTGTACCCTTAATCATAGGAACACTAGGCACGATCCCAAGATCCCTGAAAAGGAATCTAGAAAAACTAGAGGCTGAAGTAGCTCCAGGACTCATGCAGAAGAGAGTGATCCTAGAAACGGCGCATATAGTAAGAAAAGTGATGGACTCCTAAGGAGGCAGGATGCAACCCGGAACCCCACACTATGAATACCACCCAGTCGAATTGGAGGACTGTGATAGAAAGAAAAAAAAAATAATATTAATATAATGAAAGGAGACCTCTTACAAACAGGTATTACTGAAAGATATTGCTGCATCATCTGCACAATAATAATAATAATAATAATAATAATAATAATAATAATAATAATAATAATAATAATAATAATAATAATAATAATAATAATAATAATAATAATAGTTTTTGGCAATATGTATGAGAAGAAAACTCTACGGAAGATAACAGCGTTTTCACCGTGTGTGGTTATGAATGAATGAGTGGGAAATACAGAGATCATGAAACTCGATATTTTATGAACTTTTTTGTGGATATTTCCAAACCACACCGATAATGTGTTACGTCAAGGTTACGTTTTAACGCATTATGACCTCTGAGAGAGAGAGAGAGAGAGAGAGAGAGAGAGAGAGAGAGAGAGAGAGAGAGAGAGAGAGAGAGAGAGTTTTACAGTATACTCAAGCTATAACGCATTGTAACCTCTAATCTTTTTGCTAATTGAATGAAGAGAGAGAGAGAGAGAGAGAGAGAGAGAGAGAGAGAGAGAGAGAGAGAGAGAGAGAGAGAGCTCCTAGTGTTATTTGACAAGTCAACTCTCCATAAAATAACAAGACTAAAGCCTGTACAAACAAAGGCAAAAAGAAACCAGTCCTTTACCCTTTTTTCTAGTTATTTTCTTTTCACTGGAGAAAGAACAGTATTTTTTTTATGCTAATTTGTAGACTTTGCAGTATCAATCGATTGACTGGCGCCATTCTGTCTCTGCACCTGCTTCCAGTTCATTTACTTCAGTTCCAGATGCTATCTTTGGGAGCGGTTAGACTGGGGTATTTACACACACATATGCACTACACACATACATATATACATATGCATATATATATATATATATATATATGTAGTATATACGAGTAAATATAGATACGTGTATATATATATATATATATATATATATATATATATATATATATATATATCTCACAGTATACGCGCAAGTTTAGTAGAAAGCGACTGCCACAGGAATTTATACGTATATACTCACACACAAACATGCACACACATACACGCACACACACACATACACACACACACACACACACACACACACACACATATATATATATATATATATATATATATATATATATATATACGTGTGTGTGTGTGTGCAAATAAATTCATCATCATACGATTTTCTGAGACCAGGGTATTAATGCTCTCTGAAAACCATTCCTTATAGCTAATAAATATATACAGACGCACACACACGCACGTCCACATATATATAATATATATATATCTATATATATATATATATATATACTATATATATTGTGACGAAGTGGCGTAGAGTATCTGGGTCTGGATACCATTAATACTTGGGGGGGAATGGGCAAGAGTATCTGGGTCTGGATACCATTAATACTTGGTGCATGAAATAGTCAAAGATCTGTGTCTGGACACCATTAATATTTGTTAACCCAAATTGCCAAGTATCTGGTTACTACACTTACCATTTGTACTTGTTAGTACAAGAGACCCTTTTATTCCTGGGTCTGGGATACCCTTTGTACTTAGGGCACAGTTCGTTCAAGTACCTGGTTGTTACTTACCTCACTACAGACAGACACCTGACCCTTCATCACAAATACTAAACGACTGAATACTCTAAAGGTAAGAGTGATCCCTTTTTTCCAACTGAACAGTCAAGAAAACAATCAGTCTAAGTTCATTAAAATATATGTGAGGTAATCTTAATTAAAGGGCATCACTCGTGCAAATTCAAATTTAACTATTTCCCTGATTTTGTTTTATTTGTGGGAAACGTCACAATTATCACTCTATATTTCTACCTAAACAAAATAAAATATAGCTTAATACTGGGGTTGGAGTAAAATGCTCATATAAACTTTAAATACAAAAATTTATTTCTAAATTCAAAATTTATAAGTGAAATTCACAATCTCAGGGAAATTGTTATTACTTGAAAACAAAAGTTTAATTAATTCTTGAATTAATTATTAAGCAAAATTAAATCAAAGTTTATCAAGAGAATTAATTAAATTAAATCATAAAGCAATATTTAAATTTGAAATTAAATTTAATTAAATGCAAGTTAATTCACAAGTGTAAGATTCAAAATGTGCACAATAGAATATTATTCAAACTAATTAAACAAAATAAAGACAATGCAGAAAAACATAATGCATAATATGAAAACAATTAAAGCATTGACAGTACAAACATTAAGCATATAAAAAAAATGGGATATGTCAAAAGAACAAAGCAAAAGATAAATGTTTAGAAATGATAAAACCCAGAAGTGCACTTCAAAACATTTGTAAACATACCTTATACACAGCTGCCGCTTCAATCAAAAGGCCTGTTACAATTTTACACTTTTTCACTATTTTCTTGGGCGCCTTCACAGATTTAACAGAAATAATACTATGTTCAGATTCCACAAACAACACATATATTACTAAGAATTACATAAAAATGAGTGACCAGCTCGTTACATTAAGTTACTGAAACAGCCTCGCAACCGAGCGAGCGAGAGAGAGAGATTTTGAGAGAGAGAGAGAGAGACTATAACGCACGCCGCTCGCCTCAAAGCGAAATAATAAGGTTCTCTCACCCCATAAGCGTATGGGCAATTAGTATCTAGTTCAAGACAAAAACATATTACGTCAACTCTATAGGGGTACCTAATTGACAAGACCTCTTTGACTGCGTTCACATATGTCTATGAATAAGGCTCCCTTGTTCCTTCACAGGCTCGACCGCGATGTGTTTACATTGATAAAAAAAATCAGCTTACCTCAGGCATTCTCAAAGTGCAAAAACACCCTCTTCAAATGGCTTATGAGCTTTCACTCTCTCTGTGTTATGGTACTTAAAAATGAAAAGTGGGATTACTTAGCACATGTTATCTTTAAATTTGGGAAATCTGAACATACCAAAACACACATTTCATAACATGATACAAAGGCTCCGATGTGAATCAATCATATTACCACAATTATAATTGCATTCCAAACTTACATTATAAGAATATATATATATATATATATATATATTTATATATATATATATATATAATATATATATATATATACATGTACACGTGCGTGTGTGCGTCCGTCTGTATATATTTAATAGCTATAAGGAATGGTTTCAGAGAGCATTAATACCCTGGTCTCAGAGGGTCGTATGATGATGAATTTATTTGCACTATATATATGCTTTGTCACACGGGGTGCAGCTTACTACAATCAGCTAACAACCAGGTACGTTGTTCGGGTTCTATTAGTAGTAAACGCTGAGCCACAGGAACCACAGATTATCAGAAGAGAGAGAGAGAGAGAGAGAGAGAGAGAGAGAGAGAGAGATCGTTTATCCATTTGCTCTAGGTAACAGCAGTGAACGGGCATAAATCATTCCCGCCTAACGTCTAATGAGACAAAGAGCTCAGACAGTCCCTAGGAATCGATGGAGGTGAGAACCAAGCAACTGTAATTTGCCAGCGGGACGGCTGAACCTGTCGGTGGGTCTGCTACTCTTACTCAAGACTTTCTCCGCAATACTTTCCTTGCCATACTGCTTACCTAGATAGAATGCATTTATACATCATTCCTTTGCATCTTCACTAAATTCGTCTGATCATTTTATAGTATGTTGATTAAACGCCCTAACGAGTCAATTAGTCTTATAAATCTGGCCTCGTGTTACTGCCACTTGTAGTATCACCTGGGCTCATAACTGTATGATTATATTCGATAACGCTCCTGCCTGCGGTGTGGTAAGACATATTGGCTCTGCTGGGAGGAACCGAAACATCAGTCTATATTTCTAACGATCATGTGGAAATGGACGAGTCCGTGACATTCAAACAGCGGGCCTATTATTATTAGCGTTGTGTCGGAAGTATCGGTTGGAAGTGGATGGGCACTACTCACTCTCCAGCAGTATTGATCTTTGTCGAGTTCCATGCTGTTGGCTTCAGACATTCCCGATTTGCGTCTACACCGGCCCTTTAGAAGCTGCTGCTCCAACGAGACACTGAAATCGTACAAAAGGAGATATTTCCCCCTAAATTGGGATGCCTAATTTTACGCTAACTAAATTTCGCCGAACAATAAACATGCTAGGTTGTAACGTCATCACACTTTGTGGGGAATGTTGGGCTTTCGGGGAATGTAAGACTAGGGTCTTAGATTGCATAAAGAGAGCACCCACGTCCATAGGCACACACTCATGCAATATATATATATATATATATATATATATATATATATATATATATATATATATATATATACTGCAAAGACCTGTAGGGTGGCAACCAAATACCCTTATCTAACCCAGACCCGACTAAGAGGAGAGAGAGAGAGAGAGAGAGAGAGAGAGAGAGCATGGTTGAATGGTTGAAAAAGCCAACAATCACAACAAACTTCATAGTTAACTTTATTTACTTATCAATCTGAACATAAAGTTATATGAAAATATATGTTCACACACACACACACACACACACACACACACATATATATATATATATATATATATATAAATATATATTATATTTATATATATTTATTACCATTATTTATAAAATATATATATATATAGATATATATATATACATTATATATACATATATATATATATATATATATATATATATATATATATATATATATATATATATATGTGTGTGTGTGTGTGTGTGTGTGTATGTATATGTATAAACATACATACATACAGTTATATGTACGTATGTTTATACTCTGGCTTGTATTAGTTCGATTATCCTATGGATGTGAAATGGCTCTGTATGTGTCTGTGCAATGGAAAGTTGATTGTTTATGCATAAATGCCCTTCAGCCGGCGTTGCATTGTAGAAGCACACGAAACTTGAGTAAAATGATGGCTGAGAAGGACGTCCATTTCGTATGTCTTGTTTATGAGGCACATAACAAAGAGAAATGTAATGGCTTTAACCTCTTGTTGTTTCATTGCCCCTCCCCTGTTGCATTTGCAGGGTGGGTGGGTGGCAGGCTTGCCTTCGTTGGCAACCCTGCTTCTCTGGTGGTCGTCGTGAGTGAGTCAGTAGCGGTGAGTGAAGAGAACACGCGCATTCACACTCAGCTGAATTCCAATTCTGCAGGAGATTATGTGTACCTTCTCTCTCGTCATTAACCCTTCGTCAAGGTTGTCGATAGATTGCCGTTCATATTTTCAGTGAAATTCTCCAGATAAGAACGAAGAGGCAACCTTCCAGATCAGTCTATGAATTGTTAAAGTGACACGTTTGCCTTAGAACACAACAGACGTGCCTGATGACTTAGTTTGTCTGTGCCTCGAGCCGAAGGTATGTCGTTGCCAGTGCCAGTGTGGGATATGGATCGTCGATCGGTGGAGGTGGCTGCTCGCTGACGTATTAATATTATCATTCCCGAATTAAAGGTGGAATAGGCAAGGCAGTAGTGTACAGAGCCATTGGATCCTGCAATTGTATCGGTGACAGGATTCGCTTGGAACACATGGCAGCTAATTGGTGAATATTGGTTCTTCTGGCTCATGAAAGAAGAGGAAAACAGATAGAAAGATGTTTGTTGTGTGTGACCGATTGATTGCTCGATTCAAGCCGTAAAATTTGTGCAGGGTATCAATGCAGTGTTGAGGTGGAATTACCCCGAAATTTATTTGTTGTGTTATATGTGTCAAAGTATGCCAGAGCGCAATCTATGAAAGTGTTAAGTGTGAGTTCGTATGTTCGTCAGCTTAAATGCCATTCGCCAAAGGATGCCATCACACAACAAGATGCTTCACAACACTATTTGGAAGGTAAGTTAGCTATATTGACCTTTCTCTCGCTCTCCCTCTCTTTCTCTCGCGTTAATGGATAAGTGATCAACATGGACACATATATACATACACACATGTATATATAGATATATATATATATATATATATATATATATATATATATATATATATATATATTATATCGGCGTGTGTACGCGTGTGTGTGCGCTTTTGTTAGCGTGTTTGTGTCCATAAGCAGGTATGATTTTCTCCATGTGTTCGTCGGCACTCACCGCACCTGTGCACTTATGCATCTCCACACACACACACACACACACACACACACACACACACACACACACACACACACATATATATATATATATATATATATATATTATATACATATATATATATTTGTATGTATGTATGTATGCATGTATGTATGTGTATAAATTGTGTGAATAAGCTGTTGCTACAAATTACAGCTGGCCAGGAAGGCCACGTTAACCCATTAACAAATGATTACAGAAAATTTTTAATAAGGGAAGGTGTTGCTGCGTGAGTTCTATACTATATATATATATATATATATATATATATATATATATATATACTATGTATGTATGTATAAAGACATGCGTTTTATATATCAATATAAAGTATATATGGACCGAATGGTTACCAAAGAATTAACAAACTAGGTACAGTTAACGAAATGAATTGGGTAATTGCAGGGAAAAGGCAAGAGCGAAAAAGCAGCAATTTCACGTCGTTTTCTAGGTTTCACAAATATTTTTGCCCTCTAATAGCACCATTACATTCGCCCGTATAGTATGTATGTACTATCTATGAATATGTATGTGTTCATAGGCCTATCCTTGAGGGTAAAGAGTGGTGTATGGAGAAAGATGTGTCGGTATGGAACAATTCATACACTTTTACTGCTCAGGTAGAGTGTTGTGAATATTTCTCTAAGTTTGAAATTAATTAATTTAAAAAATTATATTCAGTGTTCGCTAGTTAACAGCGTTCTGTTTATTTTATAATGTATTCTTTGTTGCTCCATGTGCTGTGCTTCATTTTATCTTTTGTAGTTTTCTTTCACGTAATTAATTATGCTCCCTTTCCATATGCCTTTAAACGCTTTACTCTGTATTATAGAAACTTGGATATGTCAGATTTTTTTTCTACGATAACGGCCAATTTTCAAATTACCATATCGACGACTGTCTCTTCTAGTTTATTAGTGTGTATACCCATGTTTGCTTTCGAAAAGCTTGTTCAGACATCCCGGTTGAATTTAGCACCGTTGTGATTTCAAACCTGTTAGTTTGTTTGTACGTTAGTCTATTGCCATGGCAACTAAAAAAAAAAAAAGATAATTTGGTTGGAGTTAGGGACTTTCGAACTAAAATAACTCAGCGTTGTATACTGTCGCCTGGGAGTTATGAATAAAGAAAACGGCGGTTGAATGCATCAGAAGACTTGAACTTTGAGGGGTAACAAGTGATTTTATCACTAATAAACAAAATTATCCAGAGCCACTTGGTGGAGTCCTTTGCGATGCCGGAAGTTTACTCACTGTTAGAGCCTTCATTTTGAATCTGTTTACACTGCTCTGATAATAATGCGGCATGTTGCATGTACGTAAATATGAAATATTTGCAACACCAAGAAAAATTAACTTAAGAAGTTGTTCGTTTAAACTTTTATCTCGTTAGCATCATAAGACATAAACACAAAACTTTTAGTATTCGCACTTTTCAGTATTTGCAAGACATTCCTTTTATTTGATGGGTATTTTCTATAAATACACAGCTATAAGCGAATCTGTATATAACAGTGCACATGATGATGAACTCGTGGACTTGTGATGGCTGTATGCCATTCAAGTTACCCGAAATAATACCTGACGATGACTTAGCCTATCTCTGTTGTCTGGGTGCAATAAGAGTGGCCGTGGGTATTTGTTTGCAACATCATCCCATTTGCAATACGAATTTATACGGAATCTACTCACTGATAGATTATGCCCTTGGAGAGAAAATAATTGCTTTGGAATTATATATAATTATATATAAAACCTTAAAAAAATCACAGTAGATGCATGTGACTTCTGTATAGTAGAGCGATTACCGCAGGAAATTGATAAGTAGAAGGTCAGTACCTTCTGCCGGTCACTTTTCCGTGGTATTCGCTTATTATATACATATATATATATATATATATATATATATATATATATATATATATATATAGTATATATATACTATATTATATATATATAATACACACACCCCAATGGTTGGTATGTATGTCCGTATTGTCCATCTAGCATATATATGGGGATTTATACCACTATTTATCAGTCCTGGGTTAGTGGCTCGAAAATAGAGTCGAAACCGGTCGGAACTTACACTCAGTTTCTTATTTTTATACTTGTGGTGGTGTGTAGTAGGGAGTTCATGAGTTAATGTCTATATATTAATTATCTATATTATCTATAGGGATTAATATTAGGGTATATATATATATATAATTAGAATATACAATACATATACATGCTATTAGGGCATATTTCTCACTGAATTCCGATGCCCACGCGGAGTTCACTATTTTAAGACACCACCCGCCTAATCTTATAAGTTCTCTTTATCTTCAATGCCAAAACTCTGAGGGGAAAGACAGAGATTGTTGTGCCTTATTTTATGCCCCTATGCCTACATCTGTTTCTGTCATTCATTCATGGCATTCATCAGGGCTACAGTAGATCCAGAATGGAATTATGCTCCAGTATATACGCATATGCATTTATATATATATATATATATATATATATATATTATATATATATATATATATATATATATATTTATATTTATATCAAATCTAGAATGGAACAACTAATATATATATATATATATATATATATATATATATATATATATATATATACACACACACACACACACACACACACACACACATATAATATATATATATATATATATATATATATATATATATATATATATATATATGAAATAGAGTTTACATCTGCTTATCCGATGTCATATCTTTATAAGGGGAATCTAGGGTTTACTGGATACACATTTGGTTTACGAGGAATATTGAATTAATAACCTTGTTTTGAGAGAATTCTTTGAAACTATGCTCATTAACGCCACATAAGAATGTACTTGCAATGAACTGGAAGGATTCTGCGTTTGCACTAGGCTTTAAATAACGATTTTAAACATCTAAGCAGTCTAAGCTCAGCAGCTGCCAACGACATTCATTTTAGCCAAAGTGCTTTTATTTTTTAGTTTTCTGTTAAAACCATTGTCCGCCCTCAGATCTTGAAACCTACTGAGGCTATAGAGGCTTACAAATTGGTATGTTGATAATCCACCTTACAATCATCAAACATACCAAATTGCAGCCCTGTAGCCACAGTAGGTTTTATTTTATTTGAGGTTAAAGTTAGCCATAATCATACTTTTGGCAACGCTGTAGGTACTAACAACATAGGCCACCACCGGACCGTGGTTAGGTTTCATGGGCTGCGGCTAAGAGTTTTATGGGCCGTGGTTGAGGCCACCACCGGACAGACAACTCGGTTGCGCCGAAAAGACTTCGGCGCATTTTTTACTTTTCTCTCTGTCTCTGTCTCTCTCTCTCTCTCTCTCTCTCTCTGTTGTTTGTTTGTTTTTGTTTACAGCACCATTCATAGGTTCACCCGCCGCCGTCTTTTGTTTGTAGAAGTGCTGCCAATGCGCGACTGATGTACTCGTTGACTCTTTTTAATATTGAGGCTGCGTTGCCTCTTTGAAGAGACGTTCGCTTGCCAAACGTTTTGTTCTTTTTGTTTCCTTTCCTCCTTTTTCCTCATTTCTTCCTTGAATTGATTTTATGTAAAGAAAAGTACTGCGCTTCGCTCGATTGCTTGCACCGGACAGACGTATCCTTTTGTTCCTTTTACTGTACCTCTTTCATACTCTCTTTCTTCATCTTACTTTCCACCCTCCCCTAACACTTGATTCATAGTGCAACTGCTTTGAGTTTTTCCTCCTGTTACACCTTTCAAACCTTTTACTGTCAATTTCCGTTTCAGTGCTGAATGGCCTTAGTTGCCCTAGTACTTGGCATTATGCCTAAAACATATAGTAACCTATAAATCCGGACAGGCGTATCGGTTGGAGCGGATATGGTTATCTTTGCATGTGCATTAATTTTCATAGACATGCACATAAAGCATGCAATTTTTAATCATGCTCATTTTTGGTTTGGTTTATTATTTTGTCATTTTATTATTGTTCAGCGGTATCAAAAGCTGTTATTATTATTATTATTATTATTATTATTATTATTATTATTATTATTATTTGCTGGAAGAAGACCTTCATTAATACAGGTTTTATTTTTTCTGCACTGAAATTGGCTATTAAAACGCCAAATGGGGGATTCATGTAAAAAACGTGGTATTTGTCAAACTGAATATATTATGCAAAATGCAGTACAAATTGGATCTTAATTAACATTCAATTTGTACTTCATTTTGTATGATATATTCAGTTTGACAAATCCCATGTTTTTTTTACATGAATCCCCCATTTGGCGTTTTAATAACCAATTTGAGTACTACAGAAGGAGAGTCCGTGATATGAAGAATAGAGAAACTTCTGTACAAAACAAACGCGGCTGAAGTAGCCATTATTTTCAATAAAACCTGTATTATTATTATTATTATTATTATTATTATTATTATTATTATTATTATTATTATTATTATTATTATTATTATTATTATTATTATTATTAAATTGCTCGATCACAGTCCTCCAATTCGAGTGGGTGGTATTTATAGTGTGGGGTTCCGGGTTGCATCCTGCCTCTTTAGGAGTCCATCACTTTTCTTACTATGTGCGCCGTTTCTAGGATCACACTCTTTTGCATGAGTCCTGGAGCTACTTCAGCCTCTAGTTTTTCTAGATTCCTTTTCAGGGATCTTGGGATCGTGCCGTGCCTAGTGCTCCTATGATTATGGGTACAATTTCCACTGGCATATCCCATATTCTTCTTATTTCTATTTTCAGATCTTGATACTTATCCATTTTTTCCTTCTCTTTCTCTTCAACTCTGGTGTCCCATGGTATTGCGACATCAATGAGTGATACTTTCTTCTTGCCTTCATCAATCAACGTCACGTCTGGTCTATTTGCACGTATCACCCTACCTGTTCTGATACCATAGTCCCAGAGGATCTTTGCCTGATCGTTTTCTATCACTCCCTCAGGTTGGTGCTCGTACCACTTATTACTGCAAGGTAGCTGATGTTTCTTGCACAGTCTCCAGTGGAGGGCTTTTGCCACTGAATCATGCCTCTTTTTATTATTATTATTATTATTATTATTATTATTATTATTATTATTATTATTATTATTATTATTATTGTTCCCATGTTTTTCTCTGATTCGGTAATGATATTTCACTGATCATTCCGACACTAGCCTTATTTTGACAAGGTCACAAGTTTATGTAAATATTGAAAGTAATTGAATTTTTTTCACTATATTTGAGTATTGTTTAAAGCTTTTTTCGCCTTAACCAGCTGTTCAAGTTCAAAGGTTCATTTAAAAGTCAATCTTTCATTTCATCAGACATGAAAGTTGACTGATAGGTAACTTAGGGTTTTGGTGAGTATTTTTTTCAGAATGTGTCTGATTTTGACCATAGGATATTGCTTTATTTTTTTATTTTTTTATTTATCTATTTTTTTGCTTGAAGTGGTGGAACATATTATTAGTTACTGCTGGTTTTTTTCGGAGTTGTTTCCCCTTAGACTCATTTTTCAAGGTCACAGCTCAATTGAAAATTCAAAGATTTTTTTCAGAGCTCGAAAAAACTTGGCCTATCTTCAACGCCCGTAGGGGTGTAGTGCCATTATTGTACCTCATACGGTGCACTGTAGGCATTACTTAAGGTTCTTTGCAGCGTGCTTTCGACCTCTGGCTGCAACCCCTTTCGTCCTTTTACTGTAACCCCGTTCATATTATCTCTTCCATCTTGTCATCCACCCTCTCATAACAATTATTTCTTAGTGCAACAGCGAGGTTTTCATTCTTCTACACCTTTCAAACCAACCTGCTCTCGATTTCCTTTCCAGCGTTGAATGACCTCAAAGGTCCCAGTGCTTGGCCTTTGGCCTAAATTCAATTGGCCCGTCTTCAAGTTCATGGGTCAGTTAAATACTAGCTATAGGTCGGCCGTTTCCACTAGATATCGGAAACATGATAATGGGAGGTTCATTATCTTCAGATTCCTCGTCAGTTTTCAGTTATTTCCCCCATTTGTTTTCATCACACACTCATAATCATTTCATCAAATCTTACTTATTTTGCCGTTCGCTTTCATCGGTTTTTATTTATTTCACTATGTTTTTTCATCAGTTACTTATCTCATCAGTTTAGACTTATCATTTTTTCAGCGTTTGCTTAATTCATAAGTTTTTACTTATATAATTTTTTTATACATAAGTTTTTACTTATGTAAAACCATCAGCTTAGACTTATCATTTTTTCAGCATTTACTTAATTCATAAGTTTTTACTTATAGATTTTTTTGATACATAAGTTTTTACTTATGTAACCATTTTTTTCATCAGTTTATATTGATGTCGCCAGTTTTTTTATCAGTTACTTATTTCATAAATTTTTACTTATTTTGCAACTTATTTCATCAGCTTTTACTTATTTCATAATCTTTTCGTCGGTTATTTAATTAATGAATTTTTATACTTTCATAACTTTTTCATCCGTTAATTAATTCATGTTTTTCCGTATTTCACCATTTCTTTCATCAGTTGCATGTTTCATAGTTTTTTTTTTTTTACTTATTTCAGCAGTTTTCTCATCAGCTTTCACTTATTTTACAAGTTTCTTCAGAAGTTACCTATTTCGTCAGGTTCTTTATCCTTACTTCTTTAATCAGATTCTTCACCAGTTACTTATTTCATGTGTTTCTTCATCGGTTACTTATTTCATCAGCTTCTTCATCAGTTACTTCTTTCATCAGCTTCTTATCCAGTTACTTATTTCATCAGGTTCTTTATCAGTTACTTATTTCATCAGTTTCTTCACCAGTTACTTCTTTCATCAGCTTCTTCACCAGTTACTTATTTCATCAGGTTCTTTATCAGTTACTTATTTCATCAGTTTCTTCACCAGTTACTTCTTTCATCAGCTTCTTCACCAGTTACTTATTTCATCGGGTTCTTTATCAGTTACTTATTTCATCTGGTTCTTCACCAGTTATTTTATCAGGTTCTTTATCAGTTACTTATTTCACCAGTTTCTTCAACAGTTACCCATTTCCCCAGGCTCTTTATCAGTCACTTCTTTCATTAGTTTCCTTATCAATTACCGATTTCACAAGTTTTTACTTATTTCTCCCTCTCCAGTGAACTGAAATCCCTTAGTTCTTAGATGCTCCAATTCCAGTATCCCTGTGAGTTACTTGTTACTCGTATTGTTTATTATTCCGACCAACAAAATATGTATTGTAATGTAAGAGTTCAAAAAGTCTTCCGCCGCACTGACTGCATTCAAGCTCAGTTGCATCATGTTGCGTGGTTTTGTTGTCGAATGGCGGTATTTGTTCGTCAGAATCGATATACTTAAAATGGAGTTATTGTTGTCGTTGCTTTTATGGTTGCTGTTGTTAGTACTGTCAGTGGTATTGTTATTGTAGACAACTTCAAGTGTTGCCAATATATGTATTTATTGTTTTTCCTCGGCTTATTTAGCTTAGATGAGGATTTACTAATCAGGCTAACACCAGTGGGGTGATTGATTTTCAGATTGTGTATTTCTGAGCCGATATGTTAATCGTGCAGGCTATTATTGCCTCTCTCTCTCTCTCTCTCTCTCTCTCTCTCTCTCCTCTCTCTCTCTCCTTTTATACAGAAAACTTTTTTGCAGATCTCTGACAAATGTACCGAGAGTAACTGACAGTGCCAAGACATCATTTATGCATCTTTATGTAACCATCAAGCGCACTATATGTTTTGTCTTCAATTGCATCCTAATCTAAAATTGCACCCTAATTCAAAATAAAGCTACAATTCGTTACTTACATAGCAATATATTCATTAAAGTCACCGAAGCGAGAAGCTTTTGAAACTTTTAATGAGAAGTAAAAATCAAATAATTAAACCGAGTCGCCGTATCCTAAAACTCCTGCAATGTGCAATGCATTATTTAGCCTTCCAAATGTCATGACACAGGAATATCTGTTGCTAATTCAGGATATGGATTCAACAGTTCAGTCTTACCTAGAGAGGATTAAGTTATTAATCATCTTGTTTAATCTTCGTCTTTGAAGTCTGCAACGTCATTTTTGTTCTAAAAGTAGCATAGGTCTTATAACTATAAATATTTGTGTAGAATAGAATATAAAATTTAGGCCAAAGGCCAACCGCTGGGATCCATGAGGCTATTCAGCGCTGAAGGAAAAATTGAGAGTCGAAAGGTTTGACAGGTGTAACGGGATGAAAATATCTCAGTTGCACTATGAGACAATTGTTAGGAGAGGGTGGATAGCAAGGTGGAAGCGCCTCAGTGGCGTGATCGGTATGGTCTTGACCTGCCACCTCGGTGGCCACGAGTTCGATTCTCGGGCATTCCATCGAGGTGCTAGAGATGTGTATTTCTGGTGATAGAAGTTCACTCTCGACGTGCTTCGGAAGTCACGTAAAGCCGTTGGTCCCGTTGCTAAATAACCACTGGTTCCACGCAACTTAAAAACACCATACAGACAGATAGCAAGGTGGAAGAAAGAGAATATGAATGGAGGTGTAGTAAAAGGAATTAAAGGGGATTGCAGCTATAGGCCACAGGGTAGCTTCAAAGAACCTTAAGTAACGCCTACAGTGCACCGGTTGAGGTGCGCTGATGGCACTACTTCCGTACGGAGTATAAACATTTGAAATTTTACGGAACCTGGAACTGTACTGTGATACACGAAGCTGCACTTAAACCTTCGTAGGTAAACTTCTGGAATCCGCCCATATGGTTCCTCACTGCGCAAATTTCGTATGTAAAGCAAATTGCAATAATGATCTTGCTTTTTGTTACCTTATAATTACGTCCAGTTACCTTCGTTCGAGAACTTTCAAGACTTCATGGCATTGCTTGACATTTGTAAAGCCACTGAAAAGGTCTGTTGCGAAGCAGTGTTGGCTTGAAGAAACTTCCTCATATGGTTTCACTCCTTCCCCACTCGACATCAACAACTTCCGGTTTGATAATTCTGCCTTTCCTAGATGCCATTTTATATTCTGCTCCTTTTCCTAATGCAGCTGGTGTCCTGGGGGATTCTTTCTCCCACCTGACCCCACATCTCTCTCTCTCTCTCTCCTCTCTCTCTCTCTCTCTCTCTCTCTCTCTATCTCTTCTCTCTCTCTCTCTCGTCTCTCTCGGTCTCATCTCTTCCTCCTACCTCTCTCTCTCTCTCTCCAAAGCCCAGACCCACCTGCTTTTTCAACTGAGAATTTGAATTCCAGCCTTCATTGCATTCATGCATTTTTTCAACTGTCCTCCGAGGTCTGTTTTCTGTCTAGTTTAATCCTCTGTAAAACCATTAACCTGGGAGTCTTGACTGTGACCTGTTTTTGTTTGTGTTAACAAAACCTTGTACGTTTGTTTTCATCACTTTATCGAGTATTAAATAGTAAATGTTTGTAATAGTATGACAGTCGGAGAATGTAAAGTAGGCTTTAAATGAGACTTTGGCAAATGCTGTTCATTAACAAGTGATTTGTTATTATTATTATTATTATTATTATTATTATTATTATTATTATTATTATTATTATTATTATTATTATTATTATTGGCGCACAGTACATATTAGTAAGGTAAAATGGTTCAAGATATGAAATATATTCAGAGATTTGATATAACTGTAGATAGTTAAACAATTCAAAAGGGATATTCGTGGTCACCTTGTTTAGAACAGGTTTTAGGACTTCACTAAAAGATCCTGCAATTCTAATTTCAAACAGATATCTTCCTTTGAACACAGTGGGTAATTATTCTCAGTTTAACTAAGTTTAACGGTTGACGCCTTTTTCGCATGTTGTTGGTTTTGTTGTTCGATGCTGCTGTTCTTGTTGGGGTAGTAGGAAAGCCCTATGGAAAAGCCTAAAAAGGTCGGATAAAGGTGTTTCGCGTTGACTTAAAGATACAGGAATTTTAGGATAGGATATTTATGATTTATGTATGACAATAAAAATGTTTTCATTTCCGTTGGTGAAACAAGGCGCTATTTGACTGTAGATTTAAGCACGCGCCGAGTAACATGGAGGTCGGATCTGGATCACTTTTTTTTTTTTTTTTTTTTTTTTTTTTCTCCGTAGCTTTTCCCGCCTATTCCTGCAGTGTGGAACCTACTGGTAAATCCTAAATAGAAGTTACAGCAAACTGCACATTTAAACACTGGAACTATTTCAGAGCACCAGTTGGAGTGGGTCTTATATATGTGCTGGAAAATGTTTTTCACCTTGAAATCCTTTTAGGTAGTTATTCGCACATTACTCTGAAGGAAATGTAAGTCTATTTTCCTCTACAATTGCTCTCCTTGATAATCTCCTTTAGATAGTTTTTTTCCTACGATCTTGATGATGGTTCTTAATTTTATGAAGTCGTTAAAACTCTTTTTAACTGAACTTCATGTATTCTTTTTAATTAGCCAGTACTCAAGAAGAAAGTTCGTGAATATCACATTTCTATATCGAAACCAACGTATGTTTCAGAAATTCTCGATGCCTTCTATAAGAAAGTGGAAAATGCGAAGAGTTTGAAACGAAACTATAGAAAACATAAGAAAAAAAAAAAAATAGGGCCTACTCATGTAAGCTTTATTTCGGTATTCTCCTTTGTTGTCGTTCTCTTTCTTTTCTAATTAAACTGTTGGTTATATATGTATTAAATCAATAATACACATGGAGGCGCACTCACACGCATTATTATAATTTATATTATATATAGATCTAATGTATATCATATATATTATATATCTAATATATATATAATATATATATATACTTTTACTCTCTTAGGTCATGATACCAAGATATGAAACTCACAGCAGGATCAAGACCACAGTGTTTCATAGTATACCATCGCTGCTAACACAAACACAAACATACATACATACATACATCTACATACATACATACATACATACATACATACATATATATATATATATATATATATATATATATATATATATATATATGTATGTATGTATGTATGTAGTATGTATGTATGTATGTTTGTGTTTGTGTTAGCAGCGATGGTATACTATGAAACACTGTGGTCTTGATCCTGCTGTGAGTTTCATATCTTGGTATCATGACCTAAGAGAGTAAAAGTATTAAAGGGGACGAGTAGCTGATCTGTAGACCGCAGACAAATAAAACAGATGCCCGAAGGCTGGATGAAACCAAGAAGCGCCTCAGTGGCGTGGTTGGTATGGTGTTGGCGTCCCACCTCGATTGGTCGCGGGTTCGATTCTCGGCCATTCCATTGAGGAGCGAGAGGTGTATTTCTGGTGGAAGAAGTTCACTCTCGACGTGGTTCGGAAGTCGCGTAAAGCCGTTGGTCCCGTTGCTGAATAACTACTGGTTCCATGCAACGTAAAAGCACCATACAAAAAAAAAAAAAAAAAAAAAACAGTGAAGAACTGAAGGATAATTTTGGATTTGCGATTGAAGTTTGAAAATAAAGGAAAATACCCACATAGCAATCATTTACCTAGAGGATTCTTATGTATGAAACGAATAGAGATGCAGAGTAGAAGGTAAAAAAAATATGTAGAGAGAGGATGGTAGATTCTTCAGAGCACGGAAGAGTCTTGCATGATATAGATGAAGCTCTAGTAAGAAGGCATGGGCTGGTGAGAAAGGGGTGTTGGTCTAGTTTGGTATAGGATTACATTTCCAACAAAAGTGTAGGCTATCTTTTGCGTGGCTGTTTTATATATATATATATATATATATATATATATATATATATATATATATATATACACACACACAATATATATATGTATATATATATATATATATATATATATATATATATATATATATATATATACGTGTGTGTGTGTGTCTGTGTCTGTGTGTGCATGGGATGGTCTAGTTTGATATTAAATTATATATACAACAATTGAGTATCTTTTTGTAGCTCTTCTTTATATGTATGTATATATATGAACACAGATTATATATATATGTATATATATATATATATATATATATATATATATACCTATATATATATATATATATATATATATATATATATATATATATATATATATATATATATATATTTGCCCACGAAATGGTGGAAAAGGTAAGGCGAGATAGTAGGAAAATAGCCAATATATTGTGAGTGAATGATGTTTTCCGATGATTGAGTGTTGATTGACGGTAAAGAGGAGATGCTGAGACTGGTAAAAAAAAAAAAAAAAAAAAAAAAATCGGCAAGTGTGTGCAGTAGGAGGCAATTAAAAGTAAATGTCAGGAAGAGGAAGGCTGAAAATGAATGGATGCTAAGAAATGAAAATAGACGATTCATGCTAAGTGATCATTCTTGCGATGGATCTTCTTCTTCTACTTCATCTTCTAATTCTTCTTCTTCTTCCCCACCGTTATCCCTACACTAAGGGGTTGGTTGCCTGATGTGCCTTTCCTTACAACATCATGCATGGTTTATTATTTGGCAAAGGGGCTTTTACGACCGCATGCCCTTGCTGTCATCAACTACAGTTATTGGCGGTGGGCCTCGCCTTTGACTGAAAAGTCCACCTGCAAGGCCGCAGTTTTCACTGTTATTGGGGATGGGCCTAGCCTTTTACTTAAAAGGAAGACTGCAAGGCAGCAGCTGTCCTTTTAGTCGCCTTTTACGACACGCAGGAACTACGGTGGTAGTATTCTTACATCCCCACCACAGGGTGGTATTCTTGCGATGGATGATGGGATTAATTACTCAAGAAAGGACTCACAGGATGGTGGGAAAGAAAAAGGCAGTAAGACCTGTGAAAAGGGTGCGCTTTTGAACGCACTACTAAGATCTGGAGAAGCCCAAATTGACATATTTTAAAGATGGTTGAGCCAACTTTGCTTTCCGTAACTTTTAAGTTGCGAAAAGATTGGTCAGAGCGTTTTGTCTGGGTCGATAATGCCTGTATAATTAGGATATTTTATGAAGTACGTTTGTATGAACACGATCAATGCAGATGACCAAATGATTCGGTGCAATTGTATTGAAAAGGGAGCTGGTTGCTATTGATGAAATTACTGTATGCAGGAAGTGGTGGTTCTCTTTTGCTCTTTTTTTATCTTTCTCGAATTTTCTTTTTTTTTTCTCTCAAATTTTCTCTCTTTTGCTCTCTTTCGTCCCTCTCTCTCCCTTTTTTTTTTTTGTTTTTTGCTTTTTTCTCGAATTTTCTCTTTTTGATTTTTTTAGTTTTTCTCGAATAATCTCTTTTTCCGTTTTAATGTTGCTTTTTTCTTAGAATTTTCTTTTTTTCTCTCTCTCTCGACCCCGCTCAGTGTTTACTCATAAGCTTCTTCCCTGATTCAATCATTCGATAGGAAGCGTGACAGTCACTGCTGCTGTTTGTATAGGTATGAATTCCTTCGAATATCAGA
>NC_087201.1:108083313-108125813 GCF_015104395.2 Macrobrachium nipponense
TATATAATATTATAATGTTAATGGGAAAAATTGAAGTTAAATAGTACATTGAGCCCTTTTATACTCTTAATATTCTCTTGATCATCATCACCATCATCATCATCATCATCATCACTACTATAACACTGTTTTATCGCCGACTTGAAACTGAGGCTCAAATTCCCCAAGGTACTCCAAAGCGTTCCTCAGTCCTTGAACCCCGTATGGGAGGGGGGGGGGCGGTTAGTGTCACCAGTGCACCTCATGCGGTGTACTGTTGGTAGTATTTAAGGTTCTTTGCAGCTTCCCTTCTTCCTCTAGCTGCAAATTCTTTCCTTCCTTTCACTGTACCTCCGTTCATATTCTCTTTCATCTTATCCTAACCATTGTTTCATCGCGCAACTGCGAGGTTTTCCTCCTGTTACTCCTTTCAAACCTCCGCACTCTCCATTTCCTTTTCAGCGCTGAAGGACCTCATAGGTCCCAGCGTTTAGTCTTTGCCCTAAATTTTATATTTCTTCCTCATTCCCTATACTTTAGCATCAGTATTCACAGCCCAGCAACACAAGAGGTGCCGTATAGTTGCCCGGTTGATTGATCCCGACTCTGACCTTTCTGGGTGATTTCGGCCTTGAATGAAGAAGAGGAGTCTGTTGGAATTCCAGGCAGAGTTTCACCGGTATTTCTGTAGGAACTGCGCGTTTTTATTTTTTTGTGTGTTTATTTTTTGCCGTTATATAGATTTTTTTTTAATTCTCTTTGGCTTTTTTGTGTGAAATTTCTGGAGCTTTTTCTGGGTATTTTCAGTGGATTCTGAATTTGTATAAATTTGATGATAAGTTATCAGCAGTATTGTTGAGAGTAATGGCAGATGAAGAACCGGCTAGCAGCAGAATTGTTTTCATCTGGAATGTCGTTTATATAATAATAATAGCAAATACAGATTGGTAATGCTATTGAGAGTAATGCATTAGTGCCTAGTAACAAAAGTTTTTATTTTTGTTAACTACAAAGTCGTTGATATTATAACAAGGCGTGATCCGACCTCCAGCTTACTCGGGGCGCATGCAAGATTTTCCCCTCACGCATAAGTTGTAAGCATTATACTCCTAACTTTTAACGTAAATTAAAACGTCCGGGCAAATAGAGCCTTGTTTTACTAATGAAAATTAAAATAAATAAGCTATATTTTATTAGAAATAATTTTTCTGTACTGTTTGCCATGCACATTATAAATTATATATATTTTACATATTCATTTTATTAAATAAATCATATATATCCTATCCTAAAATTCCTATATCTCTAACTCAACGCGAAACACATTTTTCAGACCTTTTTAGTCTCCGCTATAGACCTTTCCTACACCCCTCCCCCCAACGAGAACAACATCAACAAAGTATTTTGTAGGCTTACTCCCCGAGTAAGCGATAACTCTAATAGTGCATAAGAAATACAGAAAAACTTCACGTTCACGATTTCACGGACATTTAATCAAAGGGAAAAGCAAGTCATTTTAGAGAGATTTTATTTCTACATCATTTGGTGTATGGAAGTTGTCTGACCAAAGCACACTAGAATTCAACTCGAATTACAATGGAAGAGGTTTTTACTGACTAGACCAGCATTTGTCTCTCGGGACTTGAAAAGCAGAGCTTTCGTTCTCATGTCATGTTGCTATCGATATGCAATTTCGAAGCTGTATTTGGCAAGTTTCTTGAAGTTATTCATGATCACAGCGTAGTTGTGGAGGTAACTTTCAATCAGTCGGTTAAGTAAGGTTAAAGTTAGGAGAAGGAGAATAATGAGGGAGAGCGCTCGGTAGGGAACGTGAGTTGGCCAAGGACACCTCAATCCGAATAAAGGAAGTCGTACTTGTCAATGCAGGAATATATCATACTCCCCAGTAAACTTGTAATATGAAAAGGATACATTTTAGCTATCAGTTACCAAGAAATGGTTTCCATGACAACAAACGAATTTTAATTGTTTCGAAATTACTATAAAATCAGCAAAGATTCTTAAAAATCTTTTGGCATGTAGACATACACTGCCAATACACGCATGAGCACACAAACATACGCGGAGACTCTAGTGGAAATATAACCTTTTCGTAACATCACATTTATAATATTTACTTGAAATGTAATACATATTATTTTACCGTATTCAATTAATATTAACCATTATGACCAATTTAGAATCAAACCTTTCAATAATTACACCACCACTAGTGTAAATAGATTCGTCGTTTTGTAGAAGAGCTGTGTACCTCACCCGAAGCACATGGTCACAGGTCTTTGAAGTGGTTGGAAATGCTACATTTTTGTTTTCAGTTGTTTCCTAATTTGTGGGTGCATTTTTTTATACTGATATGTGACTTGAAAATGATTAAATGAATTTTCATAGAACATGGAGAAAAGAAGTTATTTGATCTTAGATTTTAGCATTTCGGCATGAAAACAGATGTCATTGAAAAATAGGTCGTCGCTCCTGTTGGGTCAAGTGATAAAATCCGTCTGTGGTCTCAACTTTTCAAAGAAATGGTCAATGAGGGTGAAGGGGGCGGGGGTGGGGGGTTGGGGTTGGGGGGGTTGACGGTTAGTGCGATACTGGTGGGTGACTGAATGAGGCCTAGACAGACGTCAGGGAAAGCTGGACACCTCTTTAGATTTTTTTTTTCTTTTTTTTCCAAACTAGTGTATCAACTCACAATATTACTCTTATGTCCCAGGAACTATGAAACATTTTACGTTCTTGCGAAGTGTTATTCAACTTCGTGGAATGATATAAACGCCAGTTTCAGTACACGCACCTCTATGAAATGAATGTTCCTGCACTCCTGCCAACGGTCACGTGATGAACACTGAACTTAATCCTTCGTTAAGGTAGCCCTAAGAAACTGACTGATAGAACCTAATTCTGATCATTTCAAAGTTGTTTTGCTCAGTGTCAACATTTCATGCCAGTAACTGGTGAATCTTTCGTTATTTCATTCCTCTTCCACCTTCAGTGAGTATCAACTTCCAGCAGACTTTATCTTTGTCAGAATCCCAGTCACTGATGAACCCTCTTTGTCACCTCAGGATAGAACTGATTATGAAGAATAGAGACAGAACCCAAGTTCAGACTTACAGTATTGTTGTAACCTATTATCTTAGTGAGTTGCAGTTGTTATCAACGATACTTTTATTGCTAAAAGAAACAAGGGAAATGACAACAACTGTATGAGAAAAAGAAAGACACCTGTCTCCATATGAAAGGGAATTATTGTCAGGAATCTATTTCACGATTTGTCTTAGTTAATAACCCAGGCAAACCCAACATCTCTACATATTTTCCAAATTGATTTTTTTCTTTAATATTTGACTGTTTTTGGCTTAATTAAGGTACGATTACAAGTGTAGTTTCAGCGGCAAGTGTTACCTGTAACCCCATAAAATTTACATGATTACATATGTACTCAACTCGCTCTTGAGATGTTATTTTCTGTTTTACTGTATTATTTCAAATGCTGTTTCCTTCCATTGCTTATTTCCGTTACACACAGCCACGCCCATGCTGTACAGCGTTTAGTTTACCTTTTTAAAAAAGGATATATTTTCCATATTAGGTTTTAAAAAAGGATATATTTTCCATATTAGGTTTTAAAAACGGATATATTTTCCATATTAGGTTTAAAAAAAGATATATTTTCCATATTAGGTTTGAAAAAGGATATATTTTCCATATTAGGTTTAAAAAAAAAGATATATTTTCTATATTAGGTTTAAAAAAGGATATATTTTCCATATTAGGTTTTAAAAAAGGATATATTTTCCATATTAGGTTTTAAAAAAGGATATATTTTCCATATTAGGTTTTAAAAAAAGATATATTTTCCATATATGTTAAAAAAACAGATATATTTTTTTTCCATATTAGGTTAAAAAAGATGTACTGTTCACAAAATATTGGTTTTAAAAAGGATATATTTTCTATATTAGCTTTTAAAAAAGGTCATATTTTCCCATAATTAAGCTTTTAAAAAGATTTGGAAGATTAGGTTTTAAAAACAAGGATATATTTTCCATATTAGGGTTTTGTTTCTTAAAAAAGGATATATTTTCCAATATTATTGGTTTTAAAAAAATTAAAAAAGGATATATTTTTGTCCATTTTAAAAAAAGGCCATATTAGCTTAAAAAAAAAGATATATTTTCCATATTGGTTTAAAAAAGGATGTATTTTCCATATTAGGTTTTAAAAAAGGATTATATTTTCCTATTATTTTAAAAAATTAGCTTTTTAAAAAAGGATATATTTTCCATATTATTTTCCTTTTAGAAAAAAAGGATATATTTTCCACAAAAAATATTTTAGGTTTTAAAAAGGGATATTTTATTTCCATATTAGGCTTTTTTTAAAAAAGGAGATATTTTTATTTTCCATATTAGCTTTTAAAAAACCAGGATATATTTTCCATATTAGCTTTTAAAAAGGAGGTATATTTTCCATATTAGCTTTTAAAAAAAGGATATATTTTCCATATTAGCTTTTAAAAAAGGATTTTAAAAAAATTTTCCATATTAGGCTTTTAAAAAGGATATATTTTGGTTCCATATTAGGTTTTTAAAAAAAAGGATATCCTATTTTCATATTGGTTTTGGTTTTAAAAAAAGATATATTTTCCATATTAGCTTTTAAAAAAGGAAAAAAAAGGATTTATTTTCCATAATTAGCCTTTTAGGAAAAAATTTATTTTCCATATTAGGTTTTGGTAAAAAAGGATACCCATTTTCCATATTACCGTTTTAAAAAAAGGATACCATTTTTCCATATTAGGTTTTTTAAAAAGGAAGATATTTTCCATATAAAGTTTTAAAAAAGGATATATTTCCATATAGTTTAAAAAAAGATATATTGTCCATATAGGTTTTTAAAAAAAGGATATATTTTCCATATTAGGTTTTAAAAAGTTATACATTCTCATATAGGTTCTAAAAAAAGGGATATATTTTCTTTAGGTTTTAAAAAAAGGAATAGATTTTCCAATTGCCGTTTTTAAAAAAGAATTATATATTTTCCATATTAGGTTTTTTAAAAAAGGATATATTTGTCATTATTGAACTTTTAAAAAGAGATATATTTCCATATTAGGTTTTAAAAAAGGACTATATTTTCCATATTAGGTTTTTTTTAAAAAAGGATATATTTTCCATTATGAGGTTTTAAAAAAAAGGATATATTTTCCATATTAGGTTTTTTAAAAAAGGATATTTTTCCATATTAGGTTTTAAAAAAGGATTATAATTTTCCATAGTAGGTTTTAAAAAAAAGATATATGTTCCATATTAGGTTTTATAAAAAAGGTATATTTTCCATATTAGTTTTAAAAAAAGATTATAGTTTCCATATTAGGTTTTAAAAATTAAAAAAGGATATATTTTTCCCATTATTAGGTTTTAAAAAATAAAAAGGCTATATTTTCCGCATAATTAGGTTTTTAAAAAGATATACCTTTTCCATATTTAAGGTTTTTAAAAAAAGGATATATTTGCATATTAGGCTTTTAACAAAAGGATATTATTTCCAATTAGGTTTTAAAAAGATATTATTTTGCATATTAGGTTTTTAAAAAGGAATAATTTTATTTTCCATTGTAAGGGACAAACGCGTTATTTCATAATTTTCTCTGTACATATTATTCATCATTTCGCGGTTGGTTCTTACTTCCCCCTGCAGAGAGCATTCAGCTGGGCTTTTCCCGTCAGTGTATAAAGCTTGTTGTAATTAACCACATATTGTGGCCTTAATACTTTTATAATTTTGTATTTTAATGTCTTCTCAAGAAACACCAAATCGGGTCCTCGTCCGACCCACTTTTACTCCTCTCGCGGGTCGGTGAACCACATTTCCGTCCGCATGCTGTTATTTATTTTATTTCCCTTGATGTTAAATAAAAATTTTACGGGGCTGCTCTGTGAGCAAGAGCCCGTGCTGACACAAGGTCAGCTAAATCAAAAACAACAACATAATAAAAATCAGTACACTTCTACCTGCCTCTTTGTCCACCTCTCACACCATATTAGGTTTTAAAAAAGGATATATTTTCCATATTAGGTTTTAAAAAAGGATATATTTTCCATATTAGGTTTTAAAAAAGGATATATTTTCCATATTAGGTTTTAAAAAAGGATATATTTTCCATATTAGGTTTTAAAAAAGGATATATTTTCCATATTAAGTTTTAAAAAGGATATATTTCCCATATCAGGTTTTAAAAAAGGATATATTTCCCATATTAGGTTTTAAAAAAGGATATATTTTCCATATTAGGTTTTAAAAAAGGATATATTTTCCATATTAGGTTTTAAAAAGGATATATTTTCCATATTAGGTATTGTCTTGTTTCTGAGCCTAGTAACCTTCAATCCAAGATATTTAGTCAAAATTACACCCCTGCTGTTTTATTCCCCGCCATCTAAAGCACCATGGTAGAATATCCCACGCTCATATTAGCATTATGCCCTGAATATGTATGTGAATATTAAGGGGAGGCGGATATAAAGGGGTTCTGTGGCTTTTCCATACTGCAGCTCATTTTAGTTTATAGCTTTTACTTTATGTATGTACCTCACAACACAACACACTTATACATACATAAGCTAGATATAAATATATTATATATAAGAATATTATATAATATTTATATAGTAGTATATACTACATATATATATATATTCTATATATATATATATATTAATATATATATACACGGAGTGTGTGCGCGCGTGTTGCACGCTCATGTTCACGTAGGCATATTTTATTTAGTTCAAGATGCAAAAGGAAGTCCACGGAACTCGAGGCTGTCTTCCACACTCAGTGAACTTAATTTGATTATTTATTTATTTATTTTATTTATTATCTCGCTATGTCTTCATTTTCATTTTCTTTTTATTTTCTCCCTTTCTGTCTACTTCCATCCTTCCTCCTGCATTGCAGCCTCTGGTTGCTTTGTTGCCCCATGGCCTACCTTTCATCCCTTTACCTTTTCGTGTGTTTTACTAATTAGCTAATTGAATTATTTAATTAAATAGTAAATAAATTAATTAATTGCTTCTTGGATGACGTTATGCATTGCTGACATGAATACCTGGAATGAGATAGAACACTTCAATGAATTATGTTTTTAATGTGCAGATTAAATCGATCAGTAATTGTGTTACGTCTTTGCTCTTATTTGCTGTTGAGAAACTCCTTAGATTTTTGTCTATGCCGAATTTATCAGGACGAGTTGTCCATATATGCGGGATTCTTCAGTCCTGACATGATCAGAGGTTCTCAACCTTATTTGGCCTTTGCACCCTTTCACCATATGTCAGAATGGCATCCCCCACCCTTTCCAAAATTGTCTGCCTCCAAATGTGCATTCCAAATAATATGTAACATAATACCAACACAAACACACAAGCTATCGGAGAGAAAGCCCGACGTGACCTCTCAGTAGTGCGGACCGATGCACACTGCGTTTTGTGTGGTTCTAGAGCCAGTTTGAGCCTTCCAATCTGTAGTCACAATTACCCCCCTAAAACCCTGAAATTCCCCCATATGGGGGAATCGCCAGTCCCCAGGCTGAGAACCACTGTTATGGAAGTTTTCTTGGGAAAATAAACTAATGATTTGTAGTAGTAGCTGCATGCGGCATTTTCATTTATGAACTTATGCGGTATCGATAATTTTCAAAGAACGGTCGTAAAGTTCTGTTTTATCTCGATGCATTTGTTTAATACGGAGCAGACGAAGTTATCTTCCGCAGGGAAAATGTCTGTACTTTTTACATTTTTTATTTCTTTCAGTGAGGAAGTTTGTTACCAAAAGTAGCGTTTACCAAAACGTGGAATATTTCTGTCTATTTCGACCTGCCAAAGGTGAAATCAGTTTACCAATGTTTTCGTTTCCAGCTGTTGTTACATTTTTGTACAGCGAAAATGAGCACAGCTTAGTATTCTAAGGTTCACTTTTCCACAATGAAAAAGAGAAGGAACAAAATTGTCGTTATACGCACACGTATTGAATGAATGAAAGGAAATTTAAAACCATTGTTTTTTTTTTTTTTTTTTTTTTTTTTTTTTTTTTTTTTTTTTTTGCTGGGTTCACGCATAGCTAGGTAAAGGATATCAAGGATATCCCAAGGTCCTTGGTATATCTCACCAACACAGCTGGTCAACGTAGTTTTCTAGTTATGGATTTTTCATTTTAGAATTCGTAAAATTTGTTTAAATCTAAAGTTTTCGGAGTATATGCGTTTGGAATTGACTGTCTGCATTACTTCATATAAAACATAAACATGGTTTTATCCAAGAAAATACAACAGTAATGAATAATGACATAAGCAAAGCATTCGTTTGAGGTACTTCTTGAACACGTGAAGAGACATGCACACGGTATAGTGTAAATCTATTAATCTATCTGTATGTGTGTCTATATCAATATTTGTATCTATATATACTCACATATTCAGCTAAGGCCGTAGCTGAATATATTATCATACTTTGTGTAGTCAGTGTTGAAGGCATTGTTGAACCATTTCTCCTTTATGGAAGGAGAGTGAAGATGTTGAATAAATAGAATAAATATATAAAAAAAGAGGTTGAAACTACTAAGATGAATTGTTTGCATAGTATAATTATCAAGGTAAAAGGACGGATAAGTAAAAAATAAGTGGATATGTCCCGTAGGGGGATAGTGCAGTAAGTGTACCCCATACGGTTCACTGTAGGCGTTAACTATGGTTCTTTTCAGCGACTCTTCGGGCCCTTGGCTGTAACCTATTTCATTCCTTTAACTGTGCCTCCATCTTGCCTTCCATCTTGCTCCCCATCCTCTCCTATTTGTAGTTGTTTCATAGTGCAACTACGAGGTTTTCCTTCTGTTACACCTTTCAGAGCTTTCTGCTCTCCATTTCCCTTTCAACGCTGAATAACCTCACTAGTCCCAGCGATTGGGTTTTGGCCTAAATTCTATACTCCATTCTATATTTCGATATACCGAAGTGATAAAAGGAAGAGTTAGTGGATGTGAAAGGATGGATCAGAGAAGTTTGAAATGTTTTTGGTTATGTGGAAAGAATGGGAGATGATTGTTGGTGAAGTGGCGTATCATTCAGATGTGTTAAGGGGGGGAGGGGGGTTTGATGACCAGTGGGTGTTGGATATATGGACTGAAATGAGGCCTTGCGTATCCAGGGAGCAGGGAAATAAGTGCCAAATGTGGGTGAATGGCATAGCACGCGTAGGAATGTTCAGCACACAGCTGATGAGCCTTATGTGTAGGTGTTCTGGAAGTTTCACTGCTCAGGAGGTTCATCCACGATGCAGCAGTTACAATGAATGTGGCAGTGGCCATTTGTTGTTTTCATTTCCCTTGATGCACTCCTTATTCAAAAACACTGAGTCATTTGAAAAGGAATGAGTAACTTCATTTGAATTGAGTATATGGATTGTTAAAGAATATTGATAATTCTATTATTCCAGTTCCAAACAAGTACACCATAACCTCATCTGACATTCTTAGCCTCTTCAAACATGAAAGCCCTCGAAGTTTGTGTGATGACGAACGCAGTCACTGATATGTCCGAGTGGCTGCTTAAGGATTATGTCTTTAACAAAGTTTAGGGACATCAGAGCGAGTTAGCATACCCTATGATATGAATCTCCAGGACGCAATGTCAGACACACACACACACACACACACACACACACACACACCATTGGCCTTCTGTTTTGTGTCCTCTGGAAAGGAGTATTCACTCGCTTGATAAAATAAAATAAAAATTTGTTTGTTTAGGTTTATTCTTGCTTAGTTTCCGGTTGAAATCATGCATAGCCTTTTCAACTTTCAATGCGAAGCATCGATTTACTTGTGGGCAGCTTCCTGCATCACCACAGCAGGCAGCAGAAATGGTTGACCTCTCCCTTTGCGCTGTAAGAGAAAAAGATACTCACATGGGTTCAGACGGCAACCACATGGTGGGTCCACCACATACCTGGGGGAACACCTTTTCCCGCGCCGAGGTAAAGCGCGGTTGTCTGTCTGTCAAGAGTAGTGGAGAAAACCTAGTCGAATTCTTTGAAGGCTAAGGTGACTGGCACTGTATTTCGCGTCTGGTAACGCTTTAGGACCGGCTACCACCGGGCCGCGGCTCATACATGAAAGTTTCTTATTCAGCTCCGTAAAGTTTATTTGTATTTGTGTAGACAGCTCACCATTATATATATATATATTATATATATATATATATATATATATATATATATATATATATATATTTTACATTCATAATTGTAATTTTAATAGCCCTCTTAACTTCTCGATTTTTTCGCACTTTTTATACTTTTGTTATAAAAGCCTGCGATGCACACACACACACACACACACACACACACACACACACACACACACACATATATATATATATATATATATACACTATATATACATACATACACTGTATATGTGTGCTTGTGACTGTGTTTGCATGTGTAATACATAATATATACGTAAGAAACAAGCTTGATATTTATTCATATCGAGGGAGGTGCAATCATTCTAGATCTTGTTAGCGCTCTGTGACTTTGCCCTGATCATGAAGAGTGCATTGAATATAAGTAACTTTTAGTATCGTGAAACAATTGCATTTTGCACTTTAAATGGGAGTTATATGCTATGACTTTTTGCTTTGCAACTGTCTTTATTCACAATCATCATGTCTTGTTCGGTGCAGAATTGAAAATCGTGCCAAGTGAATTTTTTTTTTCCTGCCAACGACATTAATTCATTCCTTATTCGCTCACCGCCAACAGAGTTTGCAGTGACTAATGAATACAGTGAATTAATTAAAATTGCACCTCTACGGAAAATACTGCTTACTTCGAGTCTTCTTCATCTGTTCCTTAACTTACAAGGAATATAATGTGATTCACATGACTTACCGGTTATTCTGCCACGATCTTTAACTTAACGTAGTAGTCTTTCAAATACATGTAATTCAGCCACTTCCATTCTTATTTCACCTACGTTGCCTTCATTACTCTATCTTGTAGGTTTTCATTATAGTCATAACCCTACACTTGTGAAAAATCACTCATTTCAACCTCTTACGAATACTGGCAACTCTTGGCTAGCAGTCAACTGTCTTCCACATAAATTATTAATAATCCTTCCTCCTGCTCACACTCTTTCCTATCCCGCAAATTCGCACATGTATCTCCTACTCTTTACCGAGCTTCGCTCATCACTCCATCGCTATTTTATACAGATACAGAGCTAATACTCACGTGCCTTCCATTTATATAGCCATGCACGACCTGCAGCTTCATCGTAAAAAGTTTGATTGGTCTTGACAAGCTGTCAATCGTGTCATACTTACTAACACTAGACTTCATTGTTATCGACTCGATCAAAAACCTTCTGTAGGTCCGTGCATACTGAGCACACACTTTTTCCCCGGCTCTCCATCGTAGCACTAACGTTTTGTCACAAACGCTTGGTCTAGCTTACACTCCCTCTTTCTTATCTGAATCCACACTTCTCTCGCCACATAAACGCTTTGTTATTTGTTCCTGTTATGAATCAACACCTTTCTGTATAAGTTTCCAGTGAAAGGGTGTAATATAGCCTACTCAATGATTCTTATGGTTAAAGACGCAATTAGACATTCGCCTCTTAAATGGAAGATTACGTTCGTATTTTCATCAGATATTAGTGCCCTCATCTCTTATTTTTTTCCCTGTTTTCCGTATTCTCTTTCTAACAGTTAATTTTACTCAGCTTTTCTGTCTGTCGGGACTATATATATAGTATATATATATATAAATTATAGATATATATATATAGATATATATCTATATATATATATATATATATATGTATATATATTATATATATATATATATATATATATATATACATATATATGCGTGTGTGTGTGTGTGTGTGGGTGAGAGCCGTATATATACGGCTCTGGTGTGGGCAGGCGTTTGTAGAGAGAGAGAGAGAGAGAGATGCATGGCTGATATGTCATGAGTCCCTATAATGAATAAGAATGAGTTTGTTTTTCTTAATAGGAATGATACATTTACGTTAAAATGAGTTCCGAATAGAACCTGATTATGGGAAGTACTACAGAATTCCAACAGAAAAAAACTTTATATATAAATTCTTTGGACATAGAAAAGGGTTAGGAAGTTTGTTCGTTTTTCATATTCATACAAAGTATGTGGAAAAACAAGTAGTTGTATTTAACAGTAAGAAGGGATATGCTGGAGTGTACTGTAATCCATATTATGATGGCGACATGGTTGAAGCTAAGCTGAGAATGCTGGGTAGTTTGTGCGTGGAAGGAAGGGTTAATCGTTCGGCCTTGAACGTTATTAAGACAAGTGGGTTTGATAAGGCGGGAGTGATAAAAGCATGTAAGGAGGCTTTAGATGAAGAATGGGCCATGATTAAAAGACACAGAAGTGGTGTCAGCAATTGTTGCCTGTGTGTAAAAGGTACCTTTAGTTGGGAAGAAATAAGGTATGAGTTAGATGGTGGGAAGGTGAAATGGTGAAATAATTATGCAACAGCAAAGTTTTTATTTAATTAATTAATTAATTTATTTATTTATTTATTTAGAGTTGAAAAAGTAAAATACCCTACAACTTACGAGGGCGAGGGAAATATGGCTGGTCAGATTTTGAACAAAATGTTGAGAGAAAAATTTTCAACCTCATGTTGGGCATTGCATGTTAAAAAATGCTATTGGGTTTTAATTATCTATGTTGCTACCCCTCAATTAGAAGCTACTAATGGACAACCATAACCCAAACGAAAGGACAAAACTGAGATAGGTGGACATTTATCATTAGAATACACATTACCTTATATCATTCCCAACTGGATTGGTTTTTAATTCGTGGGACATTAATTGTATCTTTACCATTCAGATGTGTGTTGTGGAACTGAGGATCAGAATTTTACAAAAAGCTCTTGGATAGGGGCTTTCCTTACACTCAGTACATTCTGTCAGTTTATTATTTTTTAGGAAATATTTTTTCTAAGAAGACCGGAAATCGAGTATTACTGTTGCTGTTTTGAAAGGCTGTTTGATTTTATATTGCCTTCATTACTAGCGGATAATTATTATAGACTGATCTCCAGCCAACTATTGCTTGGAAGGCTCTGAAAAGTTTATTGTTAGTCCCCATTATAGATAATGTGCCTAAAACAGAAAAAAGTTAATTTCTGACGAAGAATCAATTTAGCATCTGTTATGATGGATTACCGGTACCAAATGTGGATATACTATTCTTAATAAGAATCGTAATACCTAATGTGACCTTGGCGTTGGAAGGTGTAAGCATTTGGTCCCTGAACAGAATTTACAAGTACCACATGGAATGGTGTTATTGATGTTTCCTTTAAGCTTAGATCTTTCTGGAAAGTATGAAAAGAACTGAAGGTTTTGCAGTTGTTAGCCTTCTTCACATGAAGAAGCTGCCAGTCTTATGATAATTCTGCAATGAATCAGTTAGTGAAAAACTTGATGCATGTACAGTAAAAGTTTCATTGATTTAGCAAGCCTCATATGTGACAACCAGCTATAGAGATATTGTTTTGTTTTTGCAGGACATGAAAATATAATATAAATATTGCTAATGCTACCTAAAAGTTAAGGCGATGCTCGTTAGGTTTCCTATATTTGCAGAAATGATGAATTTAATGCTGCAAACTCTGGATCTTTCATACTACCACTGATCGAAAAATGGTTTTCTTGGTACCTGTCAGTAACATCACAGGTCTTCTTACAGTGTAAAGACAGCTACGTGAAGTGGTAGTTATCCCCCCCACATCCCCCCTTATTTTTGGCAGCATTATGGTTTTCCCTTAACACGGGTAGTCCTAGAGAAAAAGAATACAATGATCACAGTCACACTAATACCGCAATTGCTGAATCGTTGGTGAACCTACCTCACAGAAAACTTCCACGGTTGTCCATCTTACCAACAGATAATTTCCTGCCACTATCTTTATCCCATTGTTTTTCAGAGATATAGGAGGATGTTTGCCCTGCAAAGCACCTTATAAGACTAGTTGTGATGCTCTGAAATATCGGAAGTCTCTGGTTGCTGTGTTGGGGGTGGTAATGCTCTTAACTTCAAGAGTGCCACCACTGGAATCAATGACTCTGAGACGTAGTTTATTTGACCTGTGCATATATGCTGTTGATTTATATATTTGTTTTATTAATTTTGAACATTTTGTGATCTCCCCTGAGTCAGAAGCCTTTTGGTTTATTCTTTGTGAATGTATAAACATTAATAATAATAATAATAATAATAATAATAATAATAATAATAATAATAATAAAGGTCAGCAGGAAATTTTCTGTCTTTGCACCGACTGTTATCTGTTACTTTGAATGTACTATGTAATACAGTCTATGTAATTTACCCTACATACGGTAACTTTGCACTGATGTTATATCTACATTCGTCCCTAATAACATCTTGAGGAAGTTATAACACATTACTGACCCAATTAGCGTGTATAGCTACTTTTATTTTCTCCTTTTCAGTAAGATTATGCAAAAACTACGAACACATTTTCATGACTTTTTTTTTCATTAAGCTCTGTCACGCACCAGATATTTAATTAGAGTTGATGAAGAGTTAAAAGGCACGGGAATGGGACCATCGACACGACCGCCAAGGCATATAGCCTGCGCTCTGCGGGGTCACCTTTAGTCTATGAATTCAGTTTTCAAAGCGGTTTTCTACGAAATCTACCACACACAGTGGTCCTTCAATTATTTCTGCCCACTTGCCTGACGAAGATGGTGATTCTATGAAGGTCTCTAGCAGTAATTTCTGATGGGTTTAATTCCCATCAGGACGTGGAGAAGATATATTTTGTTGTGGTACTTTTTCTAGGCATAGCAGACCCCCCCACCCCCCCCCCCCCCCACCCCCCGCCAACCTCTCCCACTCTCTCTCTCTTTCTCTCTAGCGAGAGGAGCTGAGCTGTAGCTCTTTGACATTTGCAAAACAATGTTTTTCCACGCCAAGTTGGAATCAACGTTATTTCTTTCGAAATTGTGAGGTACGATGTATTTTCCAAATTGTGAGACACAGCACAATGTTAATCTGTTCCGTGGTTTTGGTTAAACTAAAATATGCTTAACTTAGCACAATGTATTTTCCAAACTGTAAAGCACAATGCATTTTCCAAACAGTAAGGGACAATGCAGTTTTTAAACTGTGAGGTACAATGCATTTTCCAAACTGTGAGACAATGCATTTTCCAAACTGAGAGGTTCAGTGCATTTTCCAAATCGTGAAGTACAATGCATTTTCCAAACTATGAGGTATAAGCATTTTCCAAACTGAGGTACAATGCATAATCCAAGCTGCGAGGTACAATGCTTTTTCACATTGTGTACATTAATCATTATTGGCTCGGTAAATGCCACCGTGGTTGTGACCTAGTCCTAGGTTTTCATCACAGATAAGGTGTGAGTGATCAGTAGTGTACTTCTGAGTAATCTAAATGAAACGTTGAATGACCCATTTTTACACAGCTGTTGACAAGAAGAAGCCATGAAAATGTTCAGGGTTGTTGCATTGATAGCTTAGCCTAATGGTTTGATTTTTAGTGGTTGGATATGCAAGTGTCAGTACTCACGTACACTGGTAGACTTGACAGACATCGTAATATTATACACCTAGTATCTCAAAATACATTTTACAGTTCAATTTACCAGTTAACGGAAAAGGTTTTTAATTCCATAAAGTACACCTGAGAGTACTCTGGTCTTTGCCGTTTTTCTTCTGTTCTTAGAGAGGCTTTCAAATGACCTACATTTTTACTTGACTGATTTATAATAGTTTGATAGACTCACTCGAGTAACTGGCCGGTTGACTTCTGTATATTCGCAAGAAGCAGTTGTGAAATACATCCTTTTATTTCAAGGTAAACAAAGTCAGATACTGTGTTAAAAAGCAAGTGAATCCTGTTCTGAAAAGGATCACTATATTAAAGCAAGTAATAATAATAATACTGATGACCTTAATGAAAATTCATTAAGGTTGTTTTCTGCTCTGATTTTTCCTTGGTAGTAATCAGCACAGGTAGAAATATCACAAGATACACCAGCGGAAGTTGCTACATTTCCTGCTGCTATAGGAAAGCAAATGGCCCTTAAGCCTTTTGTTACACCATATTCTGAATGAAATTAAAGGCGATTTTGATGAAGATATCAGTAAAGGGTCTATACACCACCCAAAATAATAATGCTTGTGGGTGATTACTGCATCATACGTAGAGTGCCTTTAATAATGGAAGTCTGTTCAGAACATCAAATCACTAGATTCCTTACTTAAAACTTAAAGAGGCTCTGTTAGGGGCAAGAATTTAGAAGGTCATTTGTTAAAAAGACTTGCTGTTTCACGTGTAATTGATTTCCTGTGTGAATGATATGAAAAAAAGTGCGTCTCTCAAGGGAGCGTTAACGATTTTAGACATTCTATTTCCTGGTTTGATTATATTTGGAACTTGCCTTGCTATTATGGGTGTTGGGAAAATGAGTCGAAATGTATTACCATGCGAATTTGTATTTGTTTAGGATTTCCCCTCCAATGTGATATTAATGAAATAATACAGATATCAGTGTTCCGTGGATAAAATCTTAATGCACAGAACTTTTCCTATACATTACACCACGTTGGTCTTTCTTATATAGATTCCTCATCAATAAGACCTTTTCTATCAAATAATGTTGATACTCCAACAATTTCAATTTTCAAGTCATCTTTTTTCTTGCTCCCGATTCATTTAGTATGTGCATGATTAAGTCATCCCCCCCCCCCCCCCCCCCCCGCACCTGCTTACATGACCAACCTACATTCTGCTGACATAATGATTACAAATTTGTTCGCTTGCATTTTACACACTTTCCATCTCTCACTTCATTTTAAATTTGAGAATTATTTTTCTTAAAGCTTCAGTGTTTGTCATTTGTGCTGCCTGTATTATATTCAGCAATAGCTGTCCTCATACAGGAATTCCATTGGAACTATTAGTACTCAATGATAACTAATTTCATCCTTATACCATGCCCACCCTACACTCTCATCGCTGTTTCACTCAGAGCCATGACATCCAGCTTGCTTCTCTAAATATAACCATGACTATAATTTCTATGGATTCCAGTCATACATGAATTGGCTTTAAACATTAGAGCTACCAGTTTTCCTTATCTGCTTTTGCCTGTAGTAAACAGTTGCTCAGTATTTCCCGTGTCAAAAGGGAACATCTCATGAGGTCTATTCATTCTCGAAGGATCTGTGAAGTGCTTCATCTAAAGGGAAAGATAGGAGATTTATATATACGATTCAAAATGAAGGATTTGTCTTACTGTAATACACTGGGGACAGAAGGAAATAATTATAGATGCCATCACTTACAAAAAATAACCAGGGATGTATTATGTTATGGTTCTCAGGACTATTATGCATTGGAGTATTAACATTGCATATGCAAGCCATTCCATTGTCAGTGCAATAATCACCCGAATATTTGTTGGAAGTGGCCTTGACGTCATGTTTTGAATTTGATCTCAATAGAGTGAAACAGGTTCACACATGAATGATGAAATCAAGGTATTGATAGAATAAACTAGACCGTCTATTCATCTTCAGATGGGATAAGTGGTTACTGGAATATCATAGAGTTTTGTCATGGGAGAACTACTTTCTAGAGAACCAGAAGCTTGGGAGTCTAAATACCTTTTATTTTTATTTTGTGACATAGAAATACAGTACACTTATTACTTGAGACGGTCGGAAATACCAGCAAACTCACAGGCCCTGTTACATAGTACATCAGTAAGTCAGAAATGAATGTGATTGTAATTAACATCTGTTTTGATAAGAGCCAGAATGTTACCAGTTATGTGGTTAAGTTTCCTAAGTATAACTATTATTAAAAATCATATGGATTTCAGCCATATATGCTTTGGCTTTAAACATTAGAGCTACCAATTTTCCTTATCTGCAGGATGTTAATTGGGAAAATGAAAGACCTCCATACTATGCAGTACTTGAGCTAACCCTGCCCCTAGTCTTAACACTGAAACCACTACGGATACCAATTGACACTTTGAATGGGATAGCAAATAATGCAGTTTATGCCGACACGTGTACGAACCTGTGCTTTCGGGTATGGAGTTCTCGAGCGCTTGTCGTGTTTCGGCTATTTTGATTCGTCTCTGAAAAGGCTGAATCCTAACGCCAGGCCTATGGTCACCGTGTGACCCGGGACGGCTTACCTTTTCCCATTGAGTTATTTTTAGTTTCTTAACAGACAAACAAATAGTCATTGAAGTTGGTTATGCGACGCATCAGACTTAGTATATATAGGTATACCGGACATTATCCTGTATTTATGAAAAAATTAAATAAATAATACTGTAAGATTCCATGTCAGTTGTCAGCTATAAGCTTAGCGATCAGTAGCATGTGGAGTTTGAAACGCAAGAAAATGTTAACGTATAATCTGGGAGCGAGGCACTTGGACTCCATTTCATTTTAGGAATGAAAGATCAAGTCCTTCCAAAAAAAATGTTTTCGATTTTCCGGAAAATTTGTCCAAATACCTAGAAAATTTTAATAAAGTCCTTTGCATATTTTTTGTTGTGTTGAATTAAGTTACAATGAGAGCTAACCTCATTGTTGCTTAAAAGACTTGAAAACAATAAATTTGTAGAATACAATAATGTAAGATTTCAATGTATCATAAAGAAAGAGCAGTAGATTCAACAACGACAATGTGCATGGCTAATATAGCATAGATTTTGCATTATCATTAACAAAATTCCAGGAGGAGGAGTTTACAAGTCGACAGACAAACAAAGCTCTCCAGGGCTGTCAAATGAATTGGGAGAGGTAAGCTGGATGGATTTGAAATTTAAAAACAAAAGAAAAGCACAGAAAAAACAAAAGTCTCAGTAAATAGGAGGCTAATGGCTGTTGCTCAAGGAACTCACTAAGCAGTTCATGTTTTGTACACGAAAAATGGCAGATGGTAGGAATTATGTATACCTACAGACATGGGAAAGTGAACCGAAGATTATGAAAAGCTACAGCAGAGAGGCTTATGTAAAGTCCAAGGGTTAAGAACATGGCTAAGTGATTACTATCAGCGAAGGCAACTCAGTGTGACGCCTGAAATAACTTGCCAGCCAATCCCAGCAACACAATTGAGGGTGGCCCCAGCGATCCCCAAAGACTGTCGAAAACGCGGCATTGTGTGCATTGTATATAGTTTAGAATAACAGAGAACAATTACAGAAAGGACACATGAATTATTAAGTTAAAAATTTTGAACGTTACCTAATGATTATATCTTTTTGAATATATATATTGCCTTTCCTTAAAAACATAATACTGGATAAATTCAAAATGCTAATATTCCTAACAAAAGTTTCTTTCAAGTTACATGTCTTTGGAGACTTTTCATTGAGTGTTGGTTACAATTAAAACCGTCACATGAATCAGGATTCACTGCTAATGTCGAATTTCGTTTTTTAAATATAAGGACGAGGGTGGTGTGGGTATTGATTAAAATGTTGTGGCTAATTTGAAGACGAGGTGAAATGGTTGCAATGTGTCGTTCTTGTCAGAATGGAATACGTCATAATCCTACACTAGATTTACTGTTTTAATTTGTTACTATGAGTGTCAGTATTCGGTCAGTCTTCCATCTCTTGAAGACAACAGGTTTCGTTGATGTTTGATAATAATCGCCTACAGGAACCACATTTGATCTAGTCATGGCAGATATATATACAGCTTTCACTGCCTTATTGGTATATATCTTCATTCCCACGAAAACCTACATGAACTCAGTGCAAATCCTACATCTGTATGAATCTCGTCATTTCTGGGAAGAATTTTTAATGGGTTTTTATTCTACAAGAGGACTCGGGACAATAATTCTGCTGCGCTTTCAGTTGCACTTCTTCATCATCCATTGAAAACTGCACTTTTTTGTAACAGCACATGTCTAATATTTTTAATTGCTGACAATATTCCCTACAGCAAATTTTATGCCAGAAGAAGAGTTAGGCTCCTCAGTGTAAACTGCAAAAGGACGTTCGTATTGGACAAGGAGGAGGAAGAGGAGGAGGAGGAGATATTCTTAATATTGGATGAAGTGCTGCATTTAGACTTAAGGCTACTGTAAGTTGATTAGATCCAACCGTTAAAAGTAGGTTGTGATAATTAATTAAACTACCCCATTCCCCAAACAGTTTCTTAGTTTTATAATCTATAATACTTTTTGCCTGTTTAGAGATTACTGTGTTGGGAAGCAAGTAGTCCACAACTTTCAGCTTAAACTCAAGCACAATTCGAAGTCCTTCCTCATGTAACGATTCCTTATGTCGGAACTCCATAATCTATTCTTGATAAAGCAGTTGTTTAATTAAGGTACATCACGGTTTGTGTCAATGTGTATTTCCAAATCTAAAAAAAAAAATAGAGACAATAGCCGCTAACTTGTCTAGTAAAAGAATGCCACTTAAAGACAGTTGGGTTGAAAATTTTAGGTTATTTGCATAGATACAGCAAGAAATTAGTCAAATGGGAGAGTTTGATTATGACAGGTGTCTTCTTGAGGCAGTGATGATGACGTGAAGTGAATGTCGAAGGATTATATTCTCCAGGAACGATTAGGAATAACATTGTAAGAAAAAAAAAAAACCTTGGGAAACGGCATGGTATGTACGATGAAAGAATGGATTTAAGTTTGTTTACATAATCATTTGTACAAAAGGTAATAGGATTAATGAGGTTTTTCGTAAAATGGATGATGCAGAAAAATGATCAAGACCCTCGAATGAACTGGAGGCGATTGCAGCGTCAGAATAGAAGTCAAGGTGGATTGTATGAGATGATGAATGAGGTCTTTTGTTACCTTTTCAAATTCGTCCTTTTTGGAATTTCTTTCAGGCCTTCCTCATTCCTTGGCCACTTTCAAGTCTTATCTCAACGTTTTCATCTGCAGAAGGGAAATTTGAATACTTTATGCAAATGAGAGACAAGCATGGAAACTGTTGAATGAAGGGACAACATACTCTGAGTTTGAGTTGAAATATGGCCTCAAACAGTTAGGAGCGGAAAGGAAGACTTAAAAAAAGAAAAGTTCACCCTGAGATTGAGGCAACCAAAAGCCCAAAGGGGTACATGGTTAGTTACATAAAAGAACGAAAAAAAAGAAAAGTTGAATCGTGCACTGATGCATGCTGATGCCTTTGCCCCTAAGAGTTTCCTATGAGAAACTAAAAACAATTACTATATAACAAAGAGGTCTTCGTAACACCATATTCTCCAAAAAAGGTACATAAAACATAGATTAAATGAAACTACTTCAGACACATTGAACATGTAGGCATTTTTTTTCACACCTCAAGAACCGATATGCAACTTGTGTTAGTTGTATGCTGTGTACACAGGAGCAAACGAAAAGTGATAACACAGACGTTATCACTGGTGAATAGACATTAACTGCAGTGGCTATCGATGAGAAAATCATGACAAAGAGACGGAGTCTGTTTTTATTTAGGAACTGGTGAGTAAGAATCATAATATGGGAAAGTAGCACACAATAGCATTAAATCTGTCATAGGTAGTGGCTTACTCCTCTTTTGTGGATAACTCATTTCTAGTATTTGTATTCGATCACATTCCTTCTGCTGTTGTTGATTGCGAAGCATATGCTCTCTAGCTTAAGTGGTGTACCTCAAGGTTGTCTTCCCTCCCTTTTCTTGGTCATTTTTTATGACAAGTTTGCTCCTGTTATGTATACTTTTGCTGATGATACATTACTTTAACACTTCCTTTGGGCAAAGTAATGCTGGGCTGAGAAGAGTTCTTCCCCCTTCACAGGCTCCCCAATAACAACTGTTATGCTGTCACACCCCACGTTTAAACTTTCAGCAGTAGTCTTTGACTTGCTTAGCATAGAGAGTTTCTCTTTCTACCACCAGGCTTTGTAACCATATGCTTCAGTATTTTCTGATTCCTGGATACCTTCTTTTCATAGGCAGCATAAGACCGGTGTTAATGTAGGGATCGGAAACATGAGTTCTAAGAAGAAAAGAGGAAGTAAAGCTTGAGAGAACAGAGATGAGAATGCTGAGGTCGATTATGGGAATATAGCTGCTTGAGGGATTGGAATATGATGAAAGAGGAAGAAAAGCATTCTTAGCAAAGATTTCAGAGGTGATGAGTCACGATTCAGATAGTATGGGCATGTGTTAAGGATGGACAACGAGGGAGTGAAGAGGGCTTGGGAGGAACCGGAGATAGAGAATTAGATGGCGAGGTAAAGTGAATAAAGATATGGAGAGAAGAGGTTTGATGGAGTATGATGCCTTTGATAGAAGGCAGCGGAGAAGGCGCATCAGGCAACCGACCCCTTAATGTAGGGATAACGATGGAATAGAAGAAGATATTACTTTCTTTTGGAAAAGGATCCATTAGTGGTTTGGGCCTCCTTCCTACCTATGGCTACAATGTATGAACCTATTGTATTGACATTGTTTATGGGAGATTTATGCTATGATGTACAAAGCAGTGAACTTGTAGAATTTCTTGTCAGTTGAAATCGTAGTTTTGGTGACTGAGGTCGTTTCATTTTTGGCGGGATCACACCTGCTCCACAGGGGTAGGGGTGGGGGTGTTAAGGAGACGAAGAAAGGGGGACATGCGAAGGAAGAAAAGGCGATGAGATAATAAGGCGATAATGAGAAATGTAAGTTGGGGAAAAAGATAAGTAGAAAAGGAAACAGAGAATAAGAAAATTTTCAGATGAGAAAGAAAAGGGAGACACCATGAAAAGACGAAGAAAGAGGGAAAGAAGAAAACGGAGCGGAAATATCATAGTGCAGAGAATTAAAAAGAAAAACTGAAGAAGAACAACTCAGAGGGTGAAAGGAAGAGAAATGAGAAAGGGGAGTAGACAAGAAAGAAGAGGGAATAATGAAGGAAAGAGGAGAATGAAAAGATGGGGAAAGTAAGAGGGGAGGGGGAAGGTTAAGGAGAAATGAGGCGAAATAGAAGAAGGAACAGAAGGGGGGATGAGTAAGAAAGTAGATAAGGAGGCAGAAGGGCAGACAAAGAAAAGGAGGGAATGAAAGGAGAGGTAAGGGATGATTAAGAGTAGAAAGGTAGAATAAGAAATATATTTTGATAAAGGTAAAGACAAAAAGCGACGTGTCTTTATTTTTACGTTCAGAATTTTCTAGACAAAGTTTTCTTAACCCTCAGAGCTATTGAAGAAGACAGAGAGGAAAAGAAGATACAGGACGATAAAAGACAGAAGAAGAAGAATATCAGCTGACAAAATGAGGAGGTCGGAAATGAACCAGAAATGGTCCAGAGGAAAAGAATTAAAAAATGGAAGACAAACATGAAAAAAAGATGGAAGGGTGATTAAAAGGAGGAAAATAAGAACTAATAGAAGAATGAATAAGGAGAGAAAACAGGTAGACGAACGGAAATCGAGGAGAAGAGAAAGACTTGTACGAAGAGAGAGTTGATTCTCATCTTGGAGTCAGTCACCGTGCAGGATGTCTGTTAGAAACAAAAGAATCCTCTAATATACGAGATCACAGCAAGAAATGTAATGCCTCGTTTTCACATGAGGATTTTAATGTTTGTAGACATTACTTAAGGTTCTTTGCAGCGTGCCATCGGCCCCTTTCGTTCCTTTTATTGTACCTCTGTTCATATTCTCTTTCTTCCTTCTTACTTGCCATGCCACCCTCTCCTAACAATTGGTTCATAGTGCAACTGCGAGTTTTCCTCTGTTATACCTCTCAAACCTTTTACTATCAGTTTCCGTTTCGGCGCTGAATGACCTCATAGGTCCCAGTGCTTGGACTTTGGCCAAAATTCTTTAATCAATTCAACTTTCTCTCTGTATTCGGGAATATTTGATCATTAGATAGCTTTTTCCTTGACTAAACGGTCACATCTCTTCTGCTGTTTTGTATATAACATGAGGCAACGTTCTACCTTTGAAAAAATGAGCATGTCACTCAGTTTTTACATAATGTATATATACATATATATGTATGTATATACGTACTATACATATACATACATACATATATATGATATATGTATATATATATATATATATATATATATATATATATATGTGTGTGTGTGTGTGTGTTTGAAAAAACTTTAAAATTCTAATTCCGTTATTTATTAATTTCCATTTGTTATTATGTTTTTTTATTGTTTTGAACATGATTAATATATAATAAGTTTCGTTTATTATTAAGTTTACACATTCAGATCACTATAAATATTAATCACACACTATATATATATATATATATATATATATATATGATGTCCTTGTCTTTTTTCTTAAGAATATATATATATATATATATATATATATATATATATATATATATATGTGTGTGTGTGTGTGTATGGTTAAATGGTTGGTTTTAGTTTTAGTCAATATATGTGTAATTGAAATTCATTTAGTTTGTATAAGAGATTGTACAAAATCTACTGTACTTAATTTTGCAATTTGGACCAAATACTCTTTTGTGAAATTTATATTATTTTGTATTGTGGTCAATAAAAATATCTATCTATCTATCTATGTATATGGCCTTGTCTTTTTTCTTAAGAATGTATTCTCTTTTCAAATGATAAATGATACAGTAACAGAAACAAAGGAATGCTTCTTTGCAGCAACGAAAAACTTTCGTCAGCCTACTTTCTTACTGTGCTACTGGTACTACTGCCTATGGTTTTCTTCTCGTGTAAAGAATCTAGCCGTGTAGACTCTCATCCCGTTGAACAGCACGGCAGCACGTGCTGTTAAAAGAAAGAAGTCTCTCTGTTCTAGAGTTCCTGCATTCTGTTGCCTAACCTTTTGTATCCAGATGTAGACTGCCGGTTGCTCTTTTCTTTAAAATGTTCAAAATGAATTTAGAATCAAAGTAACAGGTTCATGATGTTCAAAGCAGTGGTAGTTCAAACTCCCCGCTATTTATCTGAGCATGCGCACACTCGTTGAACGCTAAATTTGGTCAAATTATTAGTTAATTGTTATAACTAATGCGAACTAGTTTTAAAATGTTACTATAATATATTTATAGTCAGTTCTCTTATCAAATAACATACATTCATTCCATTTTAAATGTCCTATCGTCTATTCGTAATTTCCATCCCGCGAATATTACACACGGTCAAAATTGTGTTAGAGGTCCAGATGTCCCGGATGTTGGCGAACTCAGTATCTGGGCTGTCTTTGCGAGGGAAGGGTGTACTGTGTCGCTCTCTGGTCATTTCCCATGGAAGGTAAGGTCCCTTCTTAATAATTATGTTTATAGTGAAAATTAATGTGGCAGGTCATAGAGAATGCAATAAAGAGTGTCAACATAGTGATGCTGAAGTGATTTCATGAAATTTTCCATTTTGGGTGACGCCTTCGATCTTTCTGTGAGTGCTGCTGTATCCAACAGCGGCGTTAGTGGGGAACATCAAAGCGATGGTGACATGGTGCATTCGTTAGTGTTGTGAGTACTGTAGCAGGACAGGATATTGCTGTAAAAATGACGTTACTTCAGATTTGGTCATTGCAAATGCTCTTGAGCATCCAGGAGAGGTGGGTTACGGAACGTATTTGAACACATCCTCACCTTCCCGTGTCTAGCGACGCACTGAGAGTCTAGCGGGCTCGTGATGGCGGGAATCGTGTCCACTTCCCTCGGTCTGTTCCACTACAATATATGTATGTACGAACGAACTATGTACACCATTTTAGACAATGGCTTGAGCAGGGCGAAATTTGGTACATAAGGACAACCTGTTTTGTAGTGCAGGATTTCTGCATAGAAGGCATACGCATGCTTGGTTTGTGTACATAAACGAGTACGTCATCAGAGCACACATGCGCACACGGACGTACTGTGAATATTACGTAGACCAATCATACACGATATTTGTAATTAGGGGTTATTTGAACCCATCTGAATTATTACGGATGCACTTAACGCAAGCTATTGTAACAACCTGCGAATAGAAGAGATAAAAGAGATTTTGCCCTAACTTGACTATTGATGTAAATCGTATTGCCTAATATCTGGAAAGGACACAGCACCGCATTGTGCACCTATGTAGGATGGTTCGTGGCCATAGCTCAAAATTTCTACCAAATATATTACTGTGAATTTTTCTCTATGTAATAATTTAATTTTAATACGTTAAAAAGACATGCATTCTGATTCATTTCCCATCATATTAGATTGTTTGGTTTCACGAAATTTGACGCTTGAGATAGTACACCCTTGTATTTGATGTCTGAATAGCAAATGAAAGTGAACTTAGTAAGCAAACATATTCATTGTTCTAATACACACACACACATATATATATATATATATATATATATATATATATATAGATATATAATAATTATATATATATATGTGTGTGTGTGATTTTGTGTCGCGTTAATTCTTTTCAGAATAAAGCATTTTTTTTTAACAGGAGCCTAAAGATTAAACTGTTTCTCCTCATAAAAACACCAACTAGGCCAGTGTTCACGTGACACGTGTGTTTACATCCTGAGAACTAAAATTAGATGTTGTCAGATGTCCTGACTGACATGTAAGTAGAAATCTTTGTTGAATTCTTTTTAGAAATGATGACAATCGTCCTCGCACAGACTGAAGCAAGGTAGACGGACACCTTAATGTTAGGCTGGGAAAACGAACTCATTTTTAAAGTTCAAGTAATAAAATTAACGGCTACAGTGAGCTTTCAGCTCCTTCAGTGGAAAAGCAATGGAGATGAAACTAGTAAAACCCTTGTCGCCATGAAAAGTCACGGGACAGGACAGTGGCGCCCATTACAACCGCGCTAGTGACGCTTCTGTCCTAAGCCGAAGGTTGATTTTACAGACAGAGACAGCCAGTACCATACCAGGCCTCCTGCTCTCTCCTCACGGTCCTCTGCTCAAACTCGTGTGGGCGAAGCCGCCTCCGTGACGTCATCTAACCTACAGTACCTCCGAGGCGTATCTGTAACGATACATCTCATGCTGTTATGAGTTGTGCTTTGTTGACCAGACGGGCTATGTGTGTTATTTGACGAGATGTTCAACATTAATTTTTAGTTTCTATTCTAGTGCATAATTTACTTGTCCTTATTTTCATGTTATATGTATATATATATATATATATATATATATATATATATATATATATATAACATTTGTATTTATTATTTTATTTTAATTTTTTTTGTAACTAATTTCCTCTTTCTGTATTTCCCATTACCTTTTGGTACTTCTTCGAATGGACGCCATTCTGTGGAATCGTGAATTCCAAGTCTGTGGCCCCTTTGGACTTCTTCCATATGAAAAGGGTTATATAATTATATATGATATATATATATATAGATATATATTTTAGATATATATGTGTGTGTGTGTGTGTGTTTGTATGTATGTATGTATTATGTATGTATGTATATAGATTGGAAGGGTATGGCTCAGATTTAGAAAGTGAAGGATTTTTTACATAGTGAGTTAGTCTTGATCCACTGCTGCTCGTCTGGAGACAATAAAGGGAGTAGATAATTCATTAAGAACTTTTAGGAATGTGTATGAGGGGGGGGGGGGCAAGTTTGCAGATAATTTGAATTACTGGAGGTGTGAGGCTTGAAAATATCAATTGGTATATAGTAGAACTGTCTGACGGTTTTAATTAATTACGAGTAAATGTATGATTCGTTCCGTTACGTTGCTATTGTTGCCATTCCTCGAGTTATTTAATGTATGTTGAGTGAGACCCGCGTTTGGCATTTGAAAAGCCTAAGATATTGATTATATATTACAGTAAAGATTCTGAAGATAGTCGAATTTTGAATAGCTTTTATTATACGTACATCACGTGGTGGACCGTAGGCCTGACTTAAGGGTCTTTGCAGGGTCCCTCGACCCCTAGTTGTAACCTCTTGTAAAATTGCTTTTACTATACCTCCGTTCACATTCTCTTTCAAACGCTTTGACTGTGTATTTCCTTTCAGCGCTGAATGACTTCATAGGTACTGGCGCTTACCTTTGACCTAATACTATATTCTATGCTATTCTGTTCTATTATGTTTTCCTCAAAGTTTCACTCATCCGAATGACTCATTATATATACATATATATATATATATATATATATATATATATATATATATTGTGTGTGTATGTATGTACGTATGTATGTAATGCAGAATACCACAGACGAAAACACAAGTTATAGTTTTTTCATGAATTCATCAAGGGAAGACGGGCAAAACCGGTCTGGGTTTGTACCTAGTTAATATTTTTTCCTTTGTGCATCTGCACATATGCCTTACGTGTTATAGTAATTTCAAGCTTGTGTGCGTGTGTGCGTACGCGCTTAAAATCACCTGAACACTTGATGTTTGTAAGCATTCGGCTAATTGTTTTTTTTCTGCTATTTTACTCGCAAGTCATGTTCCTCTCTCTCTCTCTCTCTCTCTCTCTCTCTCTCTCTCTCTCTCTCTCTCTCTTTTCTCTTTCTCTCATCTCTCCTCTCTCTTCTCTCTCTCCTCTCTCTCTCGTCTCTCGTCTCTCTCTCTCTCTCTCTGGAGAACCGGTCGAGGAGGGGATTGTTTAGGTGCTGCACACGTTGACTAAATGAATTTAATAAGTACTACATGGATGTTACTCGGTCAAAAAGAGATCAATAACAGTCGTGAAGTCATTAGTCTTCCGTTATCATGGATACCTTTCTTTAATTAATGTGGCAGAGGCGCGATTAGGTAATCCTTGGAAGGAAATAATTCATACGGTGTTCAAGTGACTCATCGTCTCTCTCTCTCTCTCTCTCTCTCTCTCTCTCCTTCGTGCTTAATATGGAGATCAATGGTTGCCGAGACATGGGAAGGAAATGCAGCCAAACTGCAAAACGTTTGTTTCATTTTCACATTTTCAAGCGTTGTGTTAATTTAGATTTTTTTTTTTTTTTTTTTTTTTTTTTTTGATTTTTTTTTTTTTTTTTTTTTTTTTTTTTGGATTAGAACTGGCATATCTCATTCTCTTGACTTTTTATCATTTTGGCAATGTAGGCCTCCTGGGAGTTGCGCAGTGTGTTAACCGTACTATTGCCTTACGATTATGGAGCAGGCTTTTGTCTAATAAATCCTTAAGGTTGGCTTCGTCTCGTTGTTGGTGTGGCCCTACGTTTTCATTTGTTTCATAACGACGTTATTAATACAATGTAAAATATAAGGTGAATGAAGGTTACTTTTGTGAGATCCTTCCTTGTGCACTAAGCGACGTCAGGGAGATGGGGTCTGTAGCTGCGCAAATGCGCCGCGAGATCTTGATGAACAGAAAGGCAGATGACTCTGAAGACGCTCCTCGTTACCCAAGGGGGAGATCGAGCGAGCGAGCTCTCGGGCCCTCCACCTGACCCCTTCTAGATCTTGATTCCAACCGGGTAATTCCTTTCTTGGGGGTTGGGGGGGGGGGGCGGCTGGTTGGGGGGAGCAGTAGGGACTCCCCCCACCCCACACCCTCTCTCTCACTTCAGGTATTCGCTTCTTATTCTCTGTTCTACATCTTCGGGAAACGGCATCATGTCAGTGATTCGTTTCAGAGGAAGTAATTCCTCCCGCGCTTCTTTGTTTAGACGGCGGAAGGGATTATCATTCGTATACTATTCTTTGTTTGTTTCTTTGAATATATTTGAAGTCAGCTACTGACGATTGAAAGAGCATGATCGGATTTTTTTATGCTAACTAAACCGCTTAATCCTTTTATCATAGAAAAAACTGAGTAATAATTTAGCGAAATATTATATGTAATGGTGTTTGCTGGTATTACTATAGCTATTTTAAATACCTAGATATACGTCTGCTGATCAAATGAGGAAGCGATATTAACTACCTTCCGGGAACTATTGGGTTCATCCATTGAATATATTGCTAAGATAACTTCTATTGAAGCAATGTTTAGACCTTGTCGTGAAGTCTCCTCTCCGTTTCTCTCAGTGGTCATTGATAGAATATAGTACATCCTAACGTCTGTCCTTTTTCTCGTACTTTTGTCAGCTGTTGTTAGAGAAACGTATATTTTGTTAGAAAAAGAGATATACAGTTACTTTACATAAGTCTGTTAGAAAAACAATTTTGTTAGAATTTTTTTTTTCCTAAGTCTGTTGCTGTATTTTGTTAGAGAAAGATATAGTTTGTTACTTCCAGAAGTCTTGTTAGAAAAACATATTTCTTTCTTATTTATAAAGAGATACATTCTCTTTCTTGACAAAAGTGTATTTTTACTAGAAAAAGAAATATTCTGTTACATAAGTTTGTTGTTGTTAGAAAAATATGTATTTTGTTACTTGGCATAAAAAAAACTATACCTTTGCCTTGTGTTTTCTGAAAAAGTACAATGGTTGGACTGCTCACAATTTTGCAGGGGGGTTCTTTGGTCGTAGAATCTATGCTAGAAATGGGAAGATAGGAATAACCAATAGATCTTGGGAATAACGGCAACAGTTGTGGCTTCGTCATTCTATCCACTGCGGTTGGTGGAATGATCATGCGCTTGTCACTCACAAGGCAAGATATTACAGACTGACTTTGCCACTGGTGTCCTGAAGTCAGTGACACCGAGTTGTTGCCAGCGATTACGCGCATCGTTGCTCATTTTTGGGGAAATCATGGCACCAGTAGGGGGTCCTATCGAAGATCGCCTTCAGGGTTGTAAGAGTTTTTTCATAAGTCGATACTCATGGAGCCGAGAAAAAGTCACAATATTATCGACCTGGAATTCACCCTCCCCCCCTTCCCTCCCTGAGGCATCACTAAAGTTTTCTTGCAGCAGTTCTTTCGGCCCTCAGCTGCAACCCTTCCATTCATTTTATTGCACCTGGTTCAAATTATCTTTCTTCCAGCTTGCCCTTTCAAACCTACCAACTTACCATTTTGTCTTCCAGCGCTGAATGACCTCAGATCCCAGCTCTTGGCCTTTTGGCCTAAACTGTATATGGCATTCCTACCTGGAATCCCTGATGTGTCGTTTCCGTATGAGTTATTTATTTCTTATGATTCCTATTCATTTTCTTGTGCTGATCTGGCGGCCGTAGTGCTTTCTTTATATGATGAATGTGTGTCGAGTACTTTAATCGTGTTTGCTTGCTTCATAAAGTTGAATTTTCTTTGGACTCGGGTAGCTTTGAAAATGTGTTCATATTTGCTTAAGTAGGTGGTTGCTATCAAGGAATGGTGCTTTTCTTCAAAATATGACGACCTTTTGATTTGCCAAGTGGTACGATTCAGTACAGAGAATTCCAGTTGTTATTTCATTTTGCTTTGTTCATTCCATATGAGAATGAATGCCACTTTTATAATTAATTTGAGCGAATATTCGTGCGACACGGCTGATCTGCCGTTAACCGCAGTAGTTTTTTATTTTATATATATATATATATATATATATATATATAAGAGAGAGAGAGAGAGAGAGAGAGATAAAGAGAGAGAGTGTTTGGTCATAATGTGGACGTATGTGAAAGACTTGTGAAAAAACTGCCTTAATGAGTTTATTGTGTTTATGTATTTATTTTATTCAACCTCTAATGTATGGAAATCCAGATTATTGTTATGCACAATAAATATTCTATGGTAGGAATAAAAATGTGTGGATCATTGCAACTGTATCATCTAAGCTTTTGTCTCTCGGTTACAATTAATCCCGTTTGTAATTGTCTTGATCAAAAGGTACATATTCTCTCTCTCTCTCTCTCTCTCTCTCTCTCTCTCTCTCTCTCTCTCTCTCTCAATTTGTTATTTTTCATTTGTAAGAAGTGCAGTTATCAGAATGATCATTATCTGTAAATTGTAACTCAACCTACCAACATATTTCCTCTCATCCACTCAGACTGAGACCTCTTAACAGAAGTGTTTCATCCACTCTGTCTGAGGCTTTGTCTTCCCACTGAACGTTTATCTATTCAGACAGAGATCTTTCCTTTAAAGTGATTTGCCCACACAAACTGAGACCTCCTCTCTCCACTAAAGTGTTTTATCCATTCAGACTGAGATATCTTTTCCTTGAAAGTGTTTATCCACTCAGACTTAGACCTTCTCTTTCCTTTAAAGTGTTTTATCCACTCAGACTGAAACGTCATTCCACTAAAGCCGCACAGACAGATCTTCCACAAAAGCCACACAGACTGAGACCTCCTTTTTCCACTAAAGTGTTGTAGTCGTTCAGACTGAAACCTTTTCTTCCCACCAAAGTGTTTGCTAAAATACCCTTTTGTCTAGGAAGCCCTGCCCTTCTCTGTCCTCACGCCGTAAAAGAAATATAATGCCTGATACTATTTTGCGCCAGTCTTGTGACCAAGATAGAAGCTTCGTGCAGTTCTTATTGATCATAAAAGAGTGTTGGGAATGACGTATTTATAGCAGCATGTAGCTTTGATCTCTTTGTCGTACGTGGGGAAATTTGTTCCTGTTGCGTCATGTTGTTTTGCAATTAAGTTTCAAAATGGGAGAGACTTTTGGTGAGACAGTTATAGACCTTTGGTGTAATTGTTTTGTAATTGTTTATATTAAGTATTTAATGTGTATAAATGTTTCTTCTATTGAAGTTTCTTTTTTTTATCATGTATCATTTAGGACATTTTCATTAGTCAGTATATATGGATGCAGTTTCTAAGTAAATACGTTTTTAATTTCATTTCTCTTTTTCCTACTTTCTCTTAGGGTTACTGACTTCATGTTATGCACAAACATCCCCTTGAAGTCTTTTGTGTCGTAATAGTAATATGAATTTGAGTTTTTAGTGACTACTTGTGAAGTCCTTGGCGTATTATGATAATACAGATTTAACGTGACAAGGAAACCTATTTGGAAAGTCCTTGTCAGTTACCGTATTCAATTTTATTTTTAGTGACGTGTAATTATTTATTTGAAATCTTATACTGCTGGAGAAAAAGATATTGGCTGTTTATTTCACACTAACGTCAACCTTTAAATAGGCCAATATCCATATTTACGAGTATTCTGTCGACAATGCTTCGTTCCCAATTATTGACCCTAGTGCTTAATCCCTATCGGGATTTGTAGCTGCGAAGGGCGCAATGATTGACTTGTAATCTATGCAGCAAAATTGGTTTCAGATTGCTTCATAATTCCTGGGAGCTTCTTCAATCATTTTTTCCTTTAACTCATTCCTTTACATTACCTGTGTGTTTTATTGTTTTTACTTGTTCTTCCTGCTTTTACATTGTCTCCCGTTTGTTTCATCTCTCGCCTTTACAGTTTATTCCAGAGTGTAGTTTTTGTAAGTACATATAAAGAAAGACTTATTCCCATATGTTTGAGGCCTTGCTGAACAAACTGAGGACGCTTCGGCGTCGTTTTTGACTGGTTCTAATTTTTTCCTTCAGAGTGACAGCGTGCTAGTTTAAGAATTGAACACTATTTTCCTGACTTTCGTGCATTATTGTCCCCTTGACTGATAATCTTTGTTCGGAGGTAAACTTCAATGAATTTTTTGATCTGGTGGTAAATAGTCAACTTTCTCTTCTTCTCTCTCTCTGAAATTGACGCTCCCTTTTACCCGTTTGCATTAACAGGCGGACACACCACCACGCCATTGTAAAAGAAGCGAAATCTAGCTCGGTGAGATGTCGCAGAAAAAAAACTTTATATTATCCGGAATTCACGTTCGGCGAGCAGAGACGAAAAACAAACTTGCTCCGGACCATGACAAGCCTTCACTGAAACTTGCGATGTTGCAGAGTTCCTCTGAAGTATGTCAGTACCTCTTAACCCTAGCCTGGTGCTAGCTGGACCCGTGTAGATGACTTCATTATTACCATTGGAATACTTTAGCCTGGTTTGAGTTGCGAGTCAGGCACTGGTTTCAGTCAGATTAAAGGGGCTAGGTGAATTTTGCAGGAAACAACTTCACGGTCTAATAAATGTTTATTGATTCGCATGCAGGTTTTGCGCTGGCTCATATAACGCTGGGAGTGTTATGGTGTTGACGTCCGTCTTTCTCCATTTGGTTTCTGTTTTGTCCTTTCCTTTCTTTGCTCATCATGAAAACTAAAGGTGAAACGGTTCTATCTGGAGGATTGTGATATTCAGTTGTGCAAGAGGGTTTAACAAGAAGTGTCTTTCATTTGTGAGGAATTTACAATGTTGCAATGAATCAGAAGGTCAGGTGTTGCAAGTCGAAAATAGAAAAGACCTTCCCGGTGGATTTTATAATAATTTAAAAAGAAATTTAAGTGAATTGCAATCAGAGGATCGGTTATTTTACCAGTTCCTCTAAAATTTTTGTGTGACCAGATGCCAAAGTGTGTGTGTGTATATTTTAGCTATTTCTATAATATATTTTTAACGTACTATAATTAAAATCTAAAAGTGATTCCATTGAAAGCCTGCCCTACTCGTTTTTCCAGTAAGATTGATTAGTATTGATGTAAACTTTTGGGTTGAACAAGACGTCATTGCAATGTTTCTTCCTTTGAGCTTAGCAACATTCTCTCTCTCTCTCTCTCTGCTCTCTCTCTCTCTCTCTCTCTCTCTCTCTCTCTCTCTCTCTCTCTCTCTCTCTCTCTCTCTCTCTCTCTCTCTCTATCTCTCGATCTTATCTCTTCTCTCTCTCCTCTCTCTCTCGTCTCATCTCTCTCTCCTCTTCTCTCTCTCTAACACACACACATATATGTATATATATATATATATATATATATATATATATTATATATATGTATATATATGTATATATATATATATATATATATATATATATATATATATATATGTATATATATGTATATATATATATGTATATATATATATATATATATATATATATATGATATATATGTATATATATATATATATGTATATATTATATATATGTATATATATGTATGTATATATATGTATGTATGTATATATATATATATATATATATATATATATATATGTATATATATAGTATATATATATATGTATTATGTATGTATATATGTATGTGTATATGTGTATTATATATTATATATATATATATAATATATATATATATATATATATATATATATATATATATATCGTTGTCTGAGTAGATGTGGTCAATAGCACCCAACTTTCAACCGTAAGAGGCATGATATTCCTTTTGTTCCCTAGGTAGAGTGAATTCGATATGAATTGGATAGCTATGGCTTAGTATTTGAAAGCAGGGGTTTTCTCCATTATTATTTTGACCCTTGCATTCTTTGCTTGCAACTGATATCATGAGGTTTTCTGACGCTGATGTCACTTTTGCCGATATGTTTCATATTCGATTTAACCTCTGTTACATCAGTTTGTACGAGGTAACAAGCTTCTAACGAGATCTGTTAATCATTATTTTTTTATTTTTTTTTTACTGATGTCACTAAGATCTAAGTCACTAAGATCTAACTACGTTAGTCTTTTTTTTTTTTTTTGCGTTATTTTTATAACCATCATCGAGGTAATAGGCTTAAGTTTATTTGGCGTCCAATATTTTAATTTGTAACAATAAGGTGTTCTGTTGCTGTAGTTTGTAATGACTACAATGTAACTTAACGTTTTCTCTGGCTTTATTTGTAACGTGAAGAGGTTGTAACTTGATTGGCTTCCTGTTGCTACTGTAGTTTGTAACGCGATGCGATGCAATTCTAACTCGATCGAATTGTTGAAGCATAAGAATGGTTTGGAACGAAATGGCGTGAATTTAACTTGGGTTTTGTTGCAATACTTCCTGACGATGTGACAAGCGGGTAACTTGTATTCTGTTGGATTAGTAGTGAAGTCAGGAGCAGGGGTGTAACTAGGGGGATGGGGGTGAGGGGGGCGTCCGGCCCGGGCGGCACTGGCATCTTCTGAGCAGGTCTGGTCAAGCAATATCTAGGATTTTCTAGCAGTGCAATCGGAACACTGAACAGCGATTTATCGACTCAGCTGTTGGACAGCAAACGATTTTTGACAGCGGCAAACCCTCGTTAAATAAATGATTGAGATGTTAAGGCTTAAAATGTGCGTATGATTTTCACCATTTTAGTACTTCGTAGCACGGGAAGGGGGTCGGCACTTTCAGAGTCCGGGCTGGGCGCCACTAACGCTAGTTCTGCCTCTCCAGTCGGTTGTCATTTGCCTCAAATTTTAGGGAGTCGTCTTGTGAGGTTTTAATTCGCTTGGTCCTCAGTTGCATTAGTTTCTAATCGCCGATAGGTTGCTTGTCTACAATTCAGCGATGTTTATCACGTTTAGTCGTTGCGGAGACTTAAAAGTAAAAGAATTAGAATTTAAGAGGTGGTATGTTTGTTTCCTTTTGAATCTCGAAGTGTAAATATAGGTAATCTTACAGTTTAGGGGTCCAAATTCACTGCTCCCGTGTGTGTGTTTGTTCAACTTTTCTTTCCGATTTCAATTTCTTCTTTCAACAGATCTACAGACAGAAGTATATTCGCAAAAAAATGTGCTTACAGAAGCGGAGATTGTGAAAAAACAGAGGGAATAAGGCTCTGCACCTCAGGCAAATAGTGTAGTGTGCCAGCAACTGTGTGGAATGATCACTTAGTAACCAGGAACCAGGCACTATGGGTCCGTCTCCCCTAAGACATGTATTTTGTTTTTGTACGTTCCCCCTTTATTTCCTTAGTTTCTTTTACAATTTCTGCTTTTCTGGAGCAGATAAACTGCACAGTTTTCCATGACTCAACAAATATTTGATAAATCTGTGTGCTGATCTTAATAATGTGAAGTGGATACAAGCCTTTTTACTTGCTGAAAACTAATTTTTTTAACATATTAAATGTTAAATTTGACGTCTTCAGACTCTCTCTCTCTCTCTCTCATCTCCGTCCCCCCCGTTTTCTCGTCTACTCGTCTCTCTCTCTCTCTCTCTCTCTCTCTCTCCTTAAGGTTCTTTGCAGCGTCCCTTCGGCCCCTAGCTGCAACTACTTTACTTTCATTCCATTTACTATACCTCCGTTCATTTTCGCTTTCTTCCATCTTACTTTCCACCCTCTCCTAACAATTGGTGCATAGTGCAACTGCGAGGCTTTCCTCCTGTTACATCTTTCAAACCTTTTCATAGTCAATTTCCGTTTCAGCGATGAATGGCCTAAAATCTATGAAATCAAATCTTATTTTGCATGGAACTGATCTTTGCATCTGTCTTTCATCTAATGTAGTTTTTAACTACTCACCTGTTCTTTAGAGTGATTTCTGGTAGTGTTCGACAGGGGTTTGTGGAAGTGAGTTTGGATGTTTCAATTTAGGAATTTGATCCCAGGCGCCTCTTACGCTTTGGGGATAACCAGCGGCAGGTTGAGTTTAATTAGATGGCAAGATAAAGTGAAGGAAGATATGGAGGGAAGAGGTTTGGTGGAGGATGATGCCTTTGATAGAAGGTAGCGGAGGAGAATGCGCATCAGGCAACCGACCCCTTAGTTCAGGGATAACGGTGGGAAAAGAAGAATAGGTTTATATAGTTTATCGAGTTTATTAACTGCAAATTATGACAGGTTAATGTACCTATACTCTAAATATAAAGAAGTGTGACCGATGGAGCACTTTGAGAATTTAGCCAAGGGGCTAGGGAAATATTTTATAATTTTTATATAGACATCTATTCGCCATTGTAAAGTGAAAAAGTTTTCATGGAGAGTTACCTGATCTGTGGATGGTGCTTTAATAATATCTGTCTCAGTGTTGGCTATTAGCATTTGGCCTCGTTTTTTAAAATGAAATTTCATTTGTTTAAATTTTAGTAAAAATTACACAAAATGTAGCGGCTTTATCTTATTTAGAATTTTCTTGAAGATTGCAAGTCATGTTACTATAAAGAATTTTCTTTTAGCACAGTGACGACTCCAGTTACCTAGGAAAGTTGCGTGTTCTCCATCAAACGGAAAAGTCTGTGTAAAAGTTAATGCCTGGGTAAAATAATTTTTTTTTTTTAAAGAAAAGTTACCTCGCGATTCAGCTCACTGTATATTGATCTATAGTCCTGATTACCGTCCAGATGGCGTTTTATTTATTTATTTATTTATTTATTTATTTATTTATTTTAGTGTAACTTAAAAAGTTGCCAAGTTGAAGGTTCTTCAGTATCTTTGATTTAAACACAGGAGTCATATATATATATATATATATATATATATATATATATATAATATATATATATATATATATAATATATAAATATATATATATGTATATATATATATTTTATTTATTTATTTGTTTATTCATTTATTTATTACACACACACACACACACACACACACACACACACACACACACACACACACACACACACACACACACACCCCTGTATAATGATTACCCCTCCCAGAGTATTGGACGAAGTCCAGTCCCTTCGAACGTTACGTTCCGTCACAAACCTTGGGCCAAGGTGCCTCCCTTTGCAATGCTTACATAAAGGACTGTTGGGTTGCTGGGAGTGGCTTGCAGCCGGGCTGGACGAAGGCCATTCTGAACAGGGAATTTATTTCCCCGTGGACTATCGTCGTTACACAGGGTAAAAATAAATACACAAGGGCTCATGGACTGTTATTGTACTCTTATAGTATATTTCTCAAGTTTCTCTTTTATGGATCCCGTGGGGGGTTAGTGTCATCAGTGCATCTCATTCGGTGCAATTGAGGCATTACTTAAGGTTTTTTGCAGCGTTCCTTCGGTCCCTAGATGCAACTACTTTCATTTACCTCCGTTCATATTCTCTTTCTTCCATCTTAACTGTCCACCCTCTCCTAACAATTGTTTCATAGTGCAACTGCGAGGTTTTCCTCCTGTTACACCTTTCAAACCTTATACTGTCAATTTCCGTTTCAGCGCTGAATGGCCTTAGTTGTCCCAGTGCTTGGCATAGTGCCAAAAATCTATAAAATCAAATCAATCAATCTCTTTTATGGAAATTTGTCATTTGGGTGACATGCCTATTTTTTTTTCATCAAATAGGATTTATAGATCTGATTAATATCTTATAAAATTCTCTCTCTTCGTCTCCTCTCAATTCTCGTTCTCTCACTCTCTCTATCGATTTCTTCCTCCTCTCTTCTCTCTCTCCATCATTCTCTCTCATCTCTTCTCATCTCTCTCTCTCTCTCTCCTTCTCTCATATTTTTCAGTTATTCGATCCACCGCCATCTTTCCTTCTTCAGTCACTTCATGCGTTGAAAGACTTTGATTGTCGTGTATAGAATTTATTTTAATTCGGTTTCCGTAGCGTAATTGACATCTTTCATGTTGATGAAATATGTATCCCTTGTCTGCCAGTATCCACCCACTTGCATGGTGGTGGTCAAATATGAATTACAGCGGTATTAAACGAATTAGTCAGCGATATTTGACACCTGGAAAATACTTATCAACTTTGACCCAACTCTCTGAACACATTATCAAATGCTTCCGCGAAGCTATTGACGATCGTAGAGAGCTTTTTATGCCCTTCTACAGAGATGATGATCTCTTTAAAAGACTACCAGCTCCAGATCTTTTAAAGTTGCTGTTTCCTCTTATTAATAGTGAGTAGGTCTGGACGATGTTGTTTTTGGCTGTCTTCCAGTAGCTTGGATATTACTGCCATCACCTCTTAGGAGGAGGTAGTGTCGTCAGTGCATCTGACACGGTGCACAATAAGCGTTACTTGAGATTCTCTGCAGCGTCCATTTGGCATCTTGCTGCAACCCCTTTTATTCCATTTACTATACCTCCATTCATATTCTCTTTCTTCCATCTTGCTATCCTTCCTCTCCTATCAGTTGTTTCTTAGTGCGACTGTGAGGTTTTCCTCCTGTTACACCTTTCAAACATGTCTACTCTCAGTTTCCCTTTCAACTGTGAATGACCTCATAGTTCCCAGGCCTTTGACCTCAAATCTGTATTCCATTCCATTCCATTTCTGTCGTCAAGTCTGAGTTTGCTACTCGTCTGTGCCATCGAGTCATTTGTGCTGCTTTTCTCACAGGGCGCTGGTCTCTTGGCAGTAAAGCTGCCGCCATTTCGCTGCTCTTCTCCATCTATGGTCAACGAGAGGTCTTTAGGGAAACAAGACTGCACTGTCACCATAACCTTCTGATCTTTTGTTTTAGTTTATTAATGTTTTGACTTTTCATTTGATGCTCGAGGTTGTTATATTATTGATATTGATATACCAGCTGCATGGTGGTTAGATTATAAGATTAACAGAGAAGACTATACAAACTAAATACCGTAGAAATAGCTATTATTTTCAATGCTACTACCCTAAAACAAGGTTTCCTCCCTTGTTATTATTATAGGTATTTTTTCAGTCATCCAGTTCGATTTTTTTTTTTTTCGTAAAGTGTGGAGTTCAGGGTTGCATCCAGCCACCTCAGGAGTCCATCACTTCTCTCACTATTTGCACTGTTTCTAGTAGCTCACTCTTCTGCATGAGTCCTGGAGCTACTTCAGCATCTAGTTATTCCTGTTCTATGACTATGGATACAGTTTCCATGATCATATATCTCGACGTGGTTCGGAAGTCACGTAAAGCTGTTGGTCCCGTTGCTGAATAACCATTGGTTCCATGCAACGTTAAAGCACCATAAAACAAACAAACAAACAAACCATGATCATGTCCCATATCCTTCTTATTTCTATTTCCAGGTCTTGATACTTATCAATTTTTTCTCTTCCTCATCTGATCTGGTGCCCCATGATAGTGTCACATCAATGAGTGATATATTCTTCTTGATTTTGTCAATCAACGTCACGTCTGGTCTATTGGCACGCATCACCCTATCTGTTCTGATACCATAGTTAGTCCCAGAGGACCTTTGCTTGATCGTTTTTTATTATTATTATTATTATTATTATTATTATTATTAATTATTATTATTATTATTATTTTGTCTATCACAGACCTCCAATTCGACTGGGTGGTATTTATGGTGTGGGGTTCCGGGTTGTATCGTGCCTGTTTAGGAGTCCATAACTTTTCTTACTATGTGCCCGGTTTCTAGGATCACACTCTTCTGCATGAGTCCTGGAGCTACTTCAGCCTCTAGTTTTTCCAGATTCCTTTTCAGGGATCTTGGGATTGTGCCTAGTGTTCCTATGATTATACGTACAATATTATTATTATTATTATTTTTTTTTTTTTTTTTTTTTGTTTTTTTTTTTTTTTTTTTTTTTTTTTTTGCTCTATCACAGTCCTACCAATTCGACTGGGTGGTATTTATAGTGTGGGTTCCGGGTTGCATCCTGCCTCCTTAGGAATCCATCACTTTTCTTACTATGTGTGCCGTTTCTAGGATCACACTCTTCTGCATGAGTCCAGGAGCTACTTCAGCCTCTAGTTTTTCTAGATTCCTTTTCAGGGATCTTGGGATCGTGCCTAGTGCTCCTATGATTATGGGTACGATTTCCACTGGCATATCCCATATCCTTCTTATTTCTATTTTCAGATCTTGATACTTATCCATTTTTTCTCTCTCTTTCTCTTCAACTCTGGTGTCCCATGGTATTGCGACATCAATGAGTGATACTTTCTTCTTGACTTTGTCAATCAACGTCACGTCTGGTCTGTTTGCACGTATCACCCTATCCGTTCTGATACCATAGTCCCAGAGGATCTTTGCCTGATCGTTTTCTATTACTCCTTCAGGTTGGTGCTCGTACCACTTATTACTGCAAGGTAGCTGATGTTTCTTGCACAGGTTCCAGTGGAGGGCTTTTGCCACTGAATCATGCCTCTTTTTGTACTGGGTTCTGTGCAAGTGCCGGCATTCGCTTGCTATGTGGTTATGGTTTCATTTTTCGTATTGCACTTCCTACTATGGGAGCGATGTTATTTCCGTCTATCGTACTTTGAACATATCTGGTTCTTAGGGCCTGATCTTGTGCCGCTGTTATCATTCCTTCAGTTTCCTTCTTGAGCTCTCCCCTTCTGTAGCCATTGCCATTGTCATCGCTGGCTAGTTCTTTAGTCTGTCTCATGTATTGTCCGTGCATTGGTTTGTTTTGCCAGTCCTCTGTTCTTTCTGTCTTTGTCTCCTGTCTCTGTATATTTGTGGGTCTTCGTCTACTTTTATTAGTCCTTCTTCCCATGCGACTCTTTATCCACTCGTCTTCACTGTTTTCAGATATTGCCCCAGTGCTCTGTTTTCGATGTTGACGCAGTCCTCTATACTTAGTAGTCCTCTCCCTCCTTCCTTTCGTGTTATGTATAGTCTGTCCGTATTTGCTCTTGGGTGTAGTGCTTTGTGTATTGTCATTTGTTTCCTGGTTTCTGATCTATGCTGCGGAGTTCTGCCTTCGTCCATTCCACTATTCCTGCGCTGTATCTGATTACTGGCACTGCCCATGTGTTTATGGCTTTTATCATATTTCCGGCGT
>NC_087201.1:108130813-108145813 GCF_015104395.2 Macrobrachium nipponense
GGGGTGGCTAGCCTTTTACTAAAAAGTATGACTGCAAGGCAGCAGTTTCCGCAGTTATTGGCGGTGGGCCTAGCCTTTTACCAAAAAGTAAGACTGCAAGGCACCAGTTTTCAGTTATTGGCGATGGGCCTAGCCTTTTACCAGAAAGTAAGACTGCATGGCATGGCAGTAACTGTCCTTTTAGTCGCCTTTTACGACATGCAGGACATATATATATGTATATATATTATATTATATATATATATATATAATATATATATTATATATATATATATATATATGTGTGTGTGTGTTGTGTGTGTGTAGTTGTACCATTTATATTTCTGGTTATTTAGTTTTGTCGCAGGTACAAAGAAATCAAGTAAAGAAGGGTTGAAGGCAAAATACTTGGATTTAAAAGGGTGGTGGTCTTTCAGGTTTTACGAGTCGTGGAAAGCAGAGGCAGGAGAAAGTTCCAAGTATTACCAGCTCAAAGAAAGTCATGTAACAGACCCATATAAAAGGGTGTTAAATTCTGTAGAATAAATGTTGGAACCGGTGACCTGACAAGTGTGACATGGCCACCTGAGTTGAGTCATTACTCTCCCCTTTAGTTCAGCGAAATTGTGACTGCAGTGACACCTTTAGTGGTGCATTGTAAGTATTACTTGAGGGTCATGACAACGCCCCTTCGGCCCCTAGCTGTAACGCCTTTCATACCTTCTACTGTACCTCCGTTCATATTCTTTGTCTTCCATCTGACTTTACACCTTCATAGTGCAACTGCGAGGTTTTTCCTTCTGTTACACCTTCAAACTTTCGTACATTTCAGCCCTGAATGACCTCACTGGTCTGTACTATATCTCTGACACCTTTAGAAATGCCACAGAAAAAACTTCCCGTGTCCCTCCCATTCAGCTTTAATCATTAGGAGGCCGGCGGAAGGTAAGGTTCATCAAAATGGGAAAGAATGTTTCCAATTGTGACAGATAAGGGCGATTGGAAAGCTCACGGGTTGCAGTGTGAGCAAGATCCCTTGCTGTCATGGCGCCAGCTTGATCAGAAACAACACCAGCAGACGCTTGGACGGAGGGGAACTTCATATTTTTAACTGGGTGGAAAAGACATACTGAACGTCACCCCAGTCAGTTGGATGAAGGAAAAAACATAAGTGGGTTGTGTAAAAGAACTGGGTTGGATAGAATAACTGTCATTAGGATGGAAAAACGAATTAAAGATCTTTGGCGAAAAAAAATTAGGAATTGGGATGAAAAAAAAAAAAAAAAAAACTCGATAAAAGGTATAGACAAATATTATTGATATAAGGAGGTTATATAACTGGTATCGAGAAAAGAAGTCTGTAACTCGGATGTGGAAAAGAACTCCATAACTGTAATTGGAAAGAGAAAGGAAATTCTATAACGAGGAGCAAAAAGTTAAGTATATCCTAGTTTTACCAGACCACTGAGCTGATGAACAGCTCTCCTAGGGCTGGCCCGAAGGATTAGATATTTTTACGTGGCCAGAAAACAATAGGTAACCTAGCAACAGGACCTACAGCTTATTGTGTGATCCGAACCACATTATATCGAGAAATGAATTTCTAATGATCAGAAACAAATTTCTCTGACTGTGTTGGCAAAGCGGGTAATCGAACTCGGGACTACCGAATCGGTAGGCGAGCACGTAAACCACTCATCTAACTAGGAACAAGGAGAAAACAGTAATAATAACGGGTATGGTATGGAGGAAAATAGAAAAACGCGCTCTAAGGGCCGTTAACAGGTAGGAAGGAGAAAGAATAGGGATGGTTAACAGAACTCTTTGGCTACTTGGGATTGAGGTAAAGGAAATGCAACAACTGGGATAAGTAAGTGTAATAATTGAGATAAAGAAAAGAATGTAATAACTGGGATAAAAGAAAAGATTGTAAAAGCTGCGAGGAAGAAAAGAATGAATAACTGGAATGGAAGAAGACCTTTAACGTGCAACCTCAGACAAATCCCAGTTGTCAGAAGGCTGGTACTATCGGTCCTTTCGACTCAATACCGCTGTTAGATAGCCTCTATTGTATGGCCATTCCCTCATTTCGGATTAATCCTACTGCGTTGGTTTCTAGTAGATATTTATCTATGGTTAATCCCAGATTATTTTGGGGTAATCTCTTACTGTGGGATTTCCGGATTCTGATCGTGTGTGGTCACTTGTAACCCAAAATGACAGGTGAGCCACAATATTTTATATATATATTTGCATAGTCATTGTATTTTTGTCGTGTCATTTTTGTATTTTGTTTTGTCATTGTTGCGTGACAGTTTATATTTGAAAGTTTGTCATAAATGTTTAGTCCCGGCAGTCTCCTCCGCAGAAGTGCACCGTAAGTTAATGCCTTCAGTGCACCTCATGCGGTGCATTGTAGGCATTAAGGTTCTTTGCAGTGTCCTTTCGTCCCGTAGCTGCAACGCTTTTCATTCCTTTCACTGTATCTCTGTTCATATTCCCCTTTCTTTCACCTTTCCACCTTGTCCTGACAGTTTTTTAAATTGTGCAGCTGCGAGGTTTTCCTCCTGTAACGTCTTTCAACCCGTTTTACTGCCAATTCCTTTTTCAGCGCTGAATGACGTCATAGGTCTTCAAAGCGCTTGGCCTTTGGCTTAAATTCTGTAATATAATCTGTTCTCTAAAGCAGTCTTACTGAAATGTTTACGAATTGAATATTGCCAAACTACTTAGTTAACTTCTTGGTGGTATGCAAAATTTATTCAAATCATGCCGAAAAAAAATACTTGAAAACGCCGTACCTGCTAACGTAATGGCTAAGGCCACTACAGTACTCATTTTCAATCGGGATGTGTATGTATCTGTACAGTATAGTTGGACTATCGGTTGAAGTGTCACTGAACTATCGCTGACCTGCGTCTCTGAAGACTCAGCCAGTCAAACATACCCGACATGATGCTTATCGTCAGCGATTAGAACCTGCTTGATAAGTAACTCTGGGAATGATGGTTTGTCGACGTCTGCAGTCATATGATTGTACTCCCATCTTACAATTTCCGTTAAGTATTTAGAATTAGTGTCTGTTAATTACTTACCGATACGTTTTACATATTGCTTGATTTATAGTGTGCATTCATTTTATGAAACAAGCCAGTAGACGTTTTTCTTCAATAAATATAAGTAAAAGAAAAAGTAAAACAAAAATTAGATGTACTCTCATCTTACAATTTCCGTAATGTATTTTGAATTAGTGTCTGTTAATGACTTATCGATACGTTTTATATAAAGCTTGATTTATAGTGTGCATTTATTTCATGAAACAGGCCAGTAGACTTTTTTCTTGAATAAATATAGGTAAAAGAAAAAGTAAAACAAAAAATAGATGTACGGCGCTATGTATTGACAAGTCTGAGACATTTGCATTTATGATCAGTCGCAGCTACACACACTTTGAGAGAGAGAGAGAGAGAGAGAGAGAGAGAGGAGAGAGAGAGAGAGAGAGGATGCGTCAGGTGTTACTATGCAGGTTTTAAGCATGCGAGGTTTCTAGCCCTTAGCCATATGCTATTTGAGTGCTGTGGAACTTTGGTCTACGAACCACTTTCTTGGAAGTCAAGTCCTTTCAGATTGATTTATACAGAATGACGGGGTAATAAAATTATTTGCTGCTGTGAGTGGTGTGAAAATCTTATAGCAGCCAAGGTTAAAAGTCTTATAGTCCTGTAGCTTAAAATATAGCAGAATATCCTCATAGGTGGTAGTGACGTCAGTGCACCTCATGCTGTGTCCTGTAGGCATCACTTAAGGGTCATTGCGTTGCGGTATCTCTTCGGCCCTTAGCTGCATCTCTCATTCCTTTCGCTGTATTTCTGTTGGTATTTTCTTTGTTCCGTGTGACTTTCCACATTCTCAAAGATTTGTTCCAACTGCAAGGTTTTTCTTTCCTTCTGTTACACCTTTCAAGCCTTCTTACTGGTCAGTTTCCCTTTAAGCATTGAATGACCTTATAGGTCCCAGCGCTTGACCTTTGACCTAAATTGTATATTCTATTCTCTATAGTAGAATATGATTAAATACTAGTAAGATACTAAGCCTTGGGGTTGAATGTCTGTAGATATGGTACAGAGAATAGAATATGGACTACTCGGGTTTTTCAGAGAGAGATTGACATTTTGACGTACAGGAAGCCCAAGTGAATGGGCAGCATGTTGTGGTTTATTAAGGACAGAGCGACCGTGATGAGGTTCGTCGAGAGATGCTAGCTCAGAGGTTTGGGTCGCGGTTTTTTTTATTTATTTATTTATTTTTTTTTTTCAAATTTTTATGTAGGATTTTTTTTTTCATGTAGGAAGACGGAGGGTACAGGTGAAAGTATACAAATATGATGGCACAAGGGTTGTATGGGTAAGGTCGAGTCCGAAATGAGAAACATTTGTGATGGTAAATGTGTTTGGTTGAAGAATGAAAGATTGAGATGAAAGCGACTGTTCTCGGTTATGATTAAAGGGGACTGGAGAGGGAAGGGCAGTTGTGCTGGGTGATGTGTGATGCAAAGGTACGTGTTAGAGAAAGAGACGCCACAATTGGCGAGGGAAGTTTGTTATAGTGTTCGCTGGTGGAGGTATTGGTCGGAAGATGGGTGGCTTGAGCTCCGTTTTGTATTGTTACCTTGCTGTTGCAAAAATGGCAGTCGAGTGTTGTATTAGCCGGGCGTGAATGGTTCAGAATGTGGCTGGCTAGGCGTATAACAGACTATTGTGTTTCATAGTAAATTGAAAATAACTCCATAGAAGGATAGAGAAATACCGAAGCTGAAGCATTTTTTTGTGCGGAATATACACATTTCAAAGATAAGCCTTATGTCTGCAAGTGTGGGCATATAGGTTGAATAAATAAATAAAATAAAGTGTAACGGAGAAAATTGAGATGAGGGCTTTTGTGAAAAGAAAAAATACAAGTGGTTGAAGTGTGAACGCAGCTCAGTGCAAAGGTATACGAGAGCGTGAATAAGCTATGAATCTAAACAAACACCTTAGGACAGGGGGGAAACTGTGGCCACGGGAAATACACGAAGAAGGAAGGTTCAAAAGTCTGAAAGTGTTGGTGAAGAGAGAAAGTTGCAGGTGATGAGCCAGAGTAAAGTTACGATGGTAAATGGAAGCCAGAGAAATAGAACAAAGAATGTTAGTATAAAGGAAGGAAGTATTTGAAAGTAAGGGTAGTGATGCAGTATCGTAGGATTAGAGAAGCTGTTTGCATAACAGTTGAAGCTAGGAAAGGTTTGGGACTTTATAAGGGAAGATTGGATGTTCTTTTTTTTTTTTATGTTGAAGACGGAAGATAAATGAGTTGTGCGAGCAGTGAACTGAGAGCGGGTGTTTACTTGGTGCCAGTTATGCATAGGTTTGCTGTGGTAAAGAGATTAGTATACGTAAAATAATTGATCTGTGTTGTGAGTTGGTTCAGCCACGTAGAGAGAATGAGCCAGTGTATGAATGACAAATATGCGCATAATGTCAAAGTTGAGGGAGGAAGGAGAGGGAGACCGAGAAAATGGTGGTAGACGGTGCAGAAGATGAGTTACGACGGGGTCTTGATAGACAGTAATGACGAGACTTTGTGGAAGATGGAGGTGAATGGCGCAGTGTTTGTGCGTGTGTATGTGTGTGTCTATGAGTGTGAGTTTGTGTGTCGCGTAGGGCGTCGGTGCAACTGTTGATAAGCTCTCCTTGTGTTTGTATGAAGCGGCAGATTTTGTGTGGAGGCATTTGCACACTTCTTCATCCTTGATTCAACGATTAACAGCTGAACGTGGGCATTGAATAATGTCTTCCTTTCTTGTGCAGTTGCACACTCCCGAACGGAGAAAGCTGGTTATGTATTGGTGAAAGATTATACAATAAAATACACACACACACACACACGCACACATATATATATATATATATATATATATATATATATATATATATATATATTATATATACATATATATATAAAAGCGAATACCACAGGAAAGTGATAGTGAGAAATCCAAGTGCTTTCGTCTTTACTAAGACATGTCAAGGAGCTCCTTGACAATGTCTTAGTAAAGACGAAAGCGCTTGGATTTCTGACTATCATTTTCCTGTGGTATTCGCTTATTTTTAATGAAGTCACGTGCATCTACTGTGATTTTTAAGTATACACACACACACACACACACACACACACCCACACACATTGTATATTATAAATATATATATATATATATTTATATATTTATATATTTATATATATATATTATAATAATATATATATATATATATATAGATATAATATATATATTTATATATATTATTATATCCTATATATTATATATTATAATATATATATCATAATCTATATATATATAATATAATATATTTGTGTGTGTAAGAACATAATCTGCAGTACACGCTATCTCGATACGTTAGGGTGTGGGAGAACCGTGTGGAAAAAGGCACTGGGTTAATGGTATACTTCGGTGAAAAAAGTTACCACAGTCTGTAATTTCCCTTAAACAACAAAAAGGCAAGAACACGGACAAAGAAAACCAATGTTTAAGTAGTAGGTGAGAGTTTTTTTTTTTTTTTTTCCTCTAATATGACGCTCTATCCTGGAGGTAAAACTATTTGTAATATCCGCTGTGAAATCCTTTCATAGGTAAATATATTTTATTTGTTTAATTGGTCATTATCGGAGATAAATGTACACTGCATATGCAGTATTCAGGCATTTTTCTGTATGTATACTCAGACACGCTTCGCTTCTTTCAAGTAAATTTTTAGTCAAAGTAACATATTTTCGATACCATATTTCAGCTCCCTACACATTTCCTTAGTTTTATTAGTATGCCAGTACTTTTTCATTTTACCTTTATGTTTATTTGTCAAATAACTTTCATATCAAACACTTGGTCCACTTACTTCGGTTGTGTAAGCTCACGCAGTTTTTTCTCTGCTAATGCTTGTGGTATACAAAATAACACATAACATTATGCCCGGTTGATGCTTAAATTAACCTTTATTTCCTTTTACCTTCATTTAGTGGAATAATGACTCCTCTTACCCATTCCTTCAGAACTTTGCCCTCGTCCAGATTTACTTGACAAACCCTTGTCAGACGATCAGTCTGTACTTCACTCTTCACTCGGAGTCCAGTCAGTTCAAGAGACTCCATTCTTCAGCGTCATAATTGACCTCCTCATGTTCAAAGTTACTTTCGTACCCATTCTCATAAGTACACTTATCATTTCCTGTCATTGATTTCTACTGCTTTTCTATCTTCCGCATTTATAAAATCTTCAAAATACTTACTCCATAAGCCCACGGCTGCATTCTCTGTTTATTAAGGTTTTCTTGCGTGCCTTCTAGTTTTATCTCGCTGTGTTTCACTTTCACTTGACTGCCTTATTCATCCTCTGCATGATTTTGTTTTCTTTCATGTAATTGCACCTCAGATAATTTTCCTTTATTCCCATATTAAACTTTTTTTTTTATCTCTGCGCACCAGTTACTTTTTTTTATTGTTATTTATTCTTCCTGTACTTCGTGCTGAACCTATGACCCCCATCGTGGTATTTGACTTACTCATCCACTCTTTCCACCTGTCTCGACCTTAGTCATGGGCACCGGTGCCGTGCCCTAGCCCACAATTAGTCCATTTTGTCCTTATATACTCTTCTCATTTCTCTCTTATCAGATTCACCTATAGTCACATTTTTACATCCTGCTCTCTGTGTGAACTTCAATGTATGTTAACTTTTGCCTTTATCAAATATTGATTGGTTAGACCACTAGCCACTCATCATTATAACCACCAACTTGCTCTTTCGTCCTAGCAGTACTAAGCAATCTAGCAAAGTTTTCATCATCATTTTATGTTTCCCAAGTATACTTGAATACTCCTCTTGGGAAATCATGCCTTTCAGATATTCTGTCCCCTTTCCAAACACATTTTCATATTTTTATTCCAAGAACTTATGTACCCACTGTACGCCGCTTTGCTCTGAATTCCAACCCCTGCCGAGCACAGATACATGCTATCTTAGATACATTCTCTTTCACTCATTCTTTTCTATTCCTGGACTTTCTACACTCACTACTAATGCATCTTTTTAGCCTGCTGGAGTCTTCTGATACTACAAGCATCACTTCTACTCTAACTCAGCCCCTTTCATCCACCCCAAACACTTCGATTTTTCTTTTTCATTCTTGCCTACACACACACACACACACACACACACACACACACACACACACACACACACACACACACACACACATCCTTTCACTTTTCTGTCCCAAGCAAAGCATCCTGGCTTTCAACACTCCAGTTGTACATTTGTTGTCTGCTGCAACACTACAGTATGTACTTGACGCAATACTGTATATACACAGCGACGAGAATGCTGTCATTTTCTTTCCCTGAATCCCACAAAAGATGAAAAGGTGGGAGACTGTCCTCAAGAGAGGTTCATCTGCCAAGTAGAAGGCATTTCCTTCCACAAAGGGCCCTGCAACCCTTTGCCAGATGCCCCTCAGGTTTGAAGCATATGATATCAGGTATGCGGTAGCAGTTGATTTTGATTGACTAACCTGACCATTTAATTTCTCAATTTCTCAATCGTCTGTGAATAGAGACGTGTATCCATAGTATGTGTGTGAACAGAAAAATTTTGCGTGTAACAAAAACCACGACTTGTCCTGTACAGCCCAGGGTAAGCCTCTCGTATATTACCATCACTTTGTACAGGTAATGGTACAGTAGTATACACACACGTTAAGGTGAACGTGGTAGTGACGTTGTGTTTTCTCTGTAACCACCATCGTCAGAGGAAATCCTTAACAATATTGGAATAGAAGGAAATAATTTTGCTGTTATTAACCTGCCAAGCTTTACATGAACACACACATGCATATATACACACAATTACAGTAACTCTTCCACCATCTCTGTCGATGTTTCTGTTTCCTCTGCCTTTAATGCCATCAAGGGTAAATCAAATCCATCATTCGTTGGAGCTTACCTCTCGTTTCTTGGAATATTGCAGCATGTGTGCTATGAATATTAGTATATTATATAATGAACTGTGACATCGTGACTGATCTCCCTGAATCTCTATGTAAGACAACTGTAGAAGCATCTTGAGTTTTGTATATGATCCAGATACAGTAATGCCACCATCTTTGCACATTTTGCCAAATCACTGCACGGAGAGAGAGAGAGAGAGAGAGAGAGAGAGAGAATGTGTAGCTGGTGCTGTCAAGCATTTCTGTCTTGGGTGACGGGGGGTTCACGAAAGTCTCCAAGTAGAGGGATAAACCCCAGAAGGGGGGCTCGAGGCGTGTTGACGTTCTCTCACGGGTGTGTGTGTGTGTGTGTGCGTGCGTGCGTATGGTTGTTTGAAACCCATCCATGGCTGGCTGTTCTGGTGGTGGAGCACCGTGGAGGTGGTGGCTCGCTCTGTGCTCTGCCTGCCACCACCAATACCACCAATCCTCCACTACCTCGAACCCGTACAAAGCTGCTGCTGCTGTTCTCCTATGTAAAATCACCGAAAATCAAATCATTTCGATTTGCGAAACGCCTCCCACTATCGGTTTCCCAGCGATGCGATGATATCGGAAATGTCGTCGGTAGAAGTTGACGACGCAGTGAAGTCATTTTGAAGCGTCGGGAAGTTGAAGGTTATGGCGAGATGTGGCAATGGTAATCGAGGCGGGGTAGTTGGGGGGGCGGGGGGAGCGAGAGGGTGCCCGTGGAAGCTTTTATTGATTGGATGGTGGTAACTTGCAGGGCCTCAGGACCTTCTCGCCAGGTGGAATGTGGTAGACTTGGGGAAGAATTTCTTGTTGATGATACGCTATATCACGCTTTCATAATGAATGTATCATGCGGTATTCATAGAACCGTCTAGAGAATAAAGCCAAGGGCGTTTTAGTGTACGTCTCATGGTCTGACCGTCTCTCAAGCTAGCTTGTGTGACGATCTTTTATTTTAAACCTTTGGGTTATATGCAGTGAATTCTGTTTTAAGCAGAATTTGTGATGCAGAAAGAATATTGCCTTTTTAAAAGCGATTTGCTTACCATCAGTGCACCAGTCTTGCTGTTTTAACGGAATTTCCCAGTATAATCTCTGTGGTTCCTCGAGAGGCATGTAGCGATTTGTAGGTAAAATGAGAGGGTATATTTTTGCTAGGAAGAACACTGTCTTTCTAGTGCAGAAAATGTCTTGAAATACCTCACAGTTGATGAGCACATGTCTTCGACCTTCATTTCCCAACCAACCTCTTTTGTTCGCCCTGACTCAAATCGCTGTCTTCTCTGTGAACTCGCTCATGATGGCATGCCCGAATGGTGGATTCCTTGATTCCTTCAAGTTCACTGCATTTACAGAAATATTTTCTCCACACATCTGTGTGTTACGTTGTTCAGTGTGATGCTCCTTTTAGGAAATGAAATTCAGTGCGTGTTTGTCAATAACGTGGATGTTCAGATGGCTTTAGATTATGTCTTTTGGTGATCACCAATTCAGACTGGTTAATTTGGTACCCAAAAATTCTGAGAGTTTTGTTCTGGTGGAAGTTATTTTCTGAATAATTATTCCCTGTCAATAACGGTGGTTGTTGGACCCTCGCCACCCCTGTTTGAATAAGACTCTCGTACGCGGATGTCACTTCTTTTGTTTCCCCTCTACAGTGTTGAATCAAAGGCAATTCGTCTAATCAATAATCCTTCCTTCACCTCCTATGAAGATCTTCCTCCGCATCACGTGGTTGTCTCTCGGTGGCTCGTCTATAGGTACCGTTGGGCCGTATCGGTGGCGTTGAAGAGATTCCCTCCTACTTACCTCTCTGTTGGCTATTTCCGTTTGCATTTCCTCTGAATTGTTAATTTCCTGTCACCCTCGAGCTTTACAATTCTCCCCCTTCTATGTCCCTCGGATTTTTTCGTTCTCGCTTCATTTTTATAGGCTGGTCTTATTCCTTATCCCAAGGTCAGACTGACATTTCTTCCTCTTTTATTTTCAGCTTTAGGCTTGGTAACCCCCTTCTTGGGTAGTGCCGTCAGTGCCCCTCACGGGCTGCACTGTAGGCATTACTAAAGGTTATTTGCAGAGTCCCTTCGGCACCTAGCTGCAACCCCTTTCGTTCCCTTTACTGTACCTCCATTCATATTATTTTTCTTCCAGCTTGCTATCCACTCCTAACAGTTGTTTCATTATGCTACAGCGAGGTTTTCCTTCTGTTGACCCTTCAGACCTACCTACTCTCAATTTCCTTTCCAGTATTGAATGACCTCATAGGTCCCAGTGCTTGGCCTTTGGCCCAAAATCCATATTCTGTTCTTTTAGGCTGGTAAGGGGAATTAAGATCTTTTTATTTGTCTACAGCTAAATGTTTTCTTGACATTGCCGCAGATTCATGTGTTTAATATATCAATTTAGAAACATTCGTGTGTGAGTATACAAATGAGGATGAATACACCACACCGAAGGATTTTGAATATGTTTTATTAGGGCAGTATCCATCATTCAGCAGTTCGAAGTTGGTTATTGCATTATAATGTGTACAAATTTTTCAGTTTATATATATTCTTACCTTTGTTGCTTCAGATGTATTTAAATAGAGGTTTTAGGGACGTAGTAGTTGCGTTTATGAAAAGGTGGTCTTTCAGAGCTCATTGGGTTTTATGATCACATAAACCCCTGCTTCTTTCAAGATGTTTAGCTGCATGTTTTGGTCTAGACTGGTTTAGGTAAGGAAGGAAATTGTAAAAGGTCTCTGCCATTCTTTTTCCAGTTGCTTCAGTATTCACTACTCTATACTTTATATAAACCCTTGTATTTTTAAGGCTTGACTTCAGTCTGCATGTTCCAAGATGATTTGAGTTTTTACTTAATTGATGTAATATTCGGGCAGTAGGTGGAAGCAGGTATACGTAACTATACATAAGGCATCGTGATATTCCAGATTTTGTTTGAGGAAAAGGTGTTGCTATGTGTGAAAAGATTGGTCTTATGGGCATGAGCTGTTTGTAAACAGCACCAAGTTGCTCTAGTTTTGATCGTAGACACCACGTTGCAGTTCTGCAAATGTGGAGGCTTTTTGGCAATGAGAGCTTGGACCAGATGACCTTAGCTTATTGACTTGAATTACTATAGGCAGCAGGTATCCAAGCATGTGCAGTGCGCAGAAGTAGCTGGTAGTTGAAGTAGGTGTGTCGAAGCAAGGTCTAGACTGGGGTAAACTGAAGTCAGTGCTTGATTAGATTTATTACGTTAAAATCTTGTTCAATTTTTACTCTCTCATTTTGGTTGGTCATTTCTTGGAAGAGAGTGTAAAATTATATTGAATAGATAGTCCAAATTTTGATTATTAGTACAACTGAAGAAAGTGAAGTCAGACTGCATAAAACGGTATTGTAAAGAAATGGGATCACAGGAAAGGTGTGTAAAAGCACTTCATATTCACAAGAAAAACTGCTGGTGCAAATACCTCAAAAATAAAAGCTGTAGTTTACATGACCTCAATTTATAATCCAGAGGATGTTAAGCCCTCTTAGGAGCAAATTGGAATTCGGAGAATGTAGATCCCATCCACCCTCTGAGTGCGTAGCAAGATGCTTTGGCTTCATCACGGGCTAGGTTGTTAACCCAAAGGCTGAGACAAAAGGGAGAATTCGGCAAATTCTACATATGACTGAGGGAGGCCAGGGTTTAGACCCCAGTCTAGTGACGTTTTTGTGTTGTCGTTGAGTAAGTATTGATACGACTCTGGACTTGGACATCAATGAATTGGACTAGATGGCAATTTTAGCGTCTCAGTGGCGTGGTTGGTATGGTGTTTGCCTCCCACCTCGGTGGTCGCGGGTTCGATTCTCGGCCATTCCATTGAGGAGTGAGAGATGTGTATTTCTGGTGATAGAAGTTCACTCTCGACGTGGTTCGGAAGTCACGTAAAGCCGTTGGTCCCGTTGCTGAATAACCACTGGTTCCATGCAACGTAAAAACACCATACAAACAAACAAATAGATGGCAATTTGGGTGGGGGGGAAAAGGGAATATAAATGACGGACAGATGTTCCTGTTGGGTGGTTGGTTGGCTTAAAGATTGTGGCGGATAAGGGTGGGAGAAAATAGATGTGTTTTGCTTCCTAGACCGTGTCGTCATTGTGGAATTTTATTCTCATGTCTGGGAATAACGTCAACAAACTTTCAAGTGGTGGATGCACCAGGAGTGTGCTGGAGATGCCACTGATTGGGAGGTCGTAGGGTAAAGCTATGCAGTAGGTCTGGCTTTGTGTAAGACAGGAGTCACCACATTGATTTTTTTTTCTTTATAAAGAAATGACAAAGAATTTCCGGATTTATGTTTTATAAAGAAATGACAAAGACTTTCCGGATATATGTTTTTTCTCCATAGAGAAAAGACAAAGGTTTTCCGGATTGGATTTTTTTTTTATCGGCTTCTGGGTATCCAAAACCGTCTGTAGGTGTTGAAATGCAAATGATGTGAGTTTTGCTTGGGGATGCTGTTTTAATGCCGAACAAGTTTGCAGACTGCTTTTGGAATTTATAATAGATTGTTTGCATGAAATCATAGTTCCAAAGTTTGCTAATTTATTTGAGTAGGAGTTCATGGTAAATCGCAAAACTCTCTCTCTCTCTGTCTCTCTCTCTCTCTCTCTCTCTCGTATAGTATAGTATATATATTATATATTATATATATATATATATAAATATATAATATGTATCTATATATATATGTTATATATCTATTGTATATATATATATATATATATATATATTAATATATCTATCTATTATATATATAATCTCGAAGGCGAAGGGAAAAGGCACCATTATTACATTACTTTATTATGCCGACGTTTCACGACATCGTCGCATTTTCAAGGCTACCGTGATTAAAAAACCATCTTACAAAAAGTCACATTAAAACCTCGATACGTACACAGATTATAAGACATTAAAAACAGGAGGAATAGGAACAGGACATACCTAAATACAGAAGTAATAAGACTAAACTCATAAGTTTACTCAAGACCCAGCTCAGTAACTTATGTCTTATAATGTTTTAATGTGACTTTTTGTAAGATGTGTTTTTAATCATTACTACTGTAACAATGGTGCCTTTTCCCTTCGCATTTGAGATTGTATCCTGAGTTGCGACTCACCCCTAATTGGATAGGATATATATATATATATATATATATATATATATATATATATATATTATATATATATATATATATATTGTATGTGTGTGCGTGTATGTGTGATATTGATTTGAACTTGAGGGGAACTATTCTCTTATAGATTTGGTGGTGCTATTCGTTAACCTTTCTCTCCAGTTTACGCAATAATGATGTAGAGTTATCATTAAACTAGAACCGTAAACAATACCATTCCTCTCAACATAATATAGTTCAAGTAAATTGACTATGTAATGAGTATTTGACCAGGAACGAAAATATAGATATTTTCTGGTAAGATAAATTGATTGGTTCCATATATAAATTCACTAAGGAAACAGAAAACGTTCCGATATTTCTGCTTAGGTAAATTTTTCTTTGTACTATAATAGTACAGTAAGGAAATCACCGTACGTGCATGTATTTAAAAGCTTTAAATATATGTAGCTGTGAGTTTACTAATGATGAAATAAATGCAATTAGGAATACCTACAGGTACGAAATGAATTTACCCTGATTTTGTGTAAACTCCATCATGTAATTTTAAGGGAAAAATTTTAAACTGATTAGTTGTTTACGAAGGCAGTTTGTCCTAAAAGCAAAGGTAGGAGGAGCCCACCTTTATTTAAAAAAAAAATGTTCGAAATGAAGCAATGACCCCAGACGCTACTGAGTTTACTGGTCCTACTTATTCTCACTTACCGGACGAAATGAAGCAATGACCCCAGACGCTACTAAGTTTACTGGTCCTACTTATTCTCACATACCAGGAGTAAATATTT
>NC_087201.1:108150813-108153313 GCF_015104395.2 Macrobrachium nipponense
CGTTTCCCAGACGGTTCCCCTAAGATATGGATAAAGTTATTGATGATTCATTTCTAACCAGAGTTTATAAAAGATATTTTATTTTAGAAATAAGATACTCTGTTTAACATGACATATGGAATAATATGCTCGCAGTTTTCTAGATTTGCAATTTGCATAAAAGGTGAATACTTTTTCTTTTAATTATCAACTATTCTTTAAAAATTAATTTATAAATTTCCCAGCTAGATGCTTAAAAAGCTGATAAATAAATTAGAATGTAAGAAATCTAGTGCCATCAATGAATATCATTTTAATGTTAAGTTAGATTATCTGACTCATCTCTCTAATATACGTATACAAAACATTCCAATATATTTATTGCATATGTAAGCATTGTGTGTGTATATATATATAATATATATTATTATTTATTTATTTATTTATTTATATATAAGCGTTTTAACCGTCATGACCAGTACCCTAATTTACACGTAAAGTTATATAACTTCAGATCATTGGAACAAGTGTGATTGTAGGCTTCTGAGGTTTGGTATGGTGTCTATTCATTTCCGTGAAAGGGGTTAGTGTTGTCAGTGCACCTCACGTGGTGCGCTGTAGGGATTATTTAGGGTTCTTTGCAGTGTCCCTTCGGCCCCAAGCTGCCACCCCTTTCATTCCTTTTACTGTGCCTCCGTTCATATTTTCTTTCTTCTATCTTTACTTTCCTCCCTCCTAACAATTGATTCGTAGTGCAACTGCAAGGCGAGGTTTTCCTCCTGTTACACCTTCCTTTGTACTCTTAAATTTCCTTTTCATCGCTGAGTGACCTTGTAGGCCCCAGCGCTTGGCCTTCGGCAGAAATTTCATATTCCATTTCCATTTCTACAACAGTATCTATGGACGATCGTTTAGATTTCTCACCTCACCAAGGCAAGGCCAGCAGACAGCTGCTTTACGATTCTCAAAAACTCCTGACTGAAATATGTGCGAAAACTGTGCATTTGAATTTAAGGGGAATTTTCCCCAGACTGAAGAGGGCTTCCTTGTGCCTTTTCAACTTTATAACGTAATAAAAGTTATCGGCGGTAATTTCTATTTAAATCCAATATAATGATAGAGGCTACTTTCACAGATTGCTAGGACTTCATGATTATTGCACACATGAAGAATTGGAAGAAATGACATAGGAAGGGTCAAATCTAAGCCGTCTCTACATCAGTGAGAAGTTGGTTAGAAATTTTGTCGTTCGTTCCTGGCTGTCAATTATTATTATTATATTATTGTTATGATGTTTTTTTTTGCTGATCAGACTTTGGGAAATGGAAGTGGTAACACGAGATCCCAAAGGCTTTTTACCCAACGCGTCTTCCCGTAGCGGGGTAGGGCCGTCAGTGTATCCCATGCTTTTATAGCATTACCAGAAGTTATTCGCAGCGACCCTTCGGCACCCAGCTGCTACCCCTTTCATTCCTTTTACTGTACCTCCGTTTATGTTTAACTTTTTATTCCATCTTAATTTCCTCCTTCTCGTAACACTTGATTCCTAGTGCAACTGCGAGGTTTTCTTCCTGTTACACCTTTCAAACCTTTTTGCTATTTATTTTACTTTCAGCGCTGATTGACCTCAGAGGTCCGAGCGCTTGGCCAAAATTCTATGTTCTATTCCAAATACATCCCGTCGGGGTTAACGTGGTCCTTTAGGAGCAACAGCCCTTACTGGTAAAGACCAACTTAATCTTTTGGCGAACTTACCCAGGGAAAATCGTGATTTCTGTACCTTTGCAAGAACCGTAATGGCGTTTTCTTGAGACCTCAGAGACAAGTGGTTCGTGGGATTGGTAGAAGACTATTTAATGATAGTGATACTTTACTTCAGCTCTTAGCCTTCACAGCTGGTAAGGGCATTTCTTTTCATGTTGTGCATACTAAAATCACGTGAGGTACCTACTGACTATTAATGCTGCATACGGGAAAATGTTTGTGGATGGTAATGATAAACTGATTAACCTTGGAGGAACGGTGTCAAGTTCCAAAAGTGTCCGGGCATTTTTTATTTTTGTAAATTTCCGTTGACTGACCTGTATTTTGTTGTTTATTAGATTTATATCAGCAAGATAGTAACGAATCTTAAGGGTTGATGTGTGTGTGTGTGTGTGTGTGTATAACTTGTAGAAAATCATAAGTGCAGTATGTGTATCTTTTGTGGTAAGTGACTTGAAGAAATTGAAATTAGTGCTGAACATATTCAGGTATTGTAATATGTATGTCTGTGTATTATATATATTGTATTACTTACAGTATCTTGAACCAGTCAGCTCTAATAAGAAAAATTACATTCCAAAAGTACAATATTTAAATTTCATTTAGTATGTAATTATATATTATATATATATATATATATATATATATATATATATATATATATATATTGTGTGTGTGTGGTATATATAATGTGTGTATTCTTCCACTACACTTTTTGTGGTAAGTTATGCTGAGAGAGAGAGAGAGAGAGAGAGAG
>NC_087201.1:108155813-108184192 GCF_015104395.2 Macrobrachium nipponense
TTACATTTTACTTTTGGTGTATTACCTAAATGCTAAGTACAGTATGTAAAAACTCACTAGTGTAGATGCAAATTTTGATGCACAAATGGTTTTGAGGTTTCATCACGCAATCTTGTAACATATTTTTAATGTAATACATTTTCTGTAAGGTACCGGTAATTCATCCTTGTGGAAACAATTTTGATAAATAATTTTTCATGTGAGGTTTAACTGTAAATTAGTTGGTCTTTATATGTGAATTGATTCAATAACGTTAGCATTTGCAGATACGTTTAGCAAAAAATGTATATTACAGGTGTTTCTTCTTTGTATGCGTTTGCAGATATCCAGTCATGGTGGGAACTGCCGAGTATTGCACACTTCTGTTCACTCTTCAGAGCCGCCTTCGATCTTCTTGATTTTGATATTGAGGTATGTTACGACCATATGAGCCAAAGGTATAAAGACTGCTTACTTAAAATATGAAGAGCCTTGTAGGGGTGCCATCATGCACCTTGCAGTGGTTCTTTGCAGTGTCCCTTCTATCCCTGTCTGTAACCCTTTTATTCCTTTTATACCATATCTCCCTTCATAATATCTTTCTTCCATCTTCCCACCCTTTCCTGGCAATTGATTGAACATTATTTTCAGCTCTGAGTGATTTTATAGGTTCCAGCCTTGGGCATGAATTTTATATCCCAATTCCAATTCCTATAATATGAGAAGAGAGTAACTATTTCCTGGGTGTTTAAAAAGTTTACATACAACCAGAATTTAGGTCAGAGTTAGAATGTTCTTTCTAATAGGTCGTTTGAGTTTGAGAAGTGGCTTTACTTTATGTAAATTACATTTATGGATAGTATGTAGTGGTTATATTTAGAACATTTCCACCAAGGGTTTTTTATGTATGTAAGTACAATGTCACTTGCTGAAAACCTATGGATTGATATATTCTTAAGTTATCATCAGCCTATGGTTTTAGCTGTATAGCTCATCCGAAGAATTTGAGCATACCCAAATATTTTATAATCCTTACATTGCCTGAAGGGATTGCATTTATTATAGGCATCGTTTTGCTGTTACTGTTGCAAATCAAGATCTTTAGATTTTCATCTAATTATGATAACTAGAACACTGACTTCAAAAGCTGAACAATTAGAGTGTATAAATTTTATTGACATCAAACTGTATAAATTTTATTGACATCAAACAAAATCTTTACCTTTTGCTTTATAAAAGCAGTTTTGCTATTGTTATAGTAGAAAATTAAAATATTGAAAAGTGTTAGGTGCTAGTTTTATTATTGCAGTAGGGTAGTGTGGGGGTGTACCGTACTATTAGTGGAAAAATATTACTGAAAAATCAGATTTAAACCTTTAAGATAAGGCTCTGGGTCAGAAATATTTCCCAAGGAATGGGCTACCTATGACACACAACTAAATTTATCAATATGAAACTAGGGACCTTTTTTTGGCCATTTAACCAAAAATTTCCATTTTGTATGGATCACCCCCATAGTGGGGGTGATCCATACATGCTATGGGGGTGTTCCATACATGCTATTTTCACCCCAAAAAAATTCATTACAAATTATAATGAATTAGATATTGCTGTCTAAAATTAAACAAACACATTATCTAAAGTGTTCTATTAATGAACGAGCAAAAGAGAGGAGTTTTTTTGGCCTCATCTTGGCGATCAGTATTACATTTCCATTTCATCCCTGCAATACCAATAAGAAGTTTTATGAATGATATTTTGCTGTGTGAAATAAAACAAATAAGCATCCAATATTGTTTATTTAAGAAAACAGTGGAAAAATAAAGTCCTATTATTTAAGAAAACTGGAAAAATAAAGACCTACCTCATTTCATGTTTTTGAAAAAAAAAAAAATGTATCCAATCACCCTACACGATTATAAACTTCACAACACATGTACAATACTGCAAATGCTCACTAAACATCATTACATGTGTAACATCACATTTCAATTGCATTCAGAAAATATTTATTTTCCCTTACCATTTCAAAAATGTAACTGTTTTTTTGGGCACCTATTATACACCTGGTACTCGCATTTCTTCATATTGAATTTAAGTAAACTATTACGTAGGGGTTTTATCTTGTTTGAACGTAAAAAATAAAGTATGTAGAAATTTTTGTACGCTACACCCCCTCACAACAATGTACGCTACACCCCCTACAAGCCATATTGCCTTCAAACCATTATCACAGCAACATTGTTGGATAAAACCTAGATATATCTTCATATATCACCTACATCTGCCTAATATTCATATTCAATATCTCACCAATAGGATCAGGCTGCATTCAAGATTAGGAAACGATATGATATGGATGTCTCAAATTAAATCGGATGCTACAAAAATAAAAAATCTTAGCTCCAATCCATATCCGTCGAGCTAGGAGAAATGAAAGCATCCATCTTGGTTCACTGATGACGCTTCACATCTCAGTGCTGCCAACAGAGCTCTTCTTTAAATTCTCTAATTTTAACAGAGCTTGTACGGTCCACCCCCATGTACGCTAATCCCCCACATTACCCTATTCATAACCTTTTTCATGGAATTAAGCACCTAAATCATGGTTGGTTATTCTTTTTAGCCATAAATAATTGTGGAAGGCTTTTAGATTTCAGAGGATATTGAAAATGGTCTTACGCTTTATAAGAGTATTTGTTAGAATTATAGCATTATAAATTTTGTAAAAGAAATTATAGATAACTTATTATTTTGCATGTGTTATCTATAAATTTAGAATATACAATCTGTAGTTTCTTTTTATTCATGAGTCTCAGAAATTTAATTCTATATTAATTTTATGCATTATTCTAATGACCTCACTAGATGTACTTAATTTCCTGGCAGGAATTGGAGGAAGCTTTGTTGACTGATGGCTTAGAAGATACAGGAAGTCCACTTCTAGTTGAATTGGCAGTGCGATTGGTGCAAGGCTGCCTTCCAGGGAAAACAGTTAATGCTACCAACTACCAGAGTTACTTGAGAAAACTCTTTAAACACAAATGTCAGGTATGCTGGTTGCTGTTTTTTAGCTTATCAGATAGCTTATCAATTTTTGAGCTTTCTATTGTATAATTTTAGTCTGAAGAGGTTATAATATGTTTTATGTTATGTGCTTCATTTATTTACAAGATGTTATGTGCCTACTCCAAATAATAAGAAAAAATACATAGAACCCTGAAAGAGGATGTGTCACTCTGATCTTTAAAATTTTTATGAAGCATGCATGCAGGCATTCACAGGTTTAACAGATGTGATTATGATAAAAATTTTGAATGCACAGTAGTAATGTAGTATGATCCATCATACATCCTGCGAAGTGTACTTTCACAATTGAAATTTAAACAATGGGCAGTAACTTCTAGTACTCTTAAATAAAATAGCCCTGCTAACCAGCTGGCTTTTGGTAGATTGGGTGTGTGGCAAACTCCAATTGAAGTGCAAAAAAAAAGCCAAGCTCATCGAAAATAGGCACAGAAAAGGATGCTGGTCAGCAGGCACATAGACATACAGATGTTGAGTATAGGATGTTAGATTCATAGAAGCTGTAACAAGAAGTGATAAAAGCACATAAAAATGAGAAAGCTAGCAGCAAAGATGGGATAGAAATGAGACAAGTAATTGAAAGTAGTGCAGAATTATATTTTTGGAAAGAAGTTAATGTACGCTTCAAGCAAATGGACCCACAAGCAGGGAAACTAAAAGAGGTAAAACCACAAACAGGGAACTAAAAGAAGTAAAAGCATGAAGTATGGTGCGAAGATAATACACAAATGAAATTGCAGAGGATTGTTTTTGCTTGGAATCTGAAAAAGGGGCATTATTCAACAAAGTAGTAACTGTGGAGGCTACATGATCAAGAGGAGTAGGATGTCCAGTTCATTATTGAAAAAAGGAATAGATGAAGATGCAGACCAGGTGGGAATTCAGTCAGAAAACACACAAGACTAAAGACAAAAAGTACACTTTTCACTTCCAACCCAAAAAGGGAACATCTTTGGTAAAGATAAGGTTATAGGAACAAATAGAATTGGTGAGAATATAGCTCTGGAGAAAGAAACTAGTAGAGAGAAGATATGTAATTGATCGTGAAGGAACAGATGTTGATTCAAGCCTTTGATGCTTATAGCAGTGTTAAAGGAGCCCCGAGAGAAATAGATAATATGAAAGGTGCTAAACCACAAGTTTATTTATTATGATGAGAATACAGATAACATCAAAGAAAGGACTGCATTGTTATACTACATGAAATTAGATGTAAGAAAGTGGAGCATATCAATCGATAGAGGATGGGTTTCATTAGCAAGAGATACTTTAAAGCCTGCTCTCTCTCTCTCTCTCTCTCTCTCTCTCTCTCTCTCTCTCTCTCTCTCTCTCTCTCTCTCTCTCTCTCTCTCTCTCTCACAAATTAATTTTTAAAGATTAATTTAATTAAAGATCTGAGGTGTTGCTTTCATAAGCAATTTGTTGTTTTTCTAGTTTCTTCTGTAGAAAATCAAAGGAAAATAGTTTTATGCATAATGGTTATTCCATGGGCTAGCAGATTGTAAAACTTCTCTAAAGGTCTGGATCTTTCAGGGATCTGGCAGGGTTTGCCAAATGAGTAAGGCTCTTTGATGGGTTACTTCACTAGCAGATAAGAAAATCACATCAATAAAAAAGTAAAATTTGATGATACAGATATGACACATGTTACTATAAGCTGTTTAGATATGGGCAGTTACAAAGAAAATAGATAAGATTTCAATGAGGTGCCACTACAAAATGCTAAGATTTGTGGTTAGACTGCAATGGAAGTTTTCAGTACAGACTTGGAAGTTGTGGAAAGATGTGTTGTCCAGAGAATGGGTAAGAAAGGGAAATTTTACATTATGAGAAGGTTTGGACATGAGATAAGAAGAGGTAAATGAGCAGTTAGACAGAAAAGTTATTTTTATTGGATAACAAGATTTATTGGATTAGCAAGAGACAAACCAGTAGGAGTACCCAGAAATGACTTAGGGTAAAACACAGGTGAAGACCCGTGCCAAAGGATGTTCAGGCACCTAGTGTACCACACAGAAGATTGTGGAGAGAACTCATTTCGTGCCTTGAACCTGCGAATAGAACATCTGAGTTAAAATGATGGCGAGGCATGATACGGATAAGAAAGTTGGACATCTTGATTGAGAATATTTATTGCCATAGCTGTTGTTATTAAATAGTTTCCTCCATTTGGGCATAAATGTGCTTTCTTTGGGATTCTTTAATAGCCTGAAACTTATTCGGTAACTAATGTTGATGTTTGTTTTCAGGAGGATCCAAGTAGAGAGAATTTGTTTGCAGAAGGAGATATCAGATGGCTTCCACTGCGAAGGAAAGTAGAAATCCTTCATGCATTGTGTGACTTCAGATTAGAAGCTGAAGATGTTCTTGATCTCTTAAAAGTAAGTAGGGAGAACTACATCTGTTGTTGACTTAAATTTTAAAAGTTTTTATGATGTTTCATTGCTAGCTCACAATAACTGCAACAAATATCTTAACCCTCATGGGCACAGGCTGAAAATATAAGGGTGTAAGATACACGACTCCCCCCCCACAATGTGATGAGCTTGAAATTTTAAAGAAAAATCATAGATATTTTTTGGAAAGAATCATGGAAAATATATTGATTAGGTTTGGGGAGTTTATTGTATGCCTAAATTGTGTAGAAATGTATGATCATTCATGTGGAAGCAATAATTTTGCTATAAATAAGTTTGCCAATGGGCTGTAATTGATTAAAAAATGCTAATTTTTTACAGAGTGCAATTTTCATATTTTCCAACCTACTTATGTTGATGTTTTGTATTGTAGCTAAGTAAGCTAGGGGCGTCGAGTTTGCGTTTTCGTTGAGATTCATCATCTGTCGACCCAATGGCGTCAACTATGTTTTCTATGATCGACGCATTTTTTTCGTGAATTTTTCCTGAAAATAACTTACATGTGTCATCTGTGCACTTAGGGAAAAAAAATATTGATGCCCTATGCGTCATTAGATCACGAGAGGGCTAATACTATATAAGTATAATTGGTTAATATTTAGTGAGTTACTGGTGTGACTTCTGGATGTTGTTGATGGTTTCTAGACAGATTTCCCATAAGAATATGTATTCAAGTGTCACCAAATATCTGATTTAAGTTGTGTTTTTGTAGTGAATCACATTTTAAAATGTTCTTGATAAAAACTTTCCCAGTGTTGTTTTTTTACTTTCCTTTATTCCTGTAGCTTTTTTGTCAATCTTGATTTCAGAGCAGCAATTTTAGTAGCATGCTCATTTTTTGTGGGGTTTTGATGTATAGTTCAGTCTACTCTGACTAACTTATGAATTTTAAGAACAAATAGTGTGATTACATCATATTACTGTATCTTATATTTAAGAACAAGTTTATTACAGTACCTGGTAGTGTGATTACGTAATATCTTAAATTTTATTTATAGTATTGATTTGATTAACAGTTATATGAGAGATTAGAGTAAAAGTAAGTGAACCAGATGTTCTTTAAGTTAGCCTTAATGATATTTGATATCAATTTTTTTTCACTTATTCCTCTGTAGCTGTAAATTGTGACTAATGTGTTTGTGAGTTAAGATTTATGTATTAGGTTTTCCAGCGATGCTGCAATTTTATCCAGTCATTTTTAGCTTTTATTTAATTCCCTTGTTTGAAATGTTGCTTTTCAGTCAAGCCCTTCTCTTTTTAACTTATTCTGTTGTTTAAAAATAAACTTAGCATTTCTAAAGTGCTTGAGTTGTATGTAGGAATATTGATTTAAAACATGTAATGTTTTGATGAGGGAAATTTAGTTTTTTATCCATCTTTATTTTTCTTGTTATGTGTATTTGCAGTAAGTTGGTGGCAATTAAAATTGAAATCTTTATTATTTCAGAATTTAGAGTCTGACAGCCTTCGTGTTGAACCACTTGGGTATGATGACAATGGCTCTACCTATTGGTATTTTTATGGCACCCGGTTGTATAGAGAAGACCATTCACCTTACCACCCTCATAGACGAAAACCAAAGGATAAAGACAAAGAAAAAGAAGACAAAAGAAAAAAGAAACGAAAAAAAAAGGGCCTCAAAGTTTCAGAAAGCGATGAAGAATCTGAAGTTACACCACCTGCTATATGGCAGGTAAAGAAAACTGTTTTGATAATAAATTTTACCAGACTTAATCTTTTAAATTACATATGTTCTTTCTAGTTCATTTGACCTAATTAGAAAAGTAAGTGTTATGTAGTCAGTTGGTGGTAGTGAGCTGCTGCCATGGTGTAGAAGCGTATTGCAATAGCAAACTTATTCTTAATTATTTTCCTAGAATTGTAAGGTAATGCCATGAGCTGTCCTTTTAAAAGGAAAAGACGTGTATCATGTAGCAAAAGTATAAAGTAGTATGATTTCATGCTTTTGCCCCCTTGTCAGGAGTATAGTATATGACTTAACATTTTTCAGAAGCTCATATACAACTATTCTGCATATTTATTTTTAGGTTCTTATTTTAAGAAATAAGAACTGTAAAATATTTATTGAAATGTGTTTTTTCTTGTAGAAATATCTTTCTATTTGTATAATTTTTTGGTTCTTATTGATGAGCCTGTATTTCATGAATTTTATAGGTCCAGTGTTTCTCAGAAGAAGATTGGAATACTCTTGCTGAGAAATTTGAAGATTGCTCGTCCAAATTGGAACGCAGTTTATTACAGACGCTGCGTGAAGATTTTCTTCCAGAGATCCCACGTCTCTTCCAGGAGAAAGAGAAGGTAACTTGCTCTAACAGATTTAGAGCTCCTTGCATCTATTGCTGGTCAAAGAAATTTTTCTTTTTAATATATTTTAAGCAGTGTGATCATATTAGATTTGGTAAAGAGCCATCATATGTAACAGTATTCACGTTCCTTCCAATTAATGAAAAACTATTGTTTTTCATTCTTAAGCCTAAAGGCAATTAGTGCGTAGGTGTAACTGGGTTGTTTTTTGTTTCTTCAGCTTGCTACTGGAATTGCCTTTTCAGTAACACTAATTAATGCTAAATTTTTTGGGTTAGTTTGTATGTTTAATTATAATTTTGTTTGATTGTGAATGTTTTCTCAGTGAAGGATGGCTTATTTGGTCCTGCTACCTGATCTTGTGAATGTTTTCTCAGTGAAGAATGGCTTTTCTGGTCCTGCTACTTGTACTTGATCTTTATCCCAATATGCCATATGCCATCTATCTTTCTGTGGATCCTTCTGTGCCCATTTGCATTGCTTGAGATGTTATGACAAGTTAAAGATTTTAAAATACTTTGTTGTTAGGAAAGAAGAATAATTCTGTACATACTGTTATCTATGTGAAAGGAATAATGTTGTTAGGAAAGAAGAATAATTCTGTACATACTGTTATCTAGTGAAAGGAATAACTCTGTACTGCTATGTATCTCATAACTAGTAGTTAATTAGACAAAATTCAATATAGTATTTTTATATTTTTATATTTAGTAGTGAAGTGCAAATTAAGTAGGATTTCTTTTTTGCCAAATAAAACCTGCAGGGTGTTCTAGCGTATGGTGTGCTTTGAGCAAAATGTTGTGGGTGTTATGGAAGGGAAGGTTATTTGCAATATCCCAACAGCTCCCAGTTGCCTTTCTTGCATGCTTTACCTAACCATTCCTCTTGATCTCTCCCACCTAGCTTTCCTGTTTCTTTGACTTTGCCTTGGTTGAACTTTCACTTCATGTTTAGAAACAGATTATTCAGGCAAACCAGTATGAGTGTATAGTATGACTGACTGATTTTCTTAAAATGTTTAATAATAATAATAATAATAATGGTTTGATATCAAAGTATTTTTCTCATGCCTGTTTGATAAGCTTAAAATTTTTGTATTTTTTCTGAAGAATGAGCTTATTAGGACTTCTTAATAATGGGGTTCCCCTCATTGATCACTTGTGTGTCTGTCAATCTGTCCTTGAGTGTTCAATGGTTTTCTGATAAATTTGGTTGAAGTTTTACTTTTTTTCTTTTCTTTTTTACCAGTTGAACCTCTTAAAACCGGCATTCTATGGTCCGAGAACTCCCATGTTTCAGCTTGATTTTAAATCAGCCGCCAATAGTTTGTTCCGCCGCCACCAGGGTGGCACTGCGTATTGTTTACAACTTCAAGACAGCAAAAATTATGCCATATCTCCTCTGGTTTTATGAAAATAATTGTTAGTAATGAAAATGTGAAGTCAATATGTTTTTGATATTAATCTTAAAGGAATAAATATATTTTTTTTTTAGATATCCACTTGAGAAGGCTCTACCAAGTCAAACTTTTTAATTAAAACAATGAGATATTTGGCAAAGTATGAATTCCTTACTGTGAGTGTTTGTGCTTGAGAGACATAGGTGGTACAGTTTTGATAATTTCTTTTATACAACTGTGTATTTACTTTTTGATATATGATACCCATGAGATATAATGCTAGAAGCGCAGGCGCAAATCTTTATCTATGCTAAAAAAAATTTATTTCATTAGCAAATAGTTTAGTGTTCATTTTCCTCAATAGATGGTGGTGTACTTTTTTTTATGTTTGGACGCCGCCATTGAAATTCATCTTACTAACCTTTAAAGTCAAAAGAAATCATGAAGGAACTGATAGCCATAATTATGAAGATATGAAATTCAGGATATGAAAGTCACCGAGAATAATGTGCAGATTCTGAGAAATTAAGTACTGTCTTAGGCTAACTCGGTAATGTAGTAGGCTAAATGTGTTAAATATAGTACACTATTTTTAAGAAAATTATACAGTATAACTATATAAAATGATGAAGTTAGAATATATGAGTAATCGATTGATTAAAAGCAGTGTCAGAATGCAGCCAAGTAGTAGGCAAAGTCGGAAACTAGGCTATTTGTATTTGTCATGAACCAATTCCTGGTTCGTCAGGTTCTTAAATAAAAGAGGACCAGAACTGGAAGGACCAGGGAGTCCCAAAGCAAATCAAGGAGGAGAAAGCATAATAAACATAAACCTATTTCTCCTAAGTCCATTTACATATTTACATCTGAGTTAAGGTTTCAGCTAAAAGTATAATAAAAATTATTACAGCAGCAGCAGTTGACAGGAAAGAAAAAAAAAATTAAATAACAAAGCTTAACACCATTACATTATCAGGGCCATACAGACCTGTCCAACACCAGAGTCATACACTTACTTAATCTCATCACATTATGATATGAAAATATTGTGAGCCATACACAGCTCATCAACCTCTATAATAATGATGATAATGACATAAAAACACCTGAGCCATAAATTTGCTCATCAACATAAACAATGACCTAAATAAACACCCGAGCCATATGCTTGCTCATCAACATCAACAGTGACATAAGTAAACACTTGAGCCATACACTTGCTCATCAACAGTGACATAAATAAACACTTGAGCTATACACTTGCTCATCAACAGTGACAAATATTTTAACCATCATAGACCAACAACAATAAACAATTTAGTAATAAAGTAAACTATAGCCTTCACACATTCTTCAGTTTGGTCACAACAGGAACAAAATGCCTGGAAAACTGTGCAGCATTGGTCCTCAGTGCCCCACAGGCCTATAGTTACCTGCATAGCTAATAGTATGTTGTAGATCATGATCAGAATTGTGAAATATCTTATCGAGTATGCAAGGTAAGCAAAGTGAATGACAGCTCTCGAGATTAAGGTTAAAATCCATGATAAGAAATAGAACCCAGACTTTAGTCCAACAAATAAAATAAGAGACTTGCTGAAGAACAAACAAGGGGAGAATTAGATGGAATTAAAATAACTTCATCCCCATAATGTGCACCGTTCAATAATCTTAGTAAAATCTCGTATGAGATTCAGCAACCACTGTTCTCTATACATATGAGATCGATAGAAAGAAATTTACATCATCTGCATAAGCAGTAAGCTTGTTTAAGGTGGAACTACATATTGTATGTACTACATTCAAGCAAATTACTGTTGACAGTTTCATAATTTTTTTGCACCTGCCTGATACACGATTCATGCCTTATTAATCTATTTTTATTTTCAAAGATGGAAGAAATCTAATGTAATGACATTAAAAACATCATGTTATATAATTGCATGAAACTATTTTCCATATAACAAAATTGAACTGATAAAAAAATCATATCACAACCACTGACATACGTTACTAAGTAGATAGGAGACACCTATCACTAGTAGTATTGTATAAACATAGTCCTAATAGTACAGGCAGCCCACGGTTACTGTCGCCATCGGTTAGCAGCGTTTCAGTTTTACGACGCTTGGTAAATATATTCATAACTGGGTTTTACATTCCGTAGGGTTTATAGCACCGTTGTCTGGTTATCGGTTTCTTAGGCCAGGTGCTGAGACTGTCTCATAAAATGCAAACAGCAAATATGCATCCTTTCCTCTGCTCTTTAAAAAGTTATCCTTTATTTTGCTTTATCTAGTAATGCTGTATGTAGTCTTGTATTACTATTAGTGTTATAAAATGCAAACAAACCGACTATGTTTTGGTTTGGAAAAATCAGCTGAGGGTGGAGGTGAGATTATTTTGCCATATTTAACTCAATTCAGAGCGATTTTCTTGCTTCTATTTAGCATAAATTAATCTTTAGAAACTATATTCTTATGTGACAAGGTTATTTTCTTTATATGAAGAGTTTTTAAGTTGAAAATTAATGTAAATAAGTGAACTAGACTTGGTTATTTATTTTGTTAATAGATGGCGCTGTTGTCTGGTTATCGGTATATATTTCGGTACTTGCTGAAGCACCAAGAGACCCTCCTAAAATACAAACATAACAAATATGCATGTATTCCTAGTCTCATATTACAATGTATTGTAGTATAAAATACAAATAAAGTGATCCATGTTTTGCTTTGGAAAAATCAGCTGAGGGCAGAGGCAGGGTTATCTTGCCCTACTTAACTCAATTCAGAATGGTTTACTTGCTTCTATTTAGCGTAAACAGGTTATTTTTTGTTATATGAAGTGCTTTTAAGTTGAAATATGACTGAAATATGTACATCTTGTTTTGAACTCTATTGTTATTTTTTCGTTAACAGATAGTGTCGGGAGCATGTTATTTTGTGTAAAAAACTGATTACGTTTGTTATTTTCATCCTATATCATAATAATACGATATTTACATATTTATCTGTTAACGGCGTGAAAACAACAAGTAAAATGTGTTCTTTCATGGTGAATATATTTTATTAAAATACATTTTCTCCTCTATTATTTGCGGTCAAGTTTCATGTTAATTTTTAGATGGAAATTAAATTAAATTTCTAAATAGAAATGAATAGCTACAAAAAAATTAACCCAAGAATGCCTTTATGAAAGTACCGTATATTCCGGCGTATAAGTCGACCGGAAGATAAGTCGACCCCCCCAATTCTGAGTAAATTTTTATGATTTTAACTAATATCGGGTATATTAGTCGACCTATAAAATGTGAGGCCAACCATACGCTCAAAATAAGCAGCAGGGTAAAACGTATCATATAAAATAACCTGAATGTTATTACGGTACATAAGTTGCTCTACTTACCATATGAAATACTGGTAATATACTCGGTATATTAAAAAATCTGTGTAATATATAAAAGATGGATACTGGCCAATAGGATTAGAAATGATATAGCGAAAGATACGTTACTCGTGTGTAATGTAAACAAACAAAGCGCTAACTAACGCTGCATAAAAGCCTACGTATATATGTATGTACAAACTGCCACTCAAGTTAATGATTTGACTGGGTTGTTAAAAGGATTTTAAATACATATTTACCATTAAATACAAATTTTTTTTATTTTATTTTATGTGATAAATACAGATTTCATACCATATATAAATGTTTTTGAACAATACCCCGGTAAATACAAAACTGTCAGAGTGAACACATCCTTCTTAGTTACGGTACTACAAATGGCTAAGCAATGTTTACACTTGCTGTGCGATTGGGGTTTCTTCAAGTTACTTTGATTTTTTTCATTTTATTTAAAGTAATGGATGTTCTAATGTATTATTATTGTCGTATTACAGTGCGAAATGTTTTTAATACTGGTATTTACATACATAGTTACCTCAACAAGGCTGTCATTGTTATTAGCCAACTGAAAAGCCTGGATTCCTGTACCGATATGCCAAAATAATCAAGATTCACTTTTTGTTACCGTTAGATAAGTCGACCCCCTAATTTTGGCATGATTTTTTTGGGCTAAAGGGTCGACTTATACGCCGAAATATACGGTAAGCCTTTCTTAATGTATTCGTCAGCTTTGACTCCCACAGTTTCCCAATGTTTCCAGATGAAACAGGATGATATGCAAGGGATTAGATGAAAAAAGACTAAATTGTATTAGTTTGATTTTTGTAATTGCTTTTTGACTTGATCTTAGAATGCTTGTTCTTAAGCTGTATTGCCAGTGAAGATATGGAGATGGTAGTAGTACATAATTACACAAGGTTATTCAAAACCTTTCAGTTAAAGTAAAGGATATGAAACTTGGAACCTCTTTATGTTGTGGGCATTAGATTTTCATGTTCTCTTTTGCTTCTGTCTTGGGAAGGTGTGACAAATTGTAAAGGTTTTATGTATTTTTAAATTTTTAGTGGCAAGTTTATAACTCTTTTTGAGAAAGTTTTACATCTTCACAGATACAAAGGAAGCGAATGATGGAATTTGCACCAAGAAGGTCTTCTGGTAGGGTACAAAAATTGAAAGAAAAAAAGGAAGAGGAAGAAAAGAAGCTGGCTATAGAAATAGTAGAGCAAGAAAAGAGAAGACAGCTTGAAGAAGAGAAAAAGAAGAAAAGAAAAGAAGAAGAATCCGTGCTGGGTGAAAAACTTGAAAGGTAAGAGTGGGTATTAGAGATAAAATTATTTAATTGTCCTCCATCATTGGTTTTGTTTTGTGTATGTTACTTTTGAATAGAGATCATCATGCATTCAACATTATTCTGATACATCTTTATTAGAGTTCATTTCAAACTGTTTAGTACGTAAGTGAAGCCAACAGCTGCAAAAGTCCAGTGATTGTACATGAATCTTTGTAAATTAAAAGTTTCAAGTTGTCTCCATTTTCTTGGTACATATTTTTAGTCATTTGTGATATCTTTGTTGATAATAAAACTGCCTTGTTATGATAAAAATTATAAAATGATAGAGTGATCTGGTTAAACTCTTCAGTAATAATCATAGTAATAATAATATGACTTCAGACTATTAATCTTGTAGAGAGTCTTCTCTATCTTTCTGATAACGGCTTTCTCGTTGTTGCTTAGACTGGCGAGCAATGCACCAAAGGGCATGGTAAAATTTGGTTGAGTGATTTGGATTATTATTGCTTATACAATTCTCTCTCTCTCTCTCTCTCTCTCTCTCTCTCTCTCTCTCTCTCTCTCTCTCTCTCTCTCTCCAACGCGACGTTTCTTCCTGATCTGTAGGACATTATCAAGCTATGACTGCTGAGGGACTGAATTCGAGTGGCGAGTCCTTCTTCTTATATCGTGATGTTGCGTGCTCTCGAGTACTAGAGAACTTCTCCGACAGGTTTAGTTGTTCCGACATGTAATACAAACCCTCTGTCCTTTAACATGAGGAATGTAATTACGGCGTAGCTGGAATTACGGCCGTTGAATCTTGAACAAGTTGGTTAGGCAGTAACTACCGTGGCCTGCCCGGATGTAAACACTCCACTTTGCTTTCGGTTGTCTTCCGATGAAGACGTGTTTTTGTGAGCTCCGGCTGACTGGTCGTTGATCTTTTTTCCCGGTTGGGATCTTTTTGGTTTATTTTTTGTTTTTTAAATAATTATGTAATATACGGTGTTTGATATTAATACTAAACAAAGGTTTGACCTTGTTTTTCAATTAATATACAAACCCAGTTCCATTTCTGCAACTTTCGACCTTTTAATCGGCGCCTTATCGTCCTTACGGTGACAAACTGAAGCCAAGGCAGACGAAGGGGCACCTCCAACAACATCAGCACGCACGTGCAAGCCTGAGACACGTCTGTGTACGGAAGACAGAGACTTAACTCATACTATCATGAACACGTCCACGCGCAGAGATACAACCGTGAAGAGAAGATGTTGACGCAGTCCACTTTCAATCCCACGAATGCTAACCTGCGATGTTCCACAAGATGTTCTGCAAGATGGCTGCATGCGAGATCCAATGTAGAGAAGTCCGGGGCTAGGCGGAAGAGCGGTGGGGAACAGACCTCCAAGAAATGCAACAACAAACTCTCCAAGGAGGGTGAACCTCTTAGCCCAAGAGACGCCCAGACTGCCGCCATTTTGGATGTCTCTGAATCGGAAATAAAGGAATGAGATGAGGCAGCCTCCTCTCTCCTGGAAAGACAATTGGATCGCGAGGTAGAGGGGCCTACATTACACATAAAATCACCCTGTGGCACTCCCGATACTTCCATCAACAAATCAATGGAAGAAAAGGGAGGAGACACAAGAACACCAGAGTTAGCATCAGGGAGAGTGACCGAAGGAGAGGGAGTAGCCGAATCGTCCAGACGAGGTGAAGAAAACTCCTCCCAAGAGGGAAGGTTCAAAACTCTCCAATGTTCCCTCTTCCTATAAAACAACCTCCACTGCGACTTAGGCCAGGCACTACATTTCGGGCTGGGATTCGTCACCATACAAAAATTAGCTCTGCACCTACTGCAAGTTGTATGTGGGTCCATAGCCAAAAACCTAGAGCACAGGAACCCCTGGATGTCCAGGCATGTGCGTTGACGAGGCCGTAAAGACTTGAGGGAAGCCATACCAAGAAATACACACACACTCACACAGAAAAAACAGAACATGGGCAGAAAAAACTAGCTTGGAAGGAGAGCAAAGCGTTAGCGTCAACTCCTCATGGCAGTTAGGAAAAGACTGGTGCGTCAGTTTCACCTCTTACGATCAGGCATTGCCAGACCTCACAGATTCCTTGCTTTACAATCTCAGATTGTTTTAACCAGTTACCAGCTGGCGCTTGGAAAATATCCTATTGTTGAAACCGAAGGTTTGTTAGCTATGAAAAATACAAATTGATTTAAAAATTTATCATTTTTTCACTACAGGGACATCTTGAGAAATGACCCTCAATTAAAGTGTTCCATAGCTGATTGCTCCTTGGAATGATCAGGACAAATTTGTTTGGTCCCCTGACGTGCAAATTTTGTAGCGTGCTCTTGGCAGCAAGCTTTAAGGATGAAACTGCCTGTTTTAGTGTCTCGATGTGTCCTAGGGTTTAGCAAAGGTGAGGAAGGGAAAGATTATATCTATCTGGCAGAACTCCGACAGCATATAATTAACCACTTCTCTGAAGATCCATATTCGCGCCAAAACCCAGTAATATTGGTCACCACTACTCCCCAGGTGCATCCTGAGGAGGAAACAGAGGAATATTCACTTAGAGGGGGATTATTTAAAGACTTTAAGTTAGATATTGATACCTTGCTGAACCCAGAAGGACCAGGGACACAGATGTCACTTAACCATGGGGGAAACATTGTAGAAGCAAGTCAATCCCCCATGCAGCTTTCAGTGGCTGATCAGGATCTTTCTCCCAAAAGGGATATAAGGATCCACCTGAACCCAATGGAAATGGCAGCATTTTTAGAAGATTATAGCAATTCACCCGGGACTTCTGCCCCCTGGGGAACAAACAGCTGCAGCTCAGCTGTAGATACACAATCAGGTTAAACAAGCTCCCCCAAAAGGGATACACAATTTGCAGTATTAGATCGGTTCCATAAGGAAATGAGTGACATAAAAGATGCTTTTGCTGTCGAACAGCAACAGATAATGGACATACTGCATGATTCTGAACAAGATATTAAAGAATCAAGTCAGTAATGTATACACCACAATGTAAGTGTCTTGCATCTTGCAATAAAATAGGGAGTTGAAAGAAAATCTGCCCAAACAAATAGTTAAGAGTGCAAACCCATCTGGAACCAACAAAATGGCCAGTCCTGGTTATGAGTCTTACAACCAAAATCTAACAGAGACTCCAAAATTGTACTCTGATGCTGATAATCCTTGGCGAGATACCTCAATGTGTAATTTCTCTCAGGATGTTAAGTATCTTATTAATGGGAGAAAGACCATGATAGAAGTAGTACATGTTGAATTTAGGGATAGGGCAGCATTTCCTAACTGAATGGTACCTGATACCACCTGTGCCAGACGCGAAGAAACCTCAAAAGGAAACGATTTTCTCAATTTGGCATTGAGAACTGTAGATGAAACTCTTCATCAGGTAAATGGGAAATGGATTTATACATCCATCTCATCATGTAGCACCAGCCTTATGCTCCCTCACATTTAAAATCATAAACCTTGTGAAGGCACATTTTCAAAATTACGTAATAACTGGAAAGTGTGAACCATAGAAATACTAATGAATTTTCTTATACATCTCTTTGAAGACAAACATCTTGCAGTTACAACAATTATAGCATAAAAGGCTGCATTAACAGAACCCTTGCTTTATGGATTCGGGATTGATTCCAACATAGAAGTTGTCACTTCTCTTCTGCGGTCTTTTTCTCTACAAAGACCTGCTCCCGAAAGACTTCCAGTTACTTAGTCCCTGAATAAGGTACTCAAACTTTCATGTACTCCTCAATTAAACGGACCTGATGTAACTACCACTTGCTTGCTTCAAAAAGTGACCTTCCTGGTAGCATTAGCATCAAGAGTCTTATTAGTGAATTGGGCTCTCTTAGATGGGGACGATATATCACACAAACTGCTGATAGCCAATTTTTGTCCCGTGGGCCACCATTCCTGGACAAGAATGAGAATCCTTTAAAGAGGAAATCTATTCTTATAAGAAAACTCAATTTAGCAGACAAAACATTATGCCCACTTCAGGCACTTGAGGTTTACCTAGAGATCACAGCAAATGTTTTGGAAGGTCCAATTTTCCTACATCTTAGCATGAACAAACCACTCTCTCTACATGGGCTAAGAATAATTTTAGTGTCCTTCATTGAAAAGGCTAACCCACATTCCTTTCCTAGATCACATGATATTAGGAAAGTAAGTACATCATTGGCCTTCTTCAGAAATGTATCATTCAAAGAGGTCTCTGAATGTACTGGGTGGTCATCAGAATCAGTATTCGTAAAACTTTACTGCCATGAGCTGGAACAAATTTGATTGCACTGTGTATCAGTAGGTGGTATGGTTAGTCCTGACCCCATAGGTGCCACAGCAGAAAACCAGGGGTCTCCCTAACGGGTGGATATGTTGACTGCTGCTGGGGAAGGTGCGTCAAGATGGCAACCATACCAAGCATGCTTAGGTAAGTCACCATAGAACTTTAAACTAAAAGTATATCCTATTGATTAGTTTTGTTATCTTTTTTTAACTGAAACTAGTGGCTTGACATCGGACCTGAGATGATTTAGTTTTAAACCCTGAGATATTTGGGATGAAAATTTTGTGAGCTTAAGTTTTTTGTCACCAGTCAGTTTCTTTGTAATGCTCCTTTGAGGATGAAAGAGCGACTGTGCTAATAAAAAAAAAAAAGGTTTTGACGTAGCAAGAACCTATTTCTGGTAGTTGCTGTTGAGTCCTCAAAACCCTCCCACTTCCCTGAAGAAAAACCATGGGATTTTGGTAAAAGGTTCATCCTGTGTCGACCAACAGAGTAATGGATGTTGGTCTTTTAACCAGCCCGATCATAAAACAAGATGGCCGATGCGCATGTGCAATAGTCACTTCTACAGTTTTTGATGTAGGAAACTGGGTACAGCTTCGCTGAAGACAAGATAAAATGCCCTCGTCTTTGAGTCCATAATACTCTATCATTTGTCATAGTGTTTATTATTATGGCATAATACCCGGCCAAAAGACCAGGCTAGAAGATATTTCTTTGATATTAGTCTGATCACCATGGGGTGCTGGCACACACCATGGAGGGTAAATCCTTTGAGGACTCAACAGTGACTACTAAAAATAGGTTTTTCCTACATCAAAACCTGTTTTTTGAAAATGATTGAGTAATCCATAAGCCAAAGAGCTCTTAACGGCCTACATATAATTTTAAACATTTTTAGCACCTCAGTGGTTCTTGACAAATTACTTTTGTCTGTGCAGAAGGAAACTGTCATCAGTCTAGGCTGCAGGCCTTTTTTTTTTTTATTGAGTAATACAAAATGAAGGGATTTGATGTAAGTGATTCAATGACAGTTATGAAGGATAATTGGACTGATGGTTAAGCTTTAGAAATAAAATTTTCATGCTGACCATTAGGAATTCTCCAAGAAAACTTTATCATTCCTGTAGATTAGGCATTTATGAAGAACGGCAGCAAACGATGACAACACAGACGAGCGAGGCAGCGCAGTGGAGATGGCTGGGAGTGACGTCATCGAGGGGTTGACGCCTCGACTTCCCTCTTGACTCGAAGAAGCGGCAATCGTCACTGGCGGAGCAATACAAAATGGCTGACCTTGGCTACCCATGAAGACGAAGTCAGGAGGAGGGGGGAGGGCCTGGACAGCATGAGGAGAGGGTTAGCGAGCATCCATGAAGGTGCGCCAGCAAACCCTCCAAGGACGGTGGACCCTGTAGCCCAAGTGTCCCCCAAAGCGCCGCCATTTTGGACGCCTCTGACTCTGAAATAAAAGACAATGATGAAAAAGCCTCCTCCCTCTCTGGAATCAAAGTAACTCCCAAAGAAGAAGGGGCAATATTACATAAATCAGCCTGAGGGCTTCCATACTTCCAATGACGAATTGATGGAAGAAATGGAAGGGGATTAAGGCACAACACTAGTATGGGGGTGTGACAGCAGCAGGAGATGAAGCATTGGGAAAAGGAGAAGAAAAACCCTCCCACAAAGGAAGAATAGAAACTATAATGCTCCCTCTTACTATAAAATAACTTCCACTGCTCTCTAGGCAATGCATGGCATTCTGTGCAGGGATTCGTTATTGTACAAATGTTAGAGCGACACCTACTGCAAGTAACGTGTGGGTCAGGTGCAGCCGAAGCCAAAAAACGAGAACACAGAGCCTGGGGTTGCTGAGGCCGAGATGGAGCAGAAGCCATAATAACAGCACACCACACACACTTAAACACAAGTGAAACGGGCAATGAACTGGGTAAAGGCCAAGAGAGGTCAACCACAACTATTGTCCAGGCAGTTGAGAAAAGACTGACGTGTTGGCGTGGGTGCTTGGTCCTTGACCACTCCTCACCTTTTATATGCACGCATTGCTAGATCTCATAAGATTCCTTGCTTTCATCTGCGATTTAACCGGATCCAGCTAGGCACTAGAAATTATCTTATTGTTAAGACCTCAGGTTTGTAGCTATGAAAAATACAAATTGCCTTAGAAAATTTGTCATTTTACTAGTCTTTTACACATTTTAGATACTTTTTGTAAGGTTCCAGAAGAACTTTAATTATAGATGCTCAAAGATCTTTAGAAGCATCATCTTATGATCATAAGTTAGCTTGAGAGCCCATAACTGTTTTACAGCAGGATAATGTTCTTGCCATGGTCAGTGCTAGTAGGTCAGAACATCATATGTCACATTTTTGTGAAATTCTTATACTTATTTTCATATACATATATATTTTGGGAAATGTTTCTCACTTAAGCTTGTGGTAGTTTGATTTTCCATCCTTTGTCTCATTTATTGATGCATGAGTGATGAATTCAAACCATATAAGACAAAATGCCATTTTGTTTTTAAACATATTCAGTCAGAGAGATTTACATTGACTAAATGAAGCCTTACAAGAAAATGACATTGAAGCAGAGGCAATACCAACAGGCAGGATATAGCATGTGTAGTGAGTATTATGTGGATCTTGACTAACATAAATTTGATGAGACTGTAATTACTGCAATTTAGTTAGATACATTGTATTATAACAAATTACAATTGATAGATATATTGACTGTATATATGTTGACTCTAATGACAACAACTGCAGTCATCAGTGCTAAACACAAAGCATGTTATTTTATACAAATCATGTTTTGCCTTTTCACCATGATCTTGATCCCATTCATAGCATTGTGTACCTATCAAAATCCAAATACTCTCACTTCACATACCCAGTCCTCCTATGACTCGTATGCTACCAGTCATCTGATATATGAATTTAAGGAATGAATGTGCTGTTGCTTTGATTTGATTCCAAGATTTTTGCTCTGCATCATTCATCACATTCTTTCTGATTCTTGCTTTAGTCTGTCATCAGTGATTTCAGGAAAAGATTGGGTTTATGGTGAATGTGGTTATGATGACACTTGCATTTTCTCAATGTTGCATGATTCTTTTACATATTTGCGGAAGTTTCAGAGACCCCTATGATACCAAAGACTTGTTTAGATTTACAGTTTGAAAGGAAGGTTGAAGTAGTGCAGCATTGCCTTGTGACTAGTGAGGGGGATGCCCTCTCATAGTGGGATTTGCATCTAGAAGAATGATTTTAGGTTGTCCTCTAAGTTTCCATTCTTGATAATGACACTTCTGTTGTTAATTGTCATATTGAAATTCTGTTGTAAGTAAAATTAGAGAGTTTTTATGTATGATTGAATGTGGAAATTATTGGAAATTTTTTTTGGTTTTTGTATCTTTGATAAATCAGTTCATTCTTATTGTTTATATCCTTACTGCTCTATTATGTAATGCTTTGCATCATAATGGAACTTTCAAAACTCCTACATTTATTGTGCAGTGCAAATAGAGTATTTTATGTAAAACATTAGTAAATTTTAGAAATTCTTGATTGAAGTTCATTAAAAAAATTTATATTTTGAAAATCATTGCCTTGCCTCCTTCTTGAAGAGTGATTCAGCAAAAGTAAAGAAAGAAGTTTGCACAGAAAATTTTTTCTGACTTTAGTAAGGGGGATGTCTTCTCATGGTGGGATTTGCATCTAGGAGAATAATTTTAGGTTGTCCTCTAAGTTTTCATTCTTGATAATGACTCTTCTGATGTTAATGTGTGTCATATTGAAATTCTGTAGTAAGTAAAATTAGAGTTTTTATTTATGAATGAATGTGGAAATTATTGGAATATTTGGGTTTTTTTTGTAACTGATAAATCATTTCATCCTTATTGTTTATATCCTTTTTGCTCTAATATTGTAATATTGTTATATAATTTTTATGATTTCCAGGAAAAAGTCTCGTGATTTTAGTAAAGAGGATGTGATGGACGAGCTGATATCTTCATCAAACATCCTCAAGTCTCCGAGAGAACGGAAAAGAAGCGAAAGTTCTGATATCAAAAACAAATATAATTCTGAAGACAGAAGTGTTGAAGTGATTGAGATAAATGATGACTCAGATCACCAAGACAATTTGTGGGAAGAACCAGTGAGAAACCTCAATGATGAATCTAGAGACAAAAGAAATACTGTCCATGAATCTGACACAAAAGTGAAAGAAGGTAGAGGTAGGAGAAAAAGTGTTGAGGGTCCTGGAAGAAGAAAGAGTGTAGATGAAGGTATAAAAAAGAAAAATGGTGATGTGGGAAGGAGAAAAAGCATTGATGAGGGATTGAGAATAAAAAGTGAAGATGTGGAAACAAGAAGTGGTGATGAATATCCCACTGAGCAGGAGGCAAAAGTCAAGGTGAAAGTTGGCCGTGGACGAAGAAAAAAGATTGTTATTGATGATAATAAGAATGCAGATGAAGAAAAATTAAAAGTAAAAGGGAAGGAAAAACGTGGACGAAAACCGGGCAGAAAGCCAGGGAGAAAGCCAGGTTCCCGGAACAAAGTTGTGAAGGAAGAAGTTTCTAGTGACGATGATGAGGAAAACACAAAACCACAGGTAAGAAAATTTATATATTTTGGTTCAGCACAATTTTCTTTTATTAAAATAATGCCCATGCACCTATGCAAGCTGCTATCTCATTTCTTGTGGTGTGTTTGGTTTTGTTCCTCCAGCTATAACTAGTCCTTGTTTACTGTCCTACTTTACTACAGTGTGTGTGAACACTATCACTGTGAAAAAAACAGGTTTTGACATAGGAAGAAGGTATTTTTGGTAGTCACTGTCTCATCCTCAAGGATTACACTTTCCGTGGTCTATCCGGAGCTCCATGGTGACCAGACTAATGTGAATGTATCAGGTCCACTGAATTGATGTGCTGATCGAAGTCTAAGCACTTGTTCAGGGACCAAGTGATTGGAACCCTTCCAGAGTGGATCTTTGTAGTGTAAAGGACTGCAGAAGAGAAGAGAAAACTTATATACTAAGAGTCAAATAACAAAACCATAAACAATGGTTCCATTAATGCTATCTTGTTTTCCACGATTGTTGTAATTGCAAGGTGTATGTCTTCGTAGAGGGATGAGAAATTTGAAAATTGTTTCTCTAGAATTTTTTACTGGGCTCTTGGTATGGATACTGGTATTGCGAGATATGTGGAATCTATAAGTTTTACACTAGGTACCTAGCAATGTTGGGTGAGTAATTTTCACGGTACAGATATTTAAGAAAATCCACCCATGAAGGTCTTGGCTTAGAAAGGAGGATCCTTAAACAACTTTCCCTCCTATTGACTGGGATAAAACAGGCGACAATTTTGGAATTTATCTCTTCTCCTGTTGTTAAAATAATAGGAACCAATGCCTGTTTGGCCAATTTGGGGCTATGTATTAAGTAAGCTGTTCCTTAGTAGGTTAGGAGTTTGTTCCACACCTTGAAATCTGGATTTATGGAGGAAAGGGTTATATCGTCCTCCATTTGTTCCAGTCTTGTAGGAAGGCATCTCTTGCTGTTGCTTTCATAGCAGTTTATGACTCATATGTGGCCAATAGTGATGAAGAAAGAAAACGAGGGGCTAGTATTGGTGGAGAAGTTTTTATGGATTTGGACTTTGTTGATGATGTTGCATTGATTGCCGATATGTGGCTGGTGCTGGTAGGTATGGTAATGAGGATAGAGACAGAGACACAGAATTTTGGCTTGAACATCAGCACAAAGAAGAGCAAGATCATGGTTGTGATTAGGGATGACGGTTGGGTGCACATGGAAGACATGTCAATCAGAGGTCAGGAGCTGAAGCAAGTTGAGAAGTTTGTGTTCTTTGGAAGTGTGGTAACAGCAGACGGGAGGCAAATTAAGGATATACAAAAAAGAAAACTAGGAGCAGCAAGAGTTTTTAAAGTTCTGAGAAGAAATGTGTGATCAAAGCATGAAATTGGCCTGAAAACTAAGATGAAAATATTTAATGCAGTAGTACTGCCAGTCCTGATGTATGATTTTTTCCACTTGGGCACTGACCATAACAGAGGAGAGAAGGTTGGAGGCTTTTGAGATGAAGCTGCTGAGGAGGATACTTGGCATTAAATGGGATGACTTTGTTAGGAATGAAGACATCAGGATGAGATTAAGGCAAATGCCAGTCAGTATCAGGCTGAAGAGGGGAAAGCTGAAATGGTTTGGACATGTTGAGAGGATGGATGGGAATAAAGACCCAGGGGAGCACTGACAACAGTACAAATAGGAAGAAGACCACTGGGAAGGCCAAGAATGAGGTGGATAGACATAATTGTCAGAGATCTTGAAGAAGAAATCCAGAACCTAGAGGAAGCAAGGGAAATGGCTCAGGGTATAGACTGATGGAGAGGAACTGGCCAGTGGCGGTTAGATAAAGTAAATAAAGTAATTGTGGTGAACTGATCCACTTCCATTTGTGGAAGCATATTGGCTATTCTCTGAAAGAGTGGTTGTTTAACTCCGCTCTGTTTTCTTGAAAGAGAGTCTTACTATTACATTGAAAGAGCCCGTAAGCTGAATTGCAGACAAGTACCACTTCCTTTCTTGCCCCATTGAAGGATGGCTAGCATTACTATACAGAGAGGAGGCGAGTATCATTCTGACTTCTTAATGTAGGACATTGCAGTCATGTTGCCTAGAACCAAACAAATATCTCTCTTCTGGAGGTTTGGGTTTTTTTGAGAGACAAAAAGACAGCCATCAGCTCCAGGAAGTTGATACAACAATTCCTCAGAGTAGTTAATATCTCCCTGCCACCTGACGATCCTCCCAACGTGTTCCCAACTTGTTAACAAGGCATGTGGGTGTATTGTCATTCATACAGACTGAGGAGTCAGGGTGACCTGTATCACCAGAGATTCTTTCCAGGATCGAGGGTGAAGTATCCCCCGCCTTTTTTAATCTTTTGATGAGGTCGGTCTCGCATCTTGTTTGTTGCGTGTGATAGCTTAGCATAGCTAGAATTTGTTCATTTTCATTTGCTGTATTCTGAATATTGGATCTAATATTGATGCAAATTGCAACAAGCCCGTCATACGTTCTAACTGCGGTCTGGAAACTCTTGGCTGTGCAAGGCACATTTAGAGGACTTGCCTTATTCTGTTTTGAGTGTGATGGGGAGAGACAAGCTGTGAAAAGTATCCCAACACAGTCCCAGTTACTGGAAGAGTCTGCTGAGTGTGAGGTGGGTGCCAATTTATCATAAAACCTTTTGACTACTCAGTTGACCACTGCTCTTAGGCTTTTGAAGCACACTTTTCTTGTGGTCTCCCAGATTGACCAGTTGTCTAGGTTTGCCATTAGTTGTATTTCTGATTCCTCGAAGAACTACTGCTACTAACTTTCTCAAATCTTACGATAATGTTTAACACACAGGGCATGACTTAGAATCTGTACATATCTTTCTGTGTCCGGTGCCTTTGGAAGGGACGGAAAGGAACAACGACAGAGACGTGCCAGTATGCATGCACCTTTCAGATATATAGTTGTCCAAGTCTCTTTTAGAACAATTGAATGCACTAAGTCAATGGTAGTTTTTTCAGAAAATTTGGCAAACAATGTGTGTTCAGTGTTCATAGGTCTAGGATCACTCTTCGTTTGAAGGAATCCTTTTTGGGTTCAGGTAGATCCTTGTACCCCATTTTGGGGAAAGGATCCATATTTCCTTATAGAATTGATCAAATGCTGCAAGTTGTTTATCCTGTTTGTGGAAGCTTGCACATTTTGACTGAGTTTCAACAACTGAACTGTAACTGCCTGGTTCTAAAGGGGCAGAAGTCCTGGGTAAGTTACAATACCCCTCTGAAAATATAGTAATATCAGTCATAGTCAGATGGATCCTTGTATCCCTTTTGGGGGGAAAAGATCCCCTTCAGCATTGATAGCTGTAAATGGGGATAGAATTAATTCTATAAGGCTTCTCCCATGACTACGTGAAATTTGTGTTCCTGATCCATCTGGATTCAGCAGGGTCAGTTCAGTGGCAATGCCCCCTTCATATTCCATAGTAAGTGCCTCAGTGGTGTGATCGGTATGGTCTTGGCCTGCCACCTAGTTGGCTGCGAGTTCAAGTCTCGGGCATTCCATTGAGGTGTGAGATTTGTATTTCTGGTGACCGAAGTTCACTCTCGACCTGTTTCGGAAGTCACGTAAAGCCGTTGGTCCCGTTGCTGAATAACCACTGGTTCCATGCAACGTAAAAACACCATACAAACAAACAAACAACATTCCGTAGTAAAAATGTCTCCCTCATGCCAAAATCCCTCTGTTTCCTCCGCGGGTTTAACCTGGGAGGTAGTGGGGACTGATGTTACTGGGTTTTTGCCCAAACAAAATGCCTGGAAGGTACTGGGGACTGATGTTACTGGGTTTTGACCCAAACATAAATTTTGATCTTAGAAAAAAGGATTGCATATCTGCTGCTGGAATTTTGCTGGAAAGATAATTTCCTCTTTCCTTTAGTCCTATTGAACCTTAAAAATCAGCAGGACAGCTTAAAATCAGCAGTTTCATCATTAAAACTTGCTGTCAGTAGCAAACTACAAGTTTGGTACATATCTGTTGACCAAGCAATTTTTAATGGTCTTTTTTTTTACAAGATTATACCCATGCAGTTGGTATGAACCATACCCACTGGTGCCCGAGCAGTTTGATACGGAACACTTGAACTGAGGGTCCTGCATAGTGGCAGCCCTGTAGTGATATAAGGCAAGTTGTTATAAGAAGCTAGTCAGTATTCAGTTATTAATGAGGGACACCTCTGTAGTTCCTCATACAATTTCCATATTTGTAATAGATTCTATTAGAAATCTATGTTAACTTTGAGGTTTAAGTTTGTTTTGACAGCCGTATATGGCTGTATACAGTACTAAGTCTTTTTGCACTAGCTGTAAAACTTTAATTTGAATTATCATAACCATTTGGACTAATATCCTATTTAGTAATTTATTAAGTTAGCCTAAGCCACTGTTTTTGAATGGCTTTTAGCTTATTTAATTATGGCTAGAATACTGTTTATATCCTATCTTAGGCTATTTGGGCTAAACTACCACTTAGCACACCAACAATATGATGTTTCCTAAATTATTCTCTCATAGCCTAGTATAGGGCATTGTCTAATCCAGATTATTCTAGAACAAATGTAAATGTTATATAAAAACAGAAAGTTACTTACAGGCAATCCCCGGCTATCGACGGGGGTTCTGCCATTAACTGAAACTAAGTGATTTATGGCGCTTTTGGCAACGAAACTTGACCTGTTATGGCGCCATATTGGCGATAGACAAACCCCATAAAACCAGATTGCCATTAACCGAGTCCGCCAGTAACCAGGGACTGCCTGTGCATGTAAATTTATAGTTAGGCTAACATCTTTTGTCTAACTCAGATTGTTTAAATCTAGTCCTAGGCTATTTGGTCTATTATATAAAACAGTATCTTTCTTATATGAAACTCTGATATGAAATTTTAAAGTTAGGCTATCACTTAGTATAGTTCATTGTCTAGTCCTGATTAATTTACCTTTATTCAGGTTACTACTGAATCAAAGTTAATTATTTTCACTCTTAAGGATATATAATCCTAGGTTATAGATAAAATGATAAATTCTTCAAAACAATTTTGTGCTTGTACAAAAAAGTCAGTTGTTCCTACACGATATACAAACCCTCGGTCCTTACATAAGGAATTACTTTCGGTGTAGCTGGAATTACGCCTGTTAAATTTTTGAACAAGGTGGTTAGGCAGTAACTATGGCGTGGCAGGCTGGTAGGCCAGCCTGCCCGGATGTAAACACCCGTTTTGCTTTCGGCCGTCTTCCGATGAAGACGTGTGTTTGTGAGCTCTTGCTGACTGACCGTTGATCATTTTCCCGGTAGGATTTTTTTTTTTCTCTTTTTTTTTTTTTCTAAATAAATATGTATATACGGTGTTTGAAATTAATATTAAATTCAGTCAATTTAATTAATATGCAAACCCACTTTTTGTGATAGCCTTTATAGCCGCTTTTCTACTTTGTGTTAAGAGTCGGCGGCAAAGGTATGC
>NC_087201.1:108184692-108224023 GCF_015104395.2 Macrobrachium nipponense
CGGCAAAGGTATGCAACATCTTTATTATTTACATACTTTTGCCCTTTAATGTGAGGATGAGATATGTATTTAACGGAGGATGAGACCTATTTAACGTGAGTGATATTGACCTGTAACGAGACATGTATTAATTCAAAATTTACGCTTACACATTGGGAATTACCGAGGGGAGCTTCAGAGGTTTGTCCTTTGTTTTGTTTTTTCTGGTAATTTCTCTTCTCCTTCATCCTTTCACTTACTATCGGATGAAGGTAGAAGAGGGGGCATGTGGTGTTGGTGTTTGGGGTTTCTCCTCTCACTTTGGAGGGCGGTGCCCTTGGATGTGAGAGGAGGAAAAGTACGAATCTTTTAAATCAATATTAAAGCCATACTGAAATATTTTCCTTAAGGCAGATTTAGTCGTAATAATGGTACTAGCAGCTAGGCCTTTTTCGAACAGAGTTCTAAAAAATGAAACTGCCAGATTCGTGGTCATTGTCTGAACATCTGATTCTTTTAGAAAGATGGCTAACTTCCTCATTGCCAAATCATACTGCTGGAGTGTCGATTCTCTTTTGTCTGATTCCACGAATAATGTGTTTAGTGGATCAATATTGGCACCTTTCTGTCCCGCAACTTCATGAAGTCCATAAAGTTAGGGCATTCAGAATTCTTGAGGAAGCTGACACAGTCCGAGTTTGTACTATTTGAGTCAGTTTTGGGTTGGGGATCCATCTGGGACAGAGTTTCAACTCTAGTAAAAGAGGAAACCAATTGCTCTATGGCCAGTTGGGTGCTACCAGAGCTATCCGCCCTTTGAAAGATCTGAGTTTGTGTAGAACTTTCATCAAAAGGTTTATTGGCGGAAATAGGTAAATCTTCTGCCACTTGTTCCAGTCTATGGACATCGCATCTGTGGCGTGAGCTAGAGGATTCAAATTGGGAGCCACATAACATGGAAGTTTGTGGTTGGACTCCGTGGCGAACAAGTCTACCTGAAGGCCCGGTATTTGTAGGCAAATCCAATTGAATGACTTTGTGTCTAAGGACCACTCTGATGCCAGCGGAGTTGTCCTGGACAGTGAATCCGCAATGACATTCCGTACTCCTGCCAGGTGAGTAGCTGACAGTGCCAATGATGTCTCATTGCCAACGAGAAGATTGCTATCATCACGGGATTTATGTGGCTCGACTTGGAACCTCCTCTGTTTAGGCAGTGAACTATCACTGCACTGTCCAGGACTAGTCTGATATGAATATTCCTGGCCGGAGCTAGTTTTTTCAGGGTCAGGAAAATGGCCATTGCTTCTAAGATGTTGATATGGAACTGGCGGAATACTGTCAACCATGTTCCTTGAACTTCTTGTACTGAGAATAGCCCCCCCATTTGCTCAGAGAGGCGTCCGCATGGACTACTAGGGACGGCAGGGGAAATTAGAGTGGTACCGATTTGGAAAGACTTGACTGTCGTCCATGGACGAAGTCTTTTCCTTAGTATCAGCGGAATCAAGGAGATTTTGTCTCTGAGTCTGCTGTTGGCTCTTCTCCGCCATACTTGATTGATGTCCTTCAGTCTGGCTTTCAATAAAAGATCTGTTATTGAAGCAAACTGAAGAGAACCTAGGACTCTTTCTTGGGTACGACAAGACGCCCGTCTGTTCTTGAGAAATTGTCTCGTAGCTTTCGCTATCTCTTTGCACTTGGTTGGTGGAAGAGATAGTTTGTGTGTGGTTAGATCCCATTGATTCCTAACCATTGAAAGCGAGACGCCGGAATGAGACGGGACTTTTCCTTGTTTATCTGGAATCCCAGATACTCTAGAAATTTTATTACTTTGACTGTTGCACTGCGACATTCTTTGTCGTTGGGTGCCCAAATGAGCCAGTCGTCTAGGTAGGCTACTAGTGTAACCCCCTGAGCTCTTAGTTCCTGAACTACAGTCTCTCCTAGTTTGGTGAATATTCTGGGCGCTATATTGAGCCCGAATGGCATGACTGAACGAGTAAGCCAATCTTCCTAGTTTGAAGCCTAGGTAGGGAGAAAAGTTTCTCGCTATCGGGACGTGATAATAAGCATCTGTAAGATCGATAGAGGTGGTGATGACCCCACGGGGAAGTAAGGTCCACACCTGCGAGACGGTTAGCATGCGGAACTTGTCGCATTGAATGTATGAGTTAAGACGGGACAAGTCCAGAATCACTCTTCGTTTGTCCGTGTCTTTTGGCACGGTGAACAAACATCCCTGAAATTTCAGGTGTCTGACTCTCTTTATTGCTCTCTTTTGAAGAAGGTCTTTGGCATAGTCTAGGAGGTCTGTCGTTGGAATTTGGTGGAATCTGACTGGTGGAGGAGGCCCTTTTATCTATCTCCACCTCAGACCTTTTGATACAATATACTGTGGGCCCATGGACTGAAGGTCTAATGGTCCCGGAAGAGGTACAATCTCCCGCCTACCTGGAGAGGCTCATAGATTGGATGAGGTCTTACTTCCTGTGCCTCTGGAGGGAGTTCTGGAGCCAGCTCTGTACCGGTAAGCACCTCTTGCTCTTCTTCCTCTTGCATTTCGGTTATAGCCTCGAAACGCCCCTTGTGCTTCAAACAAAGCATTGAAGGCCGGGGACGTCAGGAAAGCAGCCGAACTCGAGGACTGTTGAGTTGGTTGACTTTGCAGCAACACCAATAAAGGTCACTCTGAAAGGTCTGTAAGAGTGACTTTGTAAGAACCCGGAATAGGGGTTCCTCAGAGTAGACAGACGCCGTCAACTCCGATATAGTAACAGAGTTGATCGACCTTCTCAGTCTGCACCTGGATTCAAATTCTGCCTTTACCATGGCCTCCAGGATTCTGGATAATCTTTCACTAAATTGAGTGGAAGCACACTCCGGATCGAGTTTGCCCACTGTGAACGTTTCTGGAGGGCCCACCCAGCACTCCAGATCTCCGGGAAAGAGCAGAGAGGTAGGCTCTGTCTCTCGAAGCCGAGGCATCGGCTTCTCCTCCATTCCAGCCTGCAGAGTTAACTCTGCGATCTTAGACGTGCAAGGGGTTTGGATGTTATCCCTCACCACGAACATGGTGCAGCAGCCCTTGTGTGGCGTCAGTCTAGTGTTGACGCACTCCCATTCTGAAAGGGTGCTGACCAATGCCGACTGTGCCTGGTCCCTAGGATAAATTACTGTTTCCTTTGGCACCCTGTCTACCCTGACTAATGCTTCCTCAGCTAACCGAGCAAAGCCTGGGAAGGGAAATTGGAGGTCCGCCGGGAAGAACTCGTAATCTTCCACGGGACGGGTTCCACAGCCTTCAATTGTCAGCATGCCATTGGAAAAGGGGGCATGCAGAGCCAACCGCCATGGGTTGCTGTTCTCAAATGGCGGAAGGTTAGAGGCGTCCGGCACAATGAAGGACTGCTGTGTGCCTCCGGACTGCGTAAGTCCTGCCAGCAAGCTCTCCTGGACCTGTAGCCTCTGAGCCAGAGACAGGATGGACTCACCCGATGTCTCCAAGCTCGAAGCGAGCTGAGAAGACATCGACTGTAACCTCGAGTCCACAATACTGCCCATTTTCTCCATGAGAAGATTAGTGAAGGCATCAGGATCAAAGCCGGACTCCGTAGATCTGGCTTTAAATATCTTAGCTCTCGACCCCTTATGCGGGGGAGTAGCTTTAGCTGAGGAAGTCATAGGTGTAGGAGCCAATGACGACCTGGCGCTTGAATAGGACTGTTAGTCCTAGGCAGAGTCTTCTTCTTCAGGGCTTTTACCTTGGGGATCACGGGACTAGACCTGTCCCCAAGGTTCCTGGACTTTGAGAAGTCCTGGAAAGAAGAGGAAGAAGACGGAGTAGGACTGAATGAAAAAGATTTCTTTTTTTACAGATATAGAACTACAGCTACCTCCCTCACTTACTTCCCTACCTTCTTCCTGCGCGTCGACGGTCATTGGTTCAAGATGGATATTGATGGCCACCACCTCTTCCGCCACCTCCTCGCACAAGACGTCTTGGTCTTTCGGAGGGGCCTGGGTCTCCAACCAAATCTTGGCAATGATAGGGGCCGCCACCTCCCTATCCACTGCTGAAGAAGTCCTTGCGTTCGGATACAGTATCGAACAAAGCTCCTCCGACAGTACATAGGGGCATCCGGCAGCGACATTCCTGCCAAAACCTGCAACCCAGGTCCTTAGGGTCGTCAACGAGGAGGTTTTGAGCGCCAGAGGAGTCTGTAAGAGAGGACGAAATCAGATCCTCTAGTGGCGGAACGTGTCATATTTTCAGATATATAAATGTAAGGATATGTCGTACAAAATAGAGAACATTACCAAAATGGGAATGGTACCTACTGACTCATCAGTCACATACTCAAACAAGGAGTAGCAAACTTCACAGCTGTCCGGGTGCCATACCAGTAGGTTATCGATCTGCACAGTACAACTGGCATGAGACCGACAGACCTCATGACCACACGGTTGTTGGAGGACGGCTGTGCATCCTAACTCCTGACAGCGTACCATCTGTAAGTTAGAAGTGATACAGGAATATCTTCAAATAGTTCCACTGGAGTTAATTCCGGCGGTATGTTTACACTTAGGCTAGTTCTACTAAAACTCACTAAAGGTAAACATCAACTATTATAATTTTACATAACGTAAAAGCTCTGATTGTCTCCGCCTGCTCCGGAATCCATAATCTCGTTATCGCAATAGTTATGACCGGCGGAGTTGGCCTGATATGAACAGAACAGGGAAACCAGGTAAAACCTAGGCCTAAATCTGATCACACCGGAGTAGGATAGCAATTCCAAGTCAATTGGAAACGCATTGCCTAAGCCTAGTCCGCCTCCACTGGAGTGGGGAACAGTGATAACAACAGAGAAATACGGAATACCAAGCGGCGGAAACAGCAGTACATAGCGCTCCGGCGTATAAAATACTGGCGGAAGTGTTGGTAGACCACACCTCACCAGAATAAACACAGGCTTGGAGATATACCAACAGAGATTACATAATCTACTAATCCTTAATCTCCTCTGACCAATCCCCCGAAACGGTGCTAGACGCTCCAGCTGCTGTTCACTGGTAGGATTACTAGGTCAGCGAGCTAACTAAGCACCGCCGGAATGAGTCCGGAAGGGAAAAGCTCGGAGGAGAAAGGAAGACTTGTAATCGCCTGGCAACAGCAACCGGTCAGGTGATTACCACCCTCCGAGAAGCCGTGAAGTAGCCTACAACTAAAGGGATAGAAGGCGGCATGCCAACTGACACCCTAAAGGAGGTAACGGCCAAGGCTATACTGCAAAATTTTATTGATAAAGAAGTATTGGAAGTACCGACGAAAAAAGGGGCAAGCCCATCCGCGAGCCTAGCCTAACCTTCCACAATCGGATACACCGATCTGGTCAGGTAGGCTAGGACATCGCATACTAGTACGTTACGAAAGAGGACACTCTAGAGCCTAACCTAACCCTCCAAAATCGAACGTATCGACCTGGTCAGGTTAGACAGGTCTAGCACCTACATTTACGTAAACAGAGAGGAACTCTCTAGTGATGGAACACCCTCCAAAACCAAATATCGGTCTGGTCAGGTAGCTAGGACTAGTACCAACTATGGGTAGCGAGTAGCACTCACAACCACCTAGCCTACCCTCCAAAATCTCATCTTACTGGTCAGGTAGGCTAGGGTTGGTAAATCATGTGGGACTTCCAAACTAACCTCATCATAATAAAATTAGTATACCAATATAATATTAAAACAAGATAATACAAAAATTACCACATACACAACATGCATGAGCATATCGGATGGAAGAGGGCTTTCCTTTAGTACCTCCAAAATAATAACTGGCGAAGTACTAGGCTAGCTAGCCTAGCTCGCTTCCAACACACTACTCACACATTAAAATGAAATAAAACCACACTTCCGTGAGGGAACCAAATCGCTCAAGAAGGACGATGACTAACGAGGGAAACCCTCTAAATAAGGCCAAAAATGTAAAGGTTGAACCGTAATACATAAGCCTATCGATACCCAACAGGAGCGAAAAGGTAAAATTTCATGACAACAGTAGTGCTTACTGTGATGTGCAATAGTGGTGAATTTAAGATAATCATCAATAAAATAAAAAATAAAAATTATAAATTGAGAAGACTGAGAAACGCAGTACCTAATGCAAACATGCTGGTTCCCTGGGTGAGGGTTCCTTCCACATACCTAATATGTAAACATCTCTACTAACAACTTCTCAAATAAGTACAAACTGTTGTCTAACCGCATTCAAAGTCAATAAAATTATACTCAACTTAGATTAAGATGCTTCTTGAAGATCAGAAGACATATTAACACAATTATTTAACCAAATTATTGGAAAGGATCACAGCGAAAAATAAAGCTGTTCGCGTAGCGAGTGCTATGAAGGAATGACGTTTCTTGGCAGAGGTAGCGGTGGCGAGCGGAAGGTGGTCGTTGTAACGGCACCTCTCTGGCGGGGGATTTTGAGAGAGGAGAAAGATATTGGGTAAAGTATCTGTGATAAGTGGCTTCCACTCGCCCCTGTTGCTATACCGACACCCTGTGAGAGTGATCTGTCCAGAGGTAGTAACTCTGGCATTCCATATGGCTTTTTTCTTTGGTATATTTAGCATTTATTTATACCTAGAAATGAGTGCATTTCACATAGGTACATTTCACTGGGCGACACAGGTCAATCCCAGAAATTAGGTGTTCAAAAGTTGTATGAAGAATGAGTCTCATAGTAATAGTATGTTTGAGGCTCCTATCTAACATTGGCTGTCCATCATAATAGTGGGGATTATGTTTGATAGTTCATCCATAATGAAGTCCAAGAGTGTACTCCCTTTATTAGAGTATTGGAGATGACCAATAGGCCAAATCATTTAGCTGATGCCTGGTTTTTTTTCAGGTAATCATTTAATTAGCTGACTCCTGCATTTCTATGTCATCTAGTGCTCCACAACTCTTATTTCATAGATTTTCTAGGGCCCCCCGGTTGTGGTATACTTTTTTTTTTTTTTTTTTTTAATTAGAGACAGCCTTTGGTGAAGTTCAATAATTAAGATTAATCATAGTCTTTATTAGTGTCTTGATTTTGTCAGATTTTGAATCCAAACCTTTGACTGCAATTAATAGATACACCTGGATGTGAATCTTAACTAAGGGGGCCTTTGCTTATTTGCCACTCAAACCCATGGTTGAAATTTAAACCCTTGTCTAAGTAGCTGAAGATGTCTCAAAAATGAAGTTTCAGCCAAGGCTCTTATTTCTGTAAAACCAAAAAGGTTTGTGCTTAATGCTCTGCTAATTGCTTGTGTTCGGAAGGTTGTCTGTCAACTGCTCAAGGCCAAAGATCTGCCACATTACAAGCTTTAAGAGGTGCAGTGAATGCATCACAATTTATGTTGGTTCAACAGTAGCCACTCAAGCCCTCACCAAATAGTATATATTGGTGGTTCGTAGGCTCTTGATTGTGTCAGCTTGTGGAGCTGTAGATAGAACTCTATAAAGGACTTCTGACCTTATGTATAACTTTATTCCTCTCTGTAGCCAAGGCAGGACTTTGGACTTTCTTTGCATAAGAACAGCTACTGTTGGGAATTGTACAAGCATAGCACTCTTTTAGAGAATTTTTTTCTTTGTCGTATGGAACTTTTTTTGAAGCAATCTGTACAGAGGTGCAAATATTCTAAAAAAATTTGAAATGAAATTATTATAAAAATTGCAAAGACTTATAAAATTTTGGACGTTTAAATTTAGCAGGCTGTGGTTCATTCAGAATGGCTTGAACTTTTTCAAGATAGGTTGAACACATTGTTCATTTCAAGTGAAGAATGAACATTTATGTCAGTTTAATACCAGCTTGCTGCAAGGCAGGCAAAACTTTTTGTAGACAACATACTCTTAAACACAAACGGGCTTTTACTTAATGGTCTTACATAAGCAGAGGAGCAATAGGATTTCTCTAGGAGCCTGAAGATGCCCTTTCAAAGGGAAATTCCTAATTAATTAACTTGTAACAAAATCTTACATTTTGTTTAGTCAAACCTTTTTAAAGTCATTCCCTTTGTAAAGGTCTTACTTAACAGTCATAAAATCTTTCCTGTTCAGCCGTAATGCAGTGACTTACTGTTCTTTCAATTCCTGCCTCAGTGCATTGTCTTTTTAAGGTAGCAGAACTGCTCTGTTTCTTATTTCCCATTTGCTCCTGTATAGGGTTATGGAAGTCTCTTCTTTCCTGTAGAGTTTTTAATTGTGAGAATTTGTAACACAATCTGGTAGTCAGTACATAGTATTGAGTTTACCCCGCACTTCCCTGCAACAACTATATTGCTACATTCCTTACTACTTTTTCCTTTGCTTCCTTGGGAGGCGCATGCTGGTTTTCTGACATCAGTTCTTTCCCCCCTTGTCCCTTCTTAATGTTTCCATCTCTTCTTCAGATTCTGCATTAGTTTTGACAGTAAAATATATTTTGTATGAGTACCAAAATTTAATTTGACCAATAAATCCTTGAAATTTTTTTTACGTAATGTTCATTATGGTGCTTTTATTCTCTAAAAAAGGGATTTTGACGAAGGAAAAATCTATTTCTGGGTGATTGGCTCGTGTCGCCCTATGAAAGATCCTTAATATCATTCTTTCTAGGTAAAATTAGCCTAAAATTACCAGAGAAAAACAAAATTAAGAAAATGTCAGTAAAACTGACTCGCTCACTCTTAAAAAAAAGTGTCGGTATGATAATAGGGGCGAGTGTGGAACACTACCACGAGACAAACACCAATTAGAACTTCCTATCAGAATCCCCCCAAGAGAGAGCTGATACCAACGGGCGATGCAGCCTCTACTACTACTACTAGAGGACGCCACGGACAGCAGCGCCCCTAGCGGACATCCTTAAATAAAAACAACTAAATACATTTTGTCCTGCAAGGGGGGGAAACAAACCATAAAAAGGGGGGTTTCATAGGGCGACACGAGCCAATCACCCAGAAATAGATTTTTCCTTCGTCAAATCCCTTTTCTGGGGCTCAGCTCGTGTCGGCCTATGAAAGAGTACCAGAGAAACAGACAAGATGGGAAAAAAGGGACATGAAAAAACAGCGTAAAAATGATGGATATAATATAAGTAAATCAATTACAGCATACAAAACTAAGCACTTAAACTAACTTATACTAAAGAGTAAAATAATAGAACGTTAGTAATCTTAAAGTACTTAAAATGGTAATTACACGTAAATACAGTGATGCATGTAATATAAACAAAGGGGATTTACTTAACGAAAATTACAAAAATATACAAACTTCAGTTGTTTGGTCCTACCCTAGCATAAAAATAAGGAAGGGTAGGTACAACTTTGAAAATCCATCATTTAATACCAATAATTTGCCAAAAATAATTAACAAAACCATATTGTGTCCCTACCCTAGCATAAAAATAAGGGTAGGGTACACTGAAGTTCATCATAAATACAAAAATGTGAATATATACAAACATATTGTGTCCTACCCTAGCATAAAAATAAGGGTAGGGTACACTGAAGTACATTATCAGTACAAGTGTGGGTCCCTAGCAAAAAAAATAAGGGACAATCCACTATATGATTCAACGGCTAAGGCTATGATATTCGAGTAGCCTGGCGATAGGGTGAGGCATATTGGTTGATGTAGGTAGAAAGGAGACCTGGATCTATACTACAACTACTATACAAGTATCAGGGGAAACTATGTTTTCCCCCCCGCTGCTACTGCTGAAAACAAAAAAAACTTAAAAAGATTCCAGGACTTTTAAATAATGCCGTTTAAAGACTGTCGGGGATTTCCATCCAGTATACTTTTTAAGATCCTCAAAATTCATATGTTGAAAATAATTAATCGAGGTGGCTACTCCTCTGATATCATGTGCTTTTGGGAATGATTCAGGGTTGGCTTGCTTAATGAAGTAAAGGATTTGTTGTCTAATACCTTTTACTGACAAGGTACCACCTTTTTCTCTCATGAAGAGAGCACCTGAGGATCTTGAAGAAGTACGAGATAGAAAGGCTCTAAGAGTTGATACTGGGCAGAGAGAAGGATCCTGTGGAAGTGGGATAACCTTCCACAAGGAGCCCACCTTGCAAGAGGATCCTCATTTTTAGCTAAAAAGCTACGATCCGGAGCAAGTAGAACTTCTCCTGATGGGAGGAATTCCACATGACCCGCATCCCTGGATAGAGCGACAGTTCTGAAATTCTAGCTCCTGAGGCTAGGCTTAATAAGAATAATGTCTTCCTCAGGAGCATTATGGAAACTGTACAAGGCTGAGTTGTCAGTATCTGAAGCTAGTTTGAGGACATCATTTAAGAACCATGAAACTTTAGTAGGCCTCTGAGAAAGGTCTAAGTCTAGCACAGGCTTTGGGGATAGATGTGAAATAAGAATCAGTCGATCTATCTGAAAACCTACTTGAAGATTTTCTTTCAAAGCCGACTTATGAGTGGGGTAATAGTGCTAGCTGCTAAACCTTTTCAAACAAGGATCTGAAAAAGGATAATAGCCAGGTTTAACTGTCATGGTTGTAGTGTTCGATTCTTTTTCAAGAAAGATGCTAATTTTTTAACAGCTGAGTCATATTGTCTAATGGTTGACTCTCTCTTATCTGATTCCAGGAAGAGAATATTCTGTGGATCAATATCAGCATCTTTATTAGCCGCAAACTTCATGAAGTCCATAAAGTTTAGGGTCTGGAGAATTCCTGAGGAAGCGAACACAGTCCTCATTTGTACTGATTGTGATAGCTTGGGATTGGGGATCCGTTGAGGTCGGAGACCCAATTCCAGAAGGAGAGGATACCAGTTGCTCTTGGGCCAGTCCGGAGCAATCAGAGCTACTTATCCCTTTGAAAGACCTTAGTTTGCTTTAAAGACCTTCAAGAGAAGATTCACTGGAGGAAAAATATAAATTCTCCTCCACTGATTCCAATCCAACGACAGGGCGTCCGTGGCATAAGCCAGAGGATCCAGGTTGGGGGCCACATAGCAAGGGAGCTTGTGGTTCGCTTGTGAGGCGAAGAGATCCACTTGAAGACTGGGACTCTCCGGCCTACCCACTGGAATGACCCGTCGTCCAGAGACCACTCTGATTCCAGAGGAACTGACCGGGACAGGGCGTCTGCTATCACATTCCTTACTCCTGCCAGGTGAGTGGCAGACAGATGCATTTGTGCTTGTTTGCTAGAGCAAAGATGGCTATCATGACATGATTCACATGCTTGGATTTGGACCCTCCTCTGTTGATGCAATGAACTACTACTGCACTGTCCAAAACTAGCCTTAGATGAGACTTCTTCGGGGAAGCAGTCTCTTCAGTGTAAGAAATACTGCCATTGCTTCCAAACACGTTTATGTGGAGCTGGCGAAATTGAACTGACCAAGTCCCCTGAACTTGTTTGAACTGAGAGTATCCCCCCCATCCGGACAGGGATGCATCCATGTGAATTGTTAACACTGGGAGGGGATATTGAAGGGGTACCTTCCTTGGCCTAAGTTCTTTACTTTTGACCAAGGCCGTAGTTGGTTGCGGAGGATCTGAGGGATTACTGACAACTTGTCTCGATATTTGGAGTTTGCTCTTGACCGCCAATTCGATTTATATCTTTCAGCCTTGCTTTCAGAAGGATATCCGTCACCGAAGCAAACTGAAGAGACCCTAGGATTCTCTCCTGGTTTCTTCTTGACGTTTGCTTGCATTTGAGAAATTGTCTGACAGATTTTGCTATTTCCTTCCGTTTGGCCACTGGAATTGACAGATTGTGGGAAGACAAATCCCATTGGATTCCTAGCCACTGAAAACGAGATTCCGGAGTAAGTCTGGATTTCGTTTTGTTTATCTGAAACCCCAGATGTTCCAGAAAGTGAACTACCTTTTTGGTGGCTTTGAGACATTCCGCGACTGTTGGTGCCCAGATCAACCAATCGTCGAGGTATGCTGCTACCATGATTCCCTGAGCTCTCAATTGTTGAACAACCACTTCTGCTAGTTTTGTGAATACCCTGGGGGCTACATTCAGACCGAAGGGCATCACTTTGAATGAGAATGTTTGATTTCCTAGCCTGAATCCTAGGAATGGGCGGAAGTGCCTGGCTATAGGGATATGATAGTATGCGTCTGTAAGATCGATGGAGCATGTGACGGCTCCACGCGGAAGTAAGGTCCTTACTTGCGAGAGGGTAAGCATCTTGAACTTGTCGCAACGAATGAAAGAGTTTAGCTTTGACAAGTCTAAGATTTACCCTTCTTTTTGTTGAGCCTTTCTTTGGCACGCTGAATAAGCGACCTTGAAATTTTAGATGTTTGACTCTCGCAATAGCTCCTTTCTGAAGGAGTTCTTCCGCGTAATCTGTCAATTCCTTTGACGGTATCTGATGGAATGATTTTGATTGGAGGAGGATCTTTGATCAACTCCAGCCCAATCCTTTGGACACTATGCTCTGTGCCCAATTGCTGAACCCCCACCTGTGGCGGAAGAGGAACAGCCTCCCTCCTACCTGGGGAGCCTCATTGTTGATGGGCGGGTTGGCCACCACGCCCTCCTCTGAACTGTCTGCTCCTCGTACCCCTTCCTGCGCCACGTTGACGAAAGTAACTCTCGCCCTACCTCTCGGCTGAGTGTAGCCTTGAGCCTCATATGCAGGGTTGAAGGCGGCGAGATAGCGTAGGAAGTGGATGGCTGAGATTGCGGGGGCAACAGGAGGATAGGCTGGTTCTGCTTTGAACTGGCAGGTTGTCCCTGTTGGGTAAACCGGGACCGCCTGCACAAATTGCTGCTGTTGCTGGAGTTTCTTTATATGGCTGGAACCTCTTACCAGCCTTCTTCTGTTTCTTGCCAGCAGTGGGAACGGGATTCCTGTTTCCTCTTTGAGGAAATACCCCACCTAGCTCTAAGGCTCTGGTTGAGCCTAGCAGCTTCATGGTGTACCTCGTTAACCACGGACTCTGGGAAGAGATCCGCTCCCCACCCCAATGCTAGCGGCCAAGAGTCTATTAGGCTCATGCCTAATGGTACACTCTTGTAGGACATGCTTCCGGCAGTTCCTCCTAGCCTGGAAGAAGTCAAAAGCGTCCGTTAGAACCGTCTGGAACTGAGATTTCGCCAGAATCTTGAACAGTGGTTCCGTAGCATAAGAGAGGGCAGCCATTTCCGTGATTATAAGGGAATTGAGGGACCTGCCAACCTGGTTCGCGCATCAAACTCTGCCTGGATTAGGGAATCCGGCAGCCTTGGTAGTTTCTCGCCGAACTGGTCCATGGCGCAGTCCGGTTTGAGCTTACCAAGCGTGAACGTAGCTGGCAAGTTCTCCCACAATTCTCCGAAGGCCGGGAAGAGCGGAGAAGTAGACTCCGCCTCCCTCAACTGTGGGATGGGCTCATCCTTGAGGACTGCCTGAAGGGACTTCTCCACTAATTTCGTAGCGAACGGAAGAGAAACCTCCTCTTCCGTCGCGAAAATAGTGAAGGGACTCTTGTAGGCCTGGAGTTTGGTGTTCGTACACTCCCAGTCCTCAAGGCAGTGAACCCATTCCCGCTGAGCGTGATCTCTACTATACAAGACCGACTCCTTAGAGATCTTGTCTTCCCTCGTCAGAGCCGTTGGCGTCAGCCTAGCATAACCGATGAAAGGCTGCGTCAGACCCGGAGGGTAAAACTCGAAGTCCTCTAATCCTTCGAGTTCCACACTCCGAGATAGAGATCATTCCATCTTTGAATGGAGCGTAGGCAGCTACTCTCCATGGGTTCTCCATAGAGAAAGCTGGCAAAGAGTCATAAGGCGGGAGTTGAAGAATCCCAGTGCTTGACGCTGGGGAGACTAGGGGAGGAACCTGAGATAGCCCAGCTACTCGGTCCTCATTTTCTCTCATTCTGTTAGAGAGATCCTGGATTGATTGGCCAGATTGAGACAGAGTGTTTGACAACTGTGCAAACATCTGCTCGAACCGTGACCCCAGTGCGGAGATTTGCGAGCCTACCAGCACGCCCACCTGTTCCATCACCCCTGCTGAAAAAGCAGAGGGATCAAAGGTGCTAGTACCTGCTACCCCTACCGGCGTAGCCGGAGTGGAAGCGGTGGAGGCGGGAGAAGGCAGTGGACTCGGCCAGAGCGCGAGCCTTCTCCTTCGAAGCCTTGCTTCTGGAGCTCTTTGGGTGAGAAGAGCTCGGCCTTGCTTTCACCGCATCGGCATAGGAAGTCGACGACTTCTTAGCCGAAGAAGACGAAGACGACTTCTTAGAAGTCGTCTTGGCTAGAGTCTTCGGTTCTCTCTGTCCCTTCGCCTTTGGGGGTACAGAGAGAGCGGGAGAGCGGGTAGGGATCTCAGATCCCACAAAGCCTTGGAATGAAGCACTAGAAGAGGGGACAGGAGAAGATCCAGAAGCACCCAAGGAAAGACCTTGGGCGCCCGACACACCTACCTCTACCAACAAATCCTCCACCCCTACCGCCATAGGCTCGATGTTCAGGTCCAGGGCAGCGACGTCCGGGACCGACTCCTGGGAGGCTACGACCCAAAGGATTGCTGGAGGTCTGCTGGATGGAGGCTATCAGCGGGGCAGCGGACAAGGGGTCAACGTAGCCCGTCGACTTGCCCGCGGGGAAGATCTGGACGGCCAGCTTCTTATCCAGAATGTAGGGCTGGCCTTTGGCGGCGTTCTTCCCGAAGCCGCCCACCCACGCTTTCAGGGTGGCGAGGGCGACTTCCCTCACACCGGTTAGCCTGAAAGAAAAGGCGAGATTAGCTGCCAATGGTGGAACAGGGTTAACAAACTTACGACTAAAAGTTGTTAGTAAAATGATAAGTAAGCCTATAACGGACTTACCCCATCTCCCAGCTGACCGACCAGGTCGTAGCAGATGGCGCAGGCTTCAGGGTGCCAGACGATCGTCTCGTTGTAGGACGTGGCACAGGGGGCGTGAGACCTACACTCATCATGTCCACAGGGGTCGAACAGCGTCGCGTTACACGCTGGGACCTGGCAGTTGGTAGCCTGTAAGTGGAAAAGTACATGAGTACCAAGTAAACACTTACAGTCTAACAGATGCTCCGCTGGTGCCGGAGCGATAAAGTTAGATTAAACCAGAGCCCCGCCAAAATACGTGTGGTAACCAGGTTGGTATCCTAGGCTATGGCTCCGCTGATGGCGGAGACACAAAAGGAAACCAACCAGGAGTGGTGGTAATGGAAACCACGACGGAAAATAGCGGGGATGGTAGATAATAATAATAATAATACACAATTCATTGTAAAATATTGTACAATTAGGGTATATCCTTAAATTAATAATAATAAAACAAACCTCTCTCCACCCGTCTACTAGAAGAGTGCGTAGGTAAGAAGTAAGCTCCCTTCCGGTAGCGGGGGAGAGATATAAGGATATAGTAGGCAAGCAACCGACCACTAGTAGTGCCCGCCCCGCCCGCTAGCGGAGCCAGTAACCTATAACCAAAGGTGCTCCGGCTGCGACGGAAGGCTCCTTTCGTATAGCAAGGGGGGTGGCTGAGCAACTGGGGAGGGGGGGAGGGAGGTCTCGGCAAAACACGGCGGGAGCGAGAGAGGGGGGAGGGATGGCCTACTCCTCCCCGCCTCACCGGCTACCCGCATGGAGACCCTGTACCTCATGAGTGGTCGCCCTATACCCCCCGCTGGGAGGAACCCCTGGCCACCTCCGAGTAGGAGAGAGAGAAGGCGACTGAGGTTGTCAAGACAACCAAGGGGTCCCCCAGCTCCTCCCTATACCAGAAAGGGAGGGCAGGGGCAGGGTAAGGTGCGATGGAACACGTGACCGCAAGTGGCCTAGGCCGCGAGCAACACAACCGTGAGAGGGCCACGTGAACCAAGCTGAACCAATACAAGGAACAAGCACCTAGGCTAGCCTAAACACCCTAAATAAAATAAATATATACATCGAAAAGATGGAAGAGACACTTTAGTAAAAGAGAAAGAAGCCCAGGAGGAGGCAGACTGTTCCAAGAAACAGAAGCCTACTCGGAGCCAGCGATAGCCGATGAAGAGCAAGAGCCGGGATGCTGGGCCGGAATAAAAATAATAATAATAGCCCTAAATACCGAACTAAGAGAATGGTAGAAGGGCTAAACTAGCTAAAACTCGATGTAAAACAATGAACGTGATAAAGTAAGCCCATAAGTATAAGAAGTCCCAGTATGGAGGACCGGGAATTCTTACGAGGCAGCATGGCCGCCACGAGACAACCGGGGAACCGTATATGACCTATTAAGAGGAAAATACTGGTACCCTGAAGATAAAAAAGTGGTAAAATATTACTTATGAGTTACTTAACTTAGCCGTGGCAATTGCAGAGCGTTCCATCGTAGAAAATAAGGATAAATCCTGAGATAGCACAACACAAGGAAAAATGCGTCTTGTACGAAGCGCTAAAATTTAAGGATGTCCGCTAGGGGCGCTGCTGTCCGTGGCGTCCTCTAGTAGTAGTAGTAGAGGCTGCATCGCCCGTTGGTATCAGCTCTCTCTTGGGGGGATTCTGATAGGAAGTTCTAATTGGTGTTTGTCTCGTGGTAGTGTTCCACACTCGCCCCTATTATCATACCGACACTTCTTTTTAAGAGTGAGCGAGTCAGTTTTACTGACATTTTCTTAATTTTGTTTTTCTCTGGTAATTTTAGGCTAATTTTACCTAGAAAGAATGATATTAAGGATCTTTCATAGGCCGACACGAGCTGAGCCCAGAAATATGGTTTTTTAATCTTAGTTATGTTAGTTAATATATTGTATAAGAATTAACTTAATTGTATTGGAGGTTAAAATTTTAAGTTTAATTCTCTGGTCTGGTTAAGATATCTTTTATATCTGTCTTATTACTTTGTATGATATTGAATTTTCTGTGAAGAGTCCCCTTCATCCCCTAACTGTATTGCTTTCTACCTTTTGCTTTTTGTCCACTTCCTTTTGTCTCTCCACTAAAGATAAAATCTGATAGGTGAGCCATATGAGAATCTTTAGAAATAGAATTCATTGATCCTAGCAACTACTTTTGGTAATTTTGATAACTGAATGATAGAAAATGATGTATACTTTTCAAAATTCAGTGCATCTTTTTGGACGTTTTACCTTACTTACTAATGATTTGTATGGTAATAGTATATGATATGAGTATGTATCTTGAATATGATGCAGAGTTAATGGAAAAGAATTATCATTGAAATTGTTTATTCTTTTGACAGGTGTACAGTGGGCGGAAAACAAATAACTCATTGTCTTCAGTGGCTTTCTCATTGAATTCAGCAGCAGTTGTTTCTGAACCAGCTGTTAATACTGTCAATTCTGTCACATCACCACCAACTAAGAAGAAAGTTAAAAGTGCGCACATGTAAGTATTTTCTGTAGACTGCTTCCCTATTCCAGATGTCATTATTGTTGTAATTAAAATTTTTATGTCAGATTCTTCTTTTTTTGGGGTTAGATATGAATTGAATTCTGTTCACTGTGCTATGTCATATCTCTAGGTAAAAAGTTAATTTCTCATTACTTGAATTGTTCTCTTCATAGAAGAATATTCTTTAATCTTACCTGCATTTAAAATTGTTCAAAATACACCTTGACAGCGGTTTGTTGTTTTCATTATTCTTTACACAACTAAGTGAAGCTGTCATATTGAAAGTTACTGGATCTCTGCACTGCTAATCAATAAGGAAATATAGACACAGGAAAAGCAGCAAGTTCTGTAGCTGCCATGAGCAGATTAAACATAAATTCCAAAAACTTTCATTTGATGCAGCTAAACTTTAGTATTGTAAAATGAACTTATGGGAAGTTTTGTGGAAGGATAAAACTTTTAATTAAAGATTAAATCTTTAGTTTGGGCATGGCAGTCATCAATATAAGTACATATTATTATTCCATCTGACTTTGATAATGTTGGTATGGTACTATGTTTGGGCTTCTATTACTGTGTTAACTAGGAAGAAAAGTAATTTAGGGATTTATCTGAAAAGACAATTTTCTAGCTAATTTACTTTTCCTGTGCTTTTATCTGTTAGAGAAGATAGTTAGTCCTCAGAATAGATATTTTCATGACAAATTTTTTCAAAGGGTTTTGCAAACTGAAGATGACCTACGCACAGGAATGTACAAAGTATTAGAACATTTACGTGATCATGAAGATGCTTGGCCATTCCATGACCCAGTTGAAGAAGAATATGCACCAAACTATTATGCTGTTATTAGAAGACCCATGCACATAACTAGGGTGAGTAAATTATTTTTTTAATTTTTTTAAAATTCAGTAATATGTACATCTTTTACTGTTATTTTAATAAATAAATTGCATTTTAATGACCATTTGTGTTGTAGAAGATATGTTTTATAGTAATAGCCATGTGAAAATAACTAATCCTTTGAGCCAGCCCTAGTAGAGCTGTTAATCAGCTCAGTGGTCTAGTTAAACTAAGAGGTACTTGACTTAGTAATACTACCTCAATTTGACAGAAACTCCAGGGGTCTGGCCTGTCATATATATATAAGTAACAAAGGCAGTTAAGTAGCAAAGACCCTGATTATAGCCTGCACTTGAATATTTCCAAGACATCTTACAGCTAATAGCAATTCTACATAGTTTCTAACTTAACCCTCAAACGCCTATTGGATGTATTATACGTCAACTAAAATTGTCTGTCGTCTGCTTAATTGATGTATAATACGTCGACTAAAAAAAGTTTTTTTAAATATTCGGTAAAAAATAGTTATAGGCCTACTTTGCGACAAATTTTAAATCACGTGCCTTGAGGGATGCTGGGAGTTCATGGATCAAGCTGTTGTTTTGTTTACAAGCATTACCCAGGCGTGCATGTACGAATTGCATTCTTCTTGGCCCAGCAATCATCAGCGATGTGTCATCCGAGAGCGATCTCTTGCCACATTCATGTTTTGCTGAACTTTTGCGAGTGTTAAAGTATTTGTGGTGGTACAAGACGTACATAGAGATGTCCCAACGTCGTCAGGAGCGCGAAAGGCACGTTTTGCCTTTTACAACCCATAGGAAGCATTGGGGTGTCCTGAGGGGCATTCATAGACATTTGGGAGGCCTCCAACAAAGGCTGTTCCTCTAGTTCAATAATAACATTCCTTTAATGAATTGAGTTACTTTAGTCCATTCATCCCACCCCCCTAGCAATGTGGGATTCAGCTAAGTAATTACTTGTTAAGTTACTTTTATGAAAATGATATTTTTAATAATAAAATGAAGTTTTATAAGTATACTTACCAAGTACAGGCAGTCCCTGGTTATCTGTGGACTTGGTTAATGGCGATCCAGTTTTATGGCACTTGTCTAGCACCATAAAATTGGCAAATTATGGCGCCATAATGGGCCAAATTTTGGTTATTGGGTCTTAAGGTGCTGATAATAGAGTTATGGTGTCATAACATACCTAGCAGAGGTGCCATGAATCAGTTATCAGCACCATTAACCAAAACTTGGCACCATAAACACCATGAATTGCTGAGTTTCGGTTAATGGCGGTTTTCGATTATCAGCACCCTGCTGAGAGCGGAAACCCTGCTGATAACCAGGGACTGCCTTTAATTACTAAATCAGAGCCCACCCTCCTCCCCTCTGATTTTCATGGACTTAGCAGCAATAAGAATTGAATGACACTGTTGGGTTTTGCCACTTGCGAGTTCCCATTGCATTGGGTGGAACCTGTCACTCCCGCATTGCAACAGTCACTTGCGTACAAATTTTTTGAATTTAGGGTGCTGTGTGTCATGAAAAATTAGTGCATGAATTTTCCAAGATGTATCTTCCACTTCTCCTTATGTTCCCTTTGTAACAAAAAGATTATTTGTCAAGCATATGGCAGATTGGCAGCTGTAGAGAAGTGGTTCCCTTTTGAATGTGTGCAATTATTGGACATTGCCTCTCCTCCCTCATTGTTTAATGGCAAAATTCGTGTTGTTTTGTAAATTATATGAAAAATGAAGGAATGTCTCCTACTCATGAAAATTAATTTGACAAAAATGACTAACCCGATCCGCACGGCTATAAAACTCCTTTGGACACCACTCTAGGCCTCTCTTCGTCAATTAACTTGGTATAGTTAGCAACAACCCTTTTGGGTCTTGATTGGGGCGTGCGGGTGTGAGGCGATGAGGCTGATGGCGATTGACCAAAATTGCACAAAGTAAGTAATCGTTCTTTTTTGTAGCCATCAATGGGCTAATTGTGTTTAATCATTACTGCAGATGTTCAGATCCTTTTAACAAATTTATTGACACTTGTTTCGTTGAGGAAGTGTGAACTGAATTTGTGAAATTCTTAGTGTTTTTTGAGTGGTCGCGTGGCCATATTGAATTTGTCCAAGTGTGGTGTGCCGAGTCACCTAAGTTCCGTTCATGTACTGTGCTTTGTTAATTGATAAATGAGTTTATTTTTATAATAAAAATTATTAAAATCAGGTGTGTTTCACCTGTCGAGTTGTCCTTGTATACGGCCATGAACTTGTCCATTGGTAGGGCTATCAGCCCATAACATCGGGCAGGAACCTAGTGAAAGTCGCCATAACATTTGCGACACCGTGTGAAGCTAATCGTTAACTAAGTATTTAATTGGTAAGTATATTTATAAAACTTCATTTTAGTATAAAAATATATTTCCAACCCTGCGCAGGGCCTCTTTTCCAAGACACTTACAAATTTGCTAATTTTATCAAGTTATGCATGTTGTTGCTAATAAATCTGTTTTATCTTGTGAAATTACCGATAGTTATAGCTCACATGATATCATAACCACTAAAATCAGTAACAGTTTCTGTACCTTTTAGTGAGTTATACAGGGTTTTTGTATTATTTCTATGTACTTTTAGTTTGCAAACTTAAAATTTATCCCTGAGTATATTTATAAGCAAATATATACTAATTGTATCAAGTTATACATGGTGTTTCTAATAAATTTTTTCATCTGGGAAATTACAATCATAGCTCGCATAATATCATAAAAGATAAACACTAGAATAAGGAACAGTTTCTGTACTGGCATGGGGAGATGCAGTACCTTTTAGTGAGTTATAGTACAGGGTTTTTGTAATATTTCTTTGTACTTTGGTTTGCAAAATTACTATTAAAGCTGACATGCTACCATAAAAGACAAGAACTAAAACCGACAGCTATTCTTGAGTATATTTATAGGCAAATATATTCAAGATGTTGACAGGGAGGTGTACATTTGCCCCAAGAAATCTCAAGTCGCACTAATCTTCCCAGTATCCTGGACTGAGGTGTTAGTATTGCCATAAGAGTTGCCATAAGCCATTTTTGTCCATTTCAAGTGATAGGAATTTTTCTGTGCAAAATTAATGCAAATTTTGTGGCCAAAAAACAATATGACCCAAATGGGGGAGTTTGATATGCACTTATTGAGAATCAAAAGAACATATCTGTCCAGTATTGGTTAATTTTGTTAAATTGACGTGTCAGCTTGATGGAGTGCTGCCATTAGCAGGATTTTGATTGAAATTGAATTTGATAAATGAGAAAAGGAATAGCTTTTGTATCTTTTACAAACCAAGTGATCTTAGTAGAGTACCATCTCAACTACAGTGAATTTCATGTTAGGAAGTTTTACAGCAAAGTGCCTAGATGACCTGAAGATTATAGATGAGGAGGAGTTTTGTTGGAACGTGTTTTTGATATGAATTAGAGAGTCCTTTGGAGAAAGGAACCTTTGAGAACCTCCATTAGAAGCATGCCCTTTGGTTGTAAGCTTCAAAACATTATCTGACATTGCTATTTTATGTTGATGGTACAGTGCCAGCTTCTTTTAGTGTGCATTTATTTTGGTCAAGCTATTTTCTGTCAACATATCCCTTGTTGTATTAAAAGTTCCATCCTTTTGACTCCATTACCTCATTGCATTGACCTTGATCACTCGTTGCAGTTTGTTCAACTTTCATACTTGTTTATGGGTTTTGAGTGAAGCATAAGTATTTTGAACCATGTTTGACTCAGTTCTTACATGTTACAGACTACAGTTTTCCTAACAGTCAGGGTACTATAATAGATGCACATCAACCATGCGTCTGATGTCTAGTAGGCCAGTCCCTTACGACACTCCTTATTGGCTGTTGATAAGCCAATCACAGGGCTGGAAATTCTGTCTCCCAAGAGTTTACACAGGCATAATGTATGTTCCACCTCTCCTGAGGGATATGTCTTTCAAAAGTATCCCTCAGTAGAGGTGGAACATACATCCTGCCTGTGTGAACTCTTGAGACTGAGACTTTGCAGCCTTGTGATTGGCTTATCAGCAGCCAATCAGAAGCGACGTAAGGGAGAGGCCTAGACATCAGATGCATGGCTGATGTGAATTCACTATAGCCCATTTTATTACCCCATGTTATTTGTGAGAATGCGTGCATTTCCGGGTGCAAACGTTTAGTAGTTGTTTGGCTTTAATCTCCTGAGAGCCAGAGTAATTTTATTGCTAACAACAAGACTCCTGCCAAAATAGACACTGAAGCATCTGTAAAGAGATGGGTCTTTAGTGCCAAAACAAGTATAAATTTGTAAATTAAGATATTTTTTTTATGCAAATGCACCTCTTGATGAGGTAATTTGTTTTTCTCCCAATGCCACAGAGCCTGCAGAGTGATCAGGTTTCAGGTTTTGTGATGATTGGTTTTCATTTGTATGAACAGACAGCAAGCTGCTTGTCTGAGCAAGGTACTAACACATATGAAGGTAATTTTAAAGGGCTAGATTTGTGCCAAGAAAGTAAATTAAGTTGAAAAATTATATAGTATATTGTCTCCATTGTATGATAGTGAAGATTTTCAGTTCTTAATTTTGTTATGTAACTGTAAACATTACAGATGGAAGAGCGTTTAGATGGCGGTTACTATACAAACCTTGCAATGTTTGAAGGAGACTTCAAGCTTATGATGGACAATTGCAAGCTCTATAATGGACCTGAAAGTGGTGAGTATATGGTAATTTTGTTTATTTCACATGCTATTTTAATAGTTGTAATTATTAATGCCCTTGCAAGCATGTATTATGAAAAAACCTAAGGAATTTAAATTTTAAGATTGCAATACACTCCCTGAACACCTGAATTAGCCCTGGTCACTGACCAGCCCGAACTATATCTCCACATATTTACCCACTAAGTGGGTAATTTTAACTGTCAGTGTTACAAACGCTGCAGGTAAAATCTAGTCAAATGAGTTACCTGTGTTACCGTTGGCAACGCTGCCGCAAATACCGGCCACCAGAGGCCTGTCTCCTCAATTGTTTCTTGTTTGCCATGCTGTGCGGATCAGTCCCACATCAGGCGAACTTTTGGTCATTTAGCCCGACCCCACTCAAATAGTTTTCATATTTTGGATACAGATTACGACCTTGGACTGTGATTAATGTTTTTCTCCCGTTTGACTTTGGATAGCTACTTTGTACTCGCTATGGATAAGTTAGAAAATAAACGTCGTCGCCGTCTGCAAACGCCTCTGCTTCTACTTCATCTACAGTTCGATGATCGAGCCTTCTACTGCTAGACATGGTGCTCATCGGCTCTGCATGCCCTTCAAGCGTAGGATGAGTACCCTCACACATGATCGACTTTCTTTTCGTTATTTCGTGTAGGAAGGTTCAGTGCAAACCAGTCACAGATGTTTGTCTTGGTCAGGAGACAAGGAAACATTAGAGTTAGCTATTCAAGAAATTAGTGGACAGGTATGTTTATCATATTTCTAGCCTGACGAATAATTTAACCAAAATAGAGATAGTGGTAGTAGTAGTTGTATAGTGGATTCTAATCGTTCTTTTTCAGCCCCCCTGCTTGTTCCAGAACCAGCCCTAACGGGTGCTGGGGATAATGGAGAACCGCAAGCCTCCGAGTGGGTAGGTTGTGCCGGCCCTCCTAGCGCGGAGCAGGCAGTGTTGGCAGCAGATTTCCCCTTCCCTCGATGTGTAAGTTCTCAGGATGATGAAAATTTAGGTCAGATACAGACGAGTAGGGATAATAGGCTACATAGTGTTTAGGAAGAGAAGTGCAGGCTTCTTCGGGTCGGTTTTCTAATATAAGTAGTTTATAGAGGGACAGTGTCATTAGAGCCTCTTTGGGTTTTTCCTCCTTCGAGTTCCTTGCATCAGAAGCTTGTTACTTTTTAGGCTTGGTTGGTCGTTCAGATCTGGTTTCGAGTCTGTCGGGTTCTGAAGGGTTGAATACTGCTCGTTTGTCTTTAAGGTTCTTTCCTTTACTTATACGATATGGTAATTGTTAATATCAACTAATTCTCTGTTCAATGCATATTGACTTACGATAATTCAGTATGTAGAGAATCGAATAAATTAACTACGGCTAGCCTAGTGTTCACGATGATATATCGTATGCATATACAGTAGCCTAGTCTAGCCTAAAGTGTTCGCTGTACTACATATCGGTAGAGTAATTTTTATAGTGGCTAACGCTGTAGGCTCAAGGTATTTTGACTTCGGATAATTCAGTACAGGTGTAATTGAACACGAACGATAATCGATCTTAGGATAATTCAATATGAATGTAATCGAACAGGAATGAAGATCAGATTCTGTCCGACTAAAGCATTATAAGTGTATGATATACATCATCATATTAGTGTAGTATGAATACTAACTCGTCGGTCATTCTCGCTCTGGAATCAGCTGATGGCGAATATGAGTTTGTGTTGCCTTATCCAACTCATTCTTGTCCTGATTGGCTAGCATGACTAACGTAACAACTTTTCCTCACTTATGCCATGTTTGTCGTCTTGAAGGAGACGTTTTTCAACTATGTTGACATTCAACATAGTCAATAATGGTATCTTGTGCCATATAATCAGATATCAGATATAAGGAATTCGTTTGTATGACGTCTTCATACGTTTAACAGACTAATTGTCGTCAGTAATTACACTGTGCTTATGTCAATTACAGTTACAAAAATAATTACCAGTCGTATTATCGAATTACAGTGTCAACTGAAATTAATATTAGGCCTAATAAAGTTTCTTTTAATTACCTTACAATATGTAATTGATTACTTTTCATTAAATTACAATTACACAAGCTTGTCGTCAAACAGAGCTGTTGTAAGGAGGCTTGGGTTAGACAGACAATGATGCTGGCTAGTCTACTTCCTTGGCTCCAGATTCAACCATATCACTTGGTCTCGGCTAATGTTTTTGTTCCTAGTTAGCATAAATGAATATCTGGATACTTAACTTATATGGATCAATGTCATATTGTTCGTCTTACGATGTAATTTGACTAATACGTCTCATTGGAAGCTAGTTTTTCCCTCAGGTTAGATTGCGTAAATTCAGCGTTTCTGTTCGTTTTCACTTGTTTTCATAGGTATTACGTACCTTACTTTATTAATCTTTTGTCACTGTAAAAACGACAGTAAATGAACTCTTTCATGCTATTAGTTTCTTTTACCACGGCTGCGTTTTAATTCATACAAAGCTTGGGACTGCTATCCAGGTTGCTGATGCACGTAATATTGCCTTATCAGATTCAGCTACATTTATAACATGAATACAGTAATTACTGTCGCACGCAAATGAATACAATAAAATGATGTTGCTATCGGATTCGATCGTATTAGCAACAAGTTCTTGTTCGGTTGTTCATAGCTGTACGCAGTTATACGAGTATATATTATCATTAAGATAATATTTTTTAACTTAGAAATGGGTGCAAATTTATGGAGGTGGAAATGTTAGACGATTGTAATTCTCTCTCTCTCTCTCTCTCTCTCTCTCTCTCTCTCTCTCTCTCTCTCTCTCTCTCTTACTTTCCTGATTTTATATTCTCTCTATTAATCCTATTTTCCACCCTCTCCTAACACTTGATTCATTGTGCAACAAAGAGGTTTTCTTCCTGTTACACCTTTTCAAACACTTTTCTGTCAATTTCCTTTCAGCGCTGAATGACCTCATAGGTCCCAATACTCGGCCTTTGGCCTAAATTCTATTTTAAACCCAACAATCTCGCTGTCTGACTGCACGCTGCTGCCTACGCCAGCTGTGCAAGAGATATAGGAAGACTTATTTGCAATGTAATGCCGATTTTAATTACTAACCCCATCGTAAAATCGAATTAACGCAAGTCAATTACTGTAGCTTCAATACGGACTGTATTCACGATCACGTCTTGAATAATTTCCTGATTTTCTAATGTTTGTCAGATTATCGTGGAGAACAGAGTCGGTCTAGTTTTCTCTCTCGCCCAGTTTTTCTGTTAAAACTTATAATGTCTTTACACAATCTTTTATCTGGTCATTCTTCGGATGTCGCTTTGAAGTCTTCTCACTCATCTTGTTTTCTTTGCCAATAACACAGCAGAGCCAGAGTTTTTATCGTTTTATTCTGAAATTTTGGGATTTCAACCTCTCTCTCTCTCTCTCTCTCTCTCTATCCTTCTCTCTCTCTCTCTCTCTCTCTCTCTCTCTCTATCTCTCTTCTCTCTCTTCTCTCTCTGCTCTCTCTCTCTCTCCTCTCTCTTCTCTCTCTCTCTCTCTCTCTCTCTCTCTCTCTCTCTCTCTCTCTCTTTGGGGTTAAAGGAAGTAATTTTGGAGGGGCTGCCTTCATAGCACCTTCCACAGGTCCTGTAGTTCTCAGGCTGCTGGTGTTCATGTTTCAAGGCGGTATCCGCAACTCCGTATTTTCAACCTTACTTGTTTTGAGATGTAGTGTGTCCTCCGTAGTTCTTGCGGGGGCTACGGCAGTTGGAGTTTAATCTGCGCCATCGTTGACTGTATTGATACTGGTTGTCATCATCCACTCCTTTTGTAGGGTAGTTAGTAATCTTCCTTCTTCGTTCCCATTTATATACCTTAGGTGTGTGAGACGTAACATGCTTACTGCGGTAATTGGTGGGGGGCTACGGCCGTTGGCAGTTCGTCTGCATCATAGTTAGCACTTTTTTGTGCCCTCGGCCCCCTTTTCTTAGGGTAGCTGGTAATTTCCTTCTGCGGCTCCCATTGGTTCCACAGTTCGTAACCCGTCATTAAAGCACTGTGTACCGCACAGTTGGTTCTCCACTTGCACACTGTCGGCGGTAGGTGCTCCGGTGGTTACTCGTAGTGACTTCTCTCTCTCCTTCTGCTTATTTCCCAACTTTTTCATGCTACGGGGTTTCATTGTGGGTCCGACCTTGATTCTGTGTCTACTGGGAGTACTTCCCTCCCTCACTTGCTCTTGACTCCAGTCCAGGTTTAGTGTTGGTAACTGGCGTTAGTTGTATCACGTTTTACGACCTCTTCGCTCTTAGGGGATGTTGCTCGCCTATTGTAGTCTGCCCGGTCTCATGTCATAGTCACTGTTGAGTGCGGAGTTTGGCAGTCAAGTGAGACTGATTCAAGGTTAGGTCATCGTCTTGGTTGGTACACGTTTGGTGCAACAGTGTGGGAGTGACTCACAGGGTTGGGCGTTCATCGCCAAGGTATGTTCGGCTCAGGTTTAAAGTTATCTTCACTGTGTAGTGAGGGTATGCGCAGTTGAATGACTAACTATTACAGGTTTTGCGGAACTGGTGACAGTTGGCTCTTGTGAGGGGGTGGACAGCGGTCGGATAGGGGTTACGTCATCATGTCTGGGGGGGAGTGTGGGTTGCGCAGTCGAGTACAACTTGCTCAGGAGTTTATCATCTTCTTGTTGGTATATCGTTGCGGAATCGGATTGGTAGGCTCAGATATGATGGGATCTTGTATGTCGTTTGGTATCGAGCAGCCAGACGCAGTAGGTTCCGGGTTCTTGGGTGCTGCTCTTGTGGGGGTTCGGCCTTTCTCCTTTTTCCTGTTCCGGTGTGGCCGGACAGGTCTGACAGAGATACCCAGGCATAGTAGGTTCCAGGTTCTTGGGTGCTGCTCTTGTGGGGGTTCGGCCTTCTCCTCCTTTTTCCTGTTCCAGTGTGGCTGGACAGGTCTGACAGAGGGATAGGTACCTGTTTGAACGAGAGACTCGTTTGCTAGTTGTGGGTTTTTGTTTCTCCGGCGAAGGAAGCGAGTATAACGGATTATGGACTTTGTCCTTTCTCTCTTTCTGCATTCCAGGCTCCGGAGGAATCTCACAGTTAATTCAAGGAATGTTTGATACGTTGTATTCAACCAAACCAGCAGTCCTCTCCAAAGCATCAGTATGCATGATCTGGTTTCGGCGAGTCGGACAGGTTTTGGGGAAGGACTTTGGCTAGCATCACTCTCTGTATGAGGTAGTGGGTAACTCCTCTGCTGGAGTCCGACTTCCGGTTTACGAGACAGTTGAGGCTTTTCTCTATTGGGTTCCTTCATTGATTCGTGTGGTAGGGGTTACGGATCATGAGGCTCGTCTTTGGAAGACACCTTTCACAGCTAGTGGGAGGCCTTGTCCCACTCTGTGTGGATGTGGTGAAAGTTGATGGGTGTTTCTCTGAGCCTGGACTGTTTGATAACCTCTTCACTTTGGTTTCGAGGGGGTATGCATACCAGACTAACATTTCTGATGGTTATACTATGTTCCTGTCAAGGTGAGGAGGGACTTCTTGTTAAATCGTTGCCTCAGCACTATCTGGACATTCATAAGAAGGGGTTCTTAGTCAATCCAAGGGCGCAAAATATCACGGAGGGCTACCCTTTGGCTTCCGGAGGAATGTTTCGGTGTCGGCGATCGTGTAGGTGGTTATTTGAGAGTTGGTGTGGTTTTTCACAACACCGTACCTCAGGGAAATTCAGTTTCTTCAGAGAGGTTACTCGCGGGGTTCTGTCGTTGGTAACTCAGTTTTATTTAGTTGGCTTGGTAGAGTTACGGTGTTAAAAGTTTAGGGAGGCAGTGATAGTCTAAATGAACTTTAGGGTGTTAGAAGTTTAGGGAGGCATTGATAGTCTAAATGAACTTTAGGGTTAGAAGTTTAGGGAGGCAGTGATAGTCTAATGAACTTTCTGTTGGTCAAGCTTAGACTGAGTATATTGTTCCTTAGGCCCTTGAGGTTAGGCAGATCCCGATGGTCATGTTGGAATAACTACAACTTCTTCAGCACAAGTCATCTACATCAGTGAGCAGTAGAGAACTGAAGGTCCTGCACACTCAACTTCTCCTCCATACATGAGAGGCTAGATAACCACATGGGAGGTTCACCATTTCCCCTCCATACATGAGAGGTATAGAATACCACATGGGAGGTTCTTCAGACTCGGGCGGTACCTTGGACTCAACACCGACGGTATGGTACTTCCTCTGCAAGCATCCTCACCTACAGAGCTGGACAGCCAGGTGAGGAGATTTGTTTTTTACCTTATCACATGGGAGGTACTTCTGACTCAGATGGTACCTTAGACTCAACACTGATGTTGAAGTACTTTCTTTGCAAACATCCTCACCTAGTGATCTGGACAACCAGGTGAGGAGATTTGTTTTTACCTCCATGAAGAAGAAGTATAGCTTATCACATAGGAGGTACTTCTGACTCAGACGGTACCTTAGACTCAACACTGATGTTGAAGTACTTTCTTTGCAAACATCCTCACCTCCGAGTTAGATAACTAGGTGAGGATACATGCTTTTATACATGGTAGGTTGTTTATAAACGAGTTACCTGCGTATGATCCGTGGACAGGTCGGGCTGAATTAGATTTATCCCACCTCCGGGTAAATGTTGTTAATCTGGGCTAATTCAGGTGTTCAGGAGTGTATTGCAATATGAAGTTTTCATAATAAACCTAATATTGTAATACTTACCTGAACACCTGAATGATTCCCACCCTCCTCCCCACTTCAATTTGATAGTGAATGATTCAGTTGAGGAGACAGGCCTCTGGTGGCCGGAATTTGCGGCAGCGTTGCCAACGGTAACACAGGTAACTCATTTGACTAGATTTTACCTGCAGCGTTTGTAACACTGACAGTTAAAATTATCCACTTAGTGGGTAAATATGTGGGGATATAGTTCTGGCTGGTCAGTGACCAGGGCTAATTCAGGTGTTCAGGTAAGTATTACAATATTAGTTTTATTATGAAAACTTCATATTTTATTGTGTTGATGATTTTGCTTAGTTGGGAACATAAGTAGAAATGTTAGTATTCAGAAAAATTTTACCAAATGATAAGGATATTGTATTTAAGGCTGACATCCTTGCACTTCATATGTGAATGCTAATTTCTAAAGATATTCTGTATTTTTTAAGACCTATCAGATTATAAGTAGATTTTATTATATGGCAGACATCATTGTACTCCTTTCTGTCAGAAAGTCATTAACCAGACAAATTTATAGTTGATACTCTGCTTAAGAAGTATGTTCTTTTAGTGTAATTCATGTGTCTAGATATACTCATTATTTTGGTTAAACACACTTAATTGTCTTTTTTTTGCCGAAGACCATAATAGTTACTGTATTACTTTTGGTAAATTTATGTAAGGAAAACTAAACACCATGAGAACTTTGAGAGAATGCATTATTATAAAAGTTGAAGGGATGAGTAAGAGAATTCAATCTCATGAGCTGCTGTTGTTATGAGTATGGATACAGTATATTTCACTTTTGTATCATAGAAGTGTATACAGCCATATTCAAAAGGGACACTGGAAGAAGAGATGTCTTCTGTTTTATGTGTATTATAGCACCAAGTTCGGGACATGGATAGTGAGGAGGACAGGATATAAGTTAGTTGGTAAAAGATGTTATTGGAAAGGGATATATACGTATTGCCTTTTTGCAAAGTGATATGTATGACATAAGATTATCAAAAACAAAAAGACGAGGTCATGTATTTATTTGGCTAAACTTTTTATTGCTGTAAAGGTATAGGGTTTGGTTTGATTGAGGGTGTTTTCAAGATGTTAGATTTTACAAATGAATTAAATTTTTAATCTAGATATTCCGGAAAACAAATTATAAGTGCATGTTCATACGTTTTAGGCTAAAGCTATTTTAACTGATAAAGTGAATGTAGGATAATTGAAAGTAGGGTTTTATATGGGTAGAAAGTTTATACTATGTTATTCTAATGATTAAAATGGTTTTAAAGGCAGGTTTTGACAAAGGAGTTACACTTATGGTCCCCCCAGCGACCCATAAAACAGACCAACCAATTACAAAGAATCCAATTATAGGTGGTCTAGGTCAGAATAGTACTTGTTGGCACAGTGATAGAATAAAAATGGTTACATATTTACTTCCAGGGTTTTTGCCGGAAAGATATAATATGTGCCCTTTTCCATTAGTCCTACTGAACCCTGGAAATCACTGGAACAGCTTAAAATAAGTAGTTTCATCATTAAAACTTGATGCCAATAGCATACTACAAGTTTGGTGCATATCTGTTGACCAAGCAAATTTTAATTGTTTTTTACAAGACTATATCCATGCAGTTGGTATGAACCACACCCATTGACTCAAAATGACCTGAGCAATTTGATATGGAACGCTTGAACTGAGGGTCCTGCATAATGGCAGCCCTGTAGTCATATAAAGTTGTTATTAGAAAGCCAGTCCAGTATGAATTATTAATGTTATTAGAAGCCAGTCAGTATTGAATTATTAATGAGGGACACTGTAGTTCCTCATACAGTTTCCATATTTGTAATAGACTATTGGAAATCTATGTTCACTTAGCCCTTTCAGTTTGTTTTGACAGCCATGTATGGCTGTACAGCATTAGTCCTTTTGTACTAGCTATGGAAAATTTTAATTTGAATTATCATACCATTTGGACTAATATCCTACCTAGGTATTAATTTGTTTAGTTAGCCCAAGCCACTGTTTTTATAGGTTAGCTTATTTAAATACACGAAGGATCCTGTTTATATCCTGTCTTAGACTATTTGGGCGAAACTACCACTTAGTACACCGACAATAGGAAGTTAGCATAGGGCATTGCCTCATCCAGATTATTCTATCTCAAATGTAAAGGCTATATAAAAACAGAAAGTTACTTACTGGTAAATTCATAGCTAAGCTAACATCTTTAGTCTAACTCAGATTGTTTACATCTAGCCCTAGGCTATTTGGTGTATTATACAAAACAATAACTTTGTAATATGAAACTCACTGATGTGAAATTTTATAGTTAGGCTATCACCTAGTTATAGGTTATTGGCTAATCCTGATTAATGTACAGTTATGCTCAAATCTCATGTGACATGACTCCATAGGATTTCGTTCAAAATTCACTAACTGGCAACGTAGCATGCTCCATATTTGTTCCGACACGGCATACAAACCTTCGGTCCTTTTACAATAGGAAGGTACTAGCGGCAGCTGGATAGGTCGTAAGCTTTCGAACAAGGGGTTCGGTAGTTAACTGCTTGTCCGACAGGCGCGCGCGCGCGACTGGGAGGTAAACAAATCACTTTTGCTTTCGGCCTGCTGGCGTGTGGACGTGTATCATCGCTCTCTGCCCGCTTCATCGTCGTTGCTTTCGCATGGTTGTGTTTTTCTTTTTCTATTTATCTAGTGAAACTGAATTGTAAGTACAATCATTTCATATTTATTTCCATTGAATTCAATTGTGAATTAAAGGATCTTGGTTTCACCACGCCCTCCGATTACCCGAGTGCCGGGACTGAAGGGCGTAAGTGCGGGAATTCATTTTCCCAGAAATGATCCTCGTATTGTGTATGCTCGGTGCCGAGGGCGGGAGAGCGCTCGCTCTGAGCGTATATTTTGGTTGGAAATGTGTAGATGAAAAATTCTGTATGGAAGTGGAATCGCAAGTACAGTATTCTTTTTCATTTTCATATATATTATTTTGATTGTAGCAATACTCATTTTGGATCAGTTTCCGAGCTTACCCGGAAATTGATCCTTTCCCCTTTTTATTTGAATGAAGTGAAATCGCAAGTGCAGTTCTTTTTTCATTTTCATATTTTATTGAGATTGCATTGTTTACTTGGATCAATGTTTCCGCTATTTCCCGGGAATTGATCCTTCCCCTTTTTATTTGTATGAAGTGAAATCGCAAGCGCAGTATTCTTTTTCATTTTCATATATATTTTGATTGCATCAATTCATTATGGATCAAGGTTTCCATTCATAATCGGGAATGGATCCTTTTACCCTTGCGCTCGGTACCGAGGGCGCAAATGCGCTCGATCCGAGCCCTTATTTCATTGTGAAGTGAATCGTAATGCAAGATTCTTTTTCATTATTCTTTTATTATTGATTGCATCAATATTATTTGGTTCAAGTTCCGCTCAGTCAGGGAATTGATCCTTATGCCCTTGCAATCGGGCCGAGGGCACGATTGCTCTCGGGCTCTTATTATTATTGTTGGGTACATGGGTGCTGTGCGGGTGGGGTGGGGAACGAGACCCCCCCCCCCCCTGCTCAGCTCCCACAGATGGCCCTTCCCCTTGGGGGGGGGAGGTTATCTGCGTTCTTCTCCTCGCCCTCCGTCGAGCGCGGGGGAGGGCGCTCGGTGCCCGATGTACAATTGTATTCGGGGTCTTCCACTCGTTCGGAGAGGGCTCACCCCCCGCGCGAGGGGACTTCCCCCCCACTAATCGCTACTACTGTTATTTCCGCAGGTGCTACTGCCACGAGGGTGGACCTTGGTGAGGTATGGGCGTCCTTCCATTTGCAGGCGTGCTAGTGTCCAGGGGCTGCGGTTCTATGTCTGGGCCTACTGCGGTCACCCATGGAGTGGTGACCACGCTCCAGGTGACGACGTCCCTCCTCACCTGGTGTACTCGCCTCACGTGGTAACAGTCTTGCCTACAGCCGCTGTGAAGTGCCGTTCGCCGTACCGAGAGGGGGGCGTGCCGCCGCCGCTCGTGGTTGCCGCGCTGCCGCGACCACACTTCCGCTGCCCTAGAGCTCGCCCCTGGACCTGCCGCCGGTACCAGGATGTTGCTGGCTGCTGCTCCACTTCCTGTGTTTCCGGTGCTGCCTGCCGTACCTGCCGATTCTGGGCTGACTGTCCATGCAGTTGCTGCGCTGGCTGTCCCTGCCGTTGCTGCGCTGGCTGTCCCTGCCGTTGCTGCGCTGGCTGTCCCTACCGATGCTGTGCTGGCTGTGCCTGCTGTTCCTGAGATGCCCATACCTGCTGACGTCGTCCCTGTTCGTGGTGGTACTACCCCAGACTTTGGTCTGTCTGTACAGGTGCGTCCGGGCCCTGTGGCTTCGGCTACAGCAGCCCCGGCTCCGCCCTGGATAGCAGATCTTACGTCTGTCCTGAGGAAGCTGACGAAGAAGAGGAGGAAGGTCTGTCGTCGTCGTCGTCGTCTTCATCTTCTTCATCGTCGTCGGCTGCCGCCTCTTCCCCTTCGACTTCTAAGGCTTCACAGCCGAGGAAGAAGAAGGTTGCCTCCTCCTCCTAAGAAGTCTCCCTCGGGAGCTTCTCGGGACCCGTCTCACCTCGGTGGGACGGGAGGGTTCCTTCCGCTGGTCCTCCTGCTCCTTCGGGAGTGGGGCCCGTCTCTTCTTCCGCAAGGAAGAAGACTACGGGGACCAGAGGGGTACCGGCTAACACCGGTACTTCCTCGCCTGGTGTCAGTGGTTCTGCCACTGCATCAGGGTCCGTCTCGGCCTCTCGTTCGCGGGAGGTACCGAGTGTACGGTCGCCTACCAGCGACCATGCAGCCAGGAACCAGACCTCTGAGTCCGCTCAGCGTCAGGTTCACGGCACGGGGCGGAAGACTGGTGACAGCCGCTCACGCGACTCTCACCAGACCAGCTCTCGCTCTCGCGGCGACCAGCTGGCTACCCGGGGACGTGACGGTCCACGACCGGCCACGGGCTGAGGCTGGGAAGAGGTCCCCCCGTTCGCCGGTGCCAGCCACGGCTGGAACCAGCGACATGACGTGCCGTGAGGACAAGCACCGGTCTCACTGTGACAGTGGAGCCTGCAGGTCGCCTGACCGTCGCTCTCACAGAGAGCGATCGGGTACGGCAACCAGCACCAGCTCTTCTGACACTCGAGATCGGGGCCGCTGTGCTCAGTCCAGCCGTTCTCCACAGCGAGACGGTTCGACCAGGCCTGCAGCTCAATCGCCACTGCGGGTTGACGATCGCCTGCAGCCCTCCAAGCCTGCTGGTTCTGCCAGCGAGCGAGGAGGGAGCGTCAGGTCTGCCTCTCCCGTACCTTCAACCTCCTCGGGTTACACCGGGAGGAGCGAGGTATTGAGGAGTGATCGTGAGGGGTGCGCCCCTCATGATCCCACCACAACGCCCTACGTGCCAGGCACGGTTCTTGGACCGGCCAGGACGTATGCTCAAGTGGATGGAGAAGACCGAGAGGGCTGTCGCTGTTCCCCCTTCTTAGGAGGAAGGTTCTCGGAATATGCTCTTGTTCGAAGGGCTTAACGGTCCCACTCTGCAAGATGCTGTGACTTCCGAGATCCAGAGGAACTTTGCCGAGGTTATGGCGCTGATTCGTCAGCACAACGACCTCGGGGAAGGATCGCCGCTCCCACCAGCAGAGCCACGTCTCGGCTCGAGTCGTTTTGGGGCCCGAGAGGGAACCCAAATCGACGGTGGGTCTGCCGCGATCGGAGCTTGCCGACTGTGTTGAACCAGGTAGTCTCTCGTCTCCGGACAAGAAGGCTCTCTCAGTTCTGGCCGGTCGAACAAGCTACTTCACCTCCTCTACTGCGACAGAGGCGTTTCTAAACGTGTCTTCGGACACCGTATTTGAATACCCCTTCGGTCCTCCTGAGGTTTCGACCTCGACGAGGACTGGAATGAGTCGGAGGACGGTATCGGCTCTCTCCTGTCAGGTGTCGATCAGCCCCACCCAGACGACGTTCACAGTGGCGGCAGACCCTTACCTACAGTATGAGTTCGTAACCCTCCTCGGGAAAACGTTTTCTCCTGACGATACGTTTTCCCAGGCTCTGAGCGCTACCGGGGGGACCTTCGGGTCCTACCTGACGTAAGCCCCGGTCGTTGAGGAGGGATCCTGCCCCTTTCTCGATTTCTACGGGAATCGGGAGGATCACCAGCCGATATCGTTTGACGAATTCGGTGGGGGGTTTCGCAGAGTGCTTAGAATTCTACGAATTTCTAGCGCACTCGGAGTGTTCGAGTTTTTTACGATCTCCAAACACTTAGGCGAGACCACGGTCCAAAGTGAGCGAGAATCCCCGATAATTGTTACACGATAATCGGGGGAACCCTCGTATGCTCGAACATCCTGTAATTTCTAGCATTTTGGAAGAAGACTGCCTGCTGAAAGAAGAGTATCTCACAGTAGGCGATTAACCTGGAATAGAGAAGAACGGACGGGAACTTCCAGTTTGGCTTGAACTATCGTTTTCGGTATTCTGTTCACCATGAAGCTTTCCTTTGGGAAAGACTTCTCCTTCACTCTCTTGACTAGAGAACGAAGGCGGTCGATCTCCAATCCTTATTCTCATTCCTCGAGAGGAAAAGAATTTAGGATGGAGGTCGTGGTACAGAACCTACAAATATACTACGTATATTACCCTCGCGACATGATTCTTTTAACAGTTGAATTGTCCGGGGGGTAGGCACATACCGTAGTTAACTCTACGGTTTGTGACCGAGACGAATTGTATCTTAATTGAACTGCAACTCGGGGTTGCCTGCAACCTCCCAGCAGTTATCAGTTTCGATTTTAGATACTTGGTATTGTCATGACAACACCAAATCAGCTTTTGTATTTACCGAAATCCGTTTCGGTTAAATATAATTGCTCGAGCGTATTCTTTATGCTCGATGGTTCTAGCCGAACGCATTCCTTCGTGGAATAATGGATTACCTGGCAACTCAGGATGACGAGTCACCGAGAGCTACTGCGTATTGAACTGCCTGATAGCGGCTCAGTATCAGCTAGGTCTCGGAGATGCACGGTCGGTTACGTCTCTCTCTCCCCTGGTTTGATTGACTACCGAACCGTATCTCTGCCCAACAATCATGGACTTAGGTCTCTGATTAAAGGGGATTCTCGCAATAATGAAGGACCATCTACTGCTGTGACGCTCGATTTCATCGCCTTCGACATTGCGAGAATTTTCAACAGAGATATCTCTTGGACTCTTTCATCTTTTTTCTGTTTACCGCACGGTAACAGAAGTCTGTACTAGTCACCCGCTGCATCGCACCGCGATAATGCGAATGATTTTGCAGACATCTGAGTTTGTCTTCAAAATATCTCGTATTCGTAGGTGTGCTATTATTCATTGCTCGCCCGAATTAACAGATATGTCAGAAGACATCGCCTACTCTCCGACCTGACAGCTCTACTTCCAAAATGTTCAGCCCATGAGAAGCAGTTCTTCAGGCAGTATTTCCCTGTCTTCATTACTGAAAAGCGCTCCGCTTTTATTGCAACTACGATCCTCACCGGACAGCAATGAATAGCGGTTAGCGTTCTCAGTCTTTGTAGCACAGGTTCAGAATCTTGAGAATCCTTCTCTCGGTTCAGCTGTGAAGACGTAGGTTGCATTTTCTGTACACCTTCGTCTTCAACGACACATAGTGTTGTTTCTCCTTAGCCGAGAATCAACTATACTATGAGATATCTTGCCATCAGGGACCTCGGTCTCTAGAAGGCAATTGACTTTCGCCTGTTGGGCACATGCCTTAAGAGAGTCATCACCTTGCCTTCTGGCATCGGTGACGAACAAATTATTTGTTTAGTCTCTTGGCATAACCCTTTTAAGGCGAAGGTCACGTGACTTGCTCGGGTGCTTGGACAACTTGCCTCCTACCGAACGCAGTCAGTCGGCAGCTGTCAGAGCGCCCAAGTCTGTTACGAACTTCGCTGTGGACTTAGTTCGGTTGTTCCATAACAGTCTTTTCTTCGTCCTAACGGCTTGTCACAGTACCCATACCATCGACACCCACCATTGAGTGTCGGTGTCCTATCCACTATCCAGAGGGCCGAAGAAACAACCTTCGTCTGCAGGACGGTTGGATAGACCAGTATGGGTACAGGACATCACCGAAGTCGAGAAGAGGGATAGGTCATACGACCATTCCCTTCTTTTCCTCTGAGGTAATTGCATGACTTTTCCTGCGAAGTCAAGCATCCAGGGGATGGGGATTCGTGACGCTCGATTTCGTACCGAATTCGTAGCGAAGACTCTGAACCCTTCGGTTCCTGACGATCGGTTAGAGTCCTTCACAATCCCCTCCCTAATGGACTTCACCGCCTTCAATGCGAAGGAGATGCTGCTTTGTCCTGTGAGTCGCGCTTTCTGAAGAAACTCGACATCCCAGGCTGAGTGTTGAAGACTCTTCGTCAGCACCAAGATGACCTAGAAGTACACTCCCTCGAGTTACACAAGAACTTCTCCGTGGCGCAGGTACTGAAGGCAGGGGTCTGGTACAACCAGACCACTGGCACCTCCTTCTACCTTTTGGATATTGCCCACAGGTCCTTGGATCGTTTTCCTTAGGACCCGTGGTGGCTGCTCAACACGTTGTGTAGCTAACCCAGACCCTAGCAGGCTGAACAGCATCGAGTCCTGGTGTGACTGTAAGAATAGATAAGTGAATGAGAGAGTGACTGGCTTCTCTTCCTATCTTTTTCTCCCCCTCTACCTGTGGGTAGAGGGATACGGTCATCACCTTGCTGGATAAGGACGAGATGCCGGTGAGCTACTCGACAGAGCCCCATCCTATCCCTTTCACTAGGGATGGGAGCGAATATCCACCACTTCCTCCTACAAGGGGGGGGAAGTGGATGCCAACAAGAGACAAACCATAACTTTATGTTGCCTCTTGCAAATAGGAACTTGTTCTTGTTTGCTGGTACGAAGAGATACGCTTGCCTCTCTCTTAGTACTTGGTCCAGAGGTCTGACCATTGATCCTGCGGTGCACACCCCGATCAATCGGACAGAGGCTTGGATCCCTCCCTCGCTCTTACGACCAGGGAGGCATTCCAAGGTTGGGCGAACACCAGTCTGTTCACAAAAGACTCAGATTCCTCCCACCAAGAAGTGAGTCTTCCTATTGTAAAAGGACCGAAGGTTTGTATGCCGTGTCGGAACAAATGACAATTTGTCCAAAATTGCATTTTTCCTAACTATACAAACCTGAGGTCCTTTTACACATAGTCCCACCTCATGCCACCCCTCACTCTGCAGTTTTTGCTTGGGCCAAAAGCAAAAGTGATTTGTTTACCTCCCAGTCGCGCGCGCGCGCGCCTGTCGGACAAGCAGTTAACTACCGAACCCCTTGTTCGAAAGCTTACGACCTATCCAGCTGCCGCTAGTACCTTCCTATTGTAAAAGGACCTCAGGTTTGTATAGTTAGGAAAAATGCAATTTTGGACAAATTGTCATTTATCTATTATTTCAATGCGGAAACGTGATTATTGCATACAATATGGGCATAATATGTTTCATAAAAGTGAAATCTGTCATATATTTC
>NC_087201.1:108224523-108274649 GCF_015104395.2 Macrobrachium nipponense
GAAATATATGACAGATTTCACTTTTATGAAACATATTATGCCCATATTGTAAGCAATAATCACGTTTTCGCATTGAAATAATAGATAAATATGGAGCATGCTACGTTGCCAGTTAGTGAATTTTGAACGAAATCCTATGGAGTCATGTCACATGAGATTTGAGCATAACTGTACATTAATCAGGATTAGCCAATAACCTCTAAAACTAGGTGATAGCCTAACTATAAAATTTCACATCAGTGAGTTTCATATTACAAAGTTATTGTTTTGTATAATACACCAAATAGCCTAGGGCTAGATGTAAACATCTGAGTTAGACTAAAGATGTTAGCCTAGCTATGAACTTACCAGTAAGTAACTTTCTGTTTTTTATATAGCCTTTACATTTGAGATAGAATAATCTGGATGAGGCAATGCCCTATGCTAACTTCCTATTGTCGGTGTACTAAGTGGTAGTTTCGCCCAAATAGTCTAAGACAGGATATAAACAGGATCCTTCGTGTAATTAAATAAGCTAACCTATAAAAACAGTGGCTTGGGCTAACTAAACAAATTAATACCTAGGTAGGATATTAGTCCAAATGGTATGATAATTCAAATTAAAATTTTCCATAGCTAGTACAAAAGGACTAATGCTGTACAGCCATACATGGCTGTCAAAACAAACTGAAAGCGCTAAGTGAACATAGATTTCCAATAGTCTATTACAAATATGGAAACTGTATGAGGAACTACAGTGTCCCTCATTAATAATTCAATACTGACTGGCTTCTAATAACATTAATAATTCAATACTGACTGGCTTCTAATAACAACTTTATATGACTACAGGGCTGCCATTATGCAGGACCCTCAGTTCAAGCGTTCCATATTCCATATCAAATTGCTCAGGTCATTTTGAGTCAATGGGTGTGGTTCATACCAACTGCATGGATATAGTCTTGTAAAAAACAATTAAAATTTGCTTGGTCAACAGATATGCACCAAACTTGTAGTATGCTATTGGCATCAAGTTTTAATGATGAAACTACTTATTTTAAGCTGTTCCAGTGATTTCCAGGGTTCAGTAGGACTAAGGAAAAGGGATATTATATCTTTCTGGCAAAACCCTGGAAGTAAATATGTAACCATTTTTATTCTATCACTGTGCCAACAAGTAATATTCTGACCTAGACCACCTATAATTGGATTCTTTGTAATTGGTTGGTCTGTTTTATGGGTCGCTGGGGGGACCATAAGTGTAACTCCTTTGTCAAAACCTGCCTTTAAAACCATTTTAATCATTAGAATAACATAGTATAAACTTTCTACCCATATAAAACCCTACTTTCAATTATCCTACATTCACTTTATCAGTTAAAATAGCTTTAGCCTAAAACGTATGAACATGCACTTATAATTTGTTTTCCGGAATATCTAGATAAAAAATTTCATTCATTTGTAAAATCTAACATCTTGAAAACACCCTCAATCAAACCAAACCCTATACCTTTACAGCAATAAAAAGTTTAGCCAAATAAATACATGACCTCGTCTTTTTGTTTTTGATAATCTTATGTCATACATATCACTTTGCAAAAAGGCAATACGTATAGTATATCCCTTTCCAATAACATCTTTTACCAACTAACTTATATCCTGTCCTCCTCACTATCCATGTCCCGAACTTGGTGCTATAATACACATAAAACAGAAGACATCTCTTCTTCCAGTGTCCCTTTTGAATATGGCTGTATACACTTCTATGATACAAAAGTGAAATATACTGTATCCATACTCAACAACAGCAGCTCATGAGATTGAATTCTCTTACTCACCCTTCAACTTTTATAATAATGCATTCTATGTAGTATAATCTCTCAAAGTTCTCATGGTGTTTAGTTTTCCTTACATAAATTTACCAAAAGTAATACAGTAACTATTATGGTCTTCGGCAAAAAAAAGACAATTAAGTGTGTTTAACCAAAATAATGAGTATTTCTAGACACATGAATTACACTAAAAGAACATACTTCTTAAGCAGAGTATCAACTATAAATTTGTCTGGTTAATGACTTTCTGACAGAAAGGAGTACAATGATGTCTGCCATATAATAAAATCTACTTATAATCTGATAGGTCTTAAAAATACAGAATATCTTTAGAAATTAGCATTCACATATGAAGTGCAAGGATGTCAGCCTTAAATACAATATCCTTATCATTTGGTAAAATTTTTCTGAATACTAACATTTCTACTTATGTTCCCAACTAAGCAAAATCATCAACACAATAAAATATGAAGTTTTCATAATAAAACTAATATTGTAATACTTACCTGAACACCTGAATTAGCCCTGGTCACTGACCAGCCCGAACTATATCCCTACATATTTACCCACTAAGTAGATAATTTTAACTGTCAGTGTTACAAACGCTGCAGGTAAAATCTAGTCAAATGAGTTACCTGTGTTACCGTTGGCAACGCTGCCGCAAATTCCGGCCACCAGAGGCCTGTCTCCTCAACTGAATCATTCACTATCAAATTGAAGTGGGGAGGAGGGTGGGAATCATTCAGGTGTTCAGGTAAGTATTACAATATTAGGTTTATTATGAAAACTTCATATTGCAATACACTCCCTGAACACCTGAATTAGCCCGATTAACAACATTTACCCGGAGGTGGGATAAATCTAATTCAGCCCGACCTGTCCACGGAACATACGCAGGTAACTCGTTTATAAACAACCTACCATGTATAAAAGCATGTATCCTCACCTAGTTATCTAACTCGGAGGTGAGGATGTTTGCAAAGAAAGTACTTCAACATCAGTGTTGAGTCTAAGGTACCGTCTGAGTCAGAAGTACCTCCTATGTGATAAGCTATACTTCTTCATGGAGGTAAAAACAAATCTCCTCACCTGGTTGTCCAGCTCACTAGGTGAGGATGTTTGCAAAGAAAGTACTTCAACATCAGTGTTGAGTCTAAGGTACTATCTGAGTCAGAAGTACCTCCCATGTGATAAGGTAAAAAACAAATCTCCTCACCTGGCTGTCCAGCTCTGTAGGTGAGGATGCTTGCAGAGGAAGTACCATACCGTCGGTGTTGAGTCCAAGGTACCGCCCGAGTCTGAAGAACCTCCCATGTGGTATTCTATACCTCTCATGTATGGAGGGGAAATGGTGAACCTCCCATGTGGTTATCTAGCCTCTCATGTATGGAGGAGAAGTTGAGTGTGCAGGACCTTCAGTTCTCTACTGCTCACTGATGTAGATGACTTGTGCTGAAGAAGTTGTAGTTATTCCAACATGACCATTGGGATCTGCCTAACCTCAAGGGCCTAAGGAACAATATACTCAGTCTAAGCTTGACCAACAGAAAGTTAGAGTTCATTAGACTATCACTGCCTCCCTAAACTTCTAACCCTAAAGTTCATTTAGACTATCAATGCCTCCCTAAACTTCTAACACCCTAAAGTTCATTTAGACTATCACTGCCTCCCTAAACTTTTAACACCGTAACTCTACCAAGCCAACTATATAAAACTGAGTTACCAACGACAGAACCCCGCGAGTAACCTCTCTGAAGAAACTGAATTTCCCTGAGGTACAGTGTTGTGAAAAACCACACCAACTCTCAAATAACCACCTACACGATCGCCGACACCGAAACATTCCTCCGGAAGCCAAAGGGTAGCCCTCCATGATATTTTGCGCCCTTGGATTGACTAAGAACCCCTTCTTATGAATGTCCTGATAGCGCTGAGGCAATGATTTAACAAGAAGTCCCTCCTCACCTTGACAGGAACATAGTATACCCTCAGAAATGTTAGTCTGGTATGCATACCCCCTCGAAACCAAAGTGAAGAGGTTATCAAACAGTCCAGGCTCAGAGAAACACCCATCAACTCTCACCACATCCACACAGAGTGGGACAAGGCCTCCCACTAGCTGTAAAAGGTGTCTTCCTAGACGAGCCTCATGATCTGTAACCCCTACCACACGAATCAATGAAGGAACCCAATAGAGAAAAGCCTCAACTGTCTCGTAAACCGGAAGTCGGACTCCAGCAGAGGAGTTACCCACTACCTCATACAGAGAGTGATGCTAGCCAAAGTCCTTCCCCAAAACCTGTCCGACTCGCCGAAACCAGATCAGCCAACTTGATGTTTGAGAGACTGCTGGTTTGGTTGAATACAACGTATCAAACATTCCTTGAATTAACTGTGAGATTCCTCCGGAGCCTGGAATGCGGAAAGAGAGAAAGGACAAAGTCCATAATCCGTTATACTCGCTTCCTTCGCCGGAGAAACAAAAACCCACAACTAGCAAACGAGTCTCTCTTCAAAGGTACCTATCCCTCTGTCAGACCTGTCCAGCCAAACTGGAACAGGAAAAAAGGAGAAAGGCCGAACCCCCACAAGAGCAGCACCCAAGAACCCGGAACCTACTATGCCTGGGTATCTCTGTCAGACCTGTCCGGCCACACCGGAACAGGAAAAAGAAAGTATAAAGGCCGAACCTCCCCCACAAAGCATCCATCACCCAAGAACCCGGAACCTACTACGCCTGGCTGCTCGATACCAAACGACATACAAGATCCCATCATATCTGAGCCTACCAATCCGATTCCGCAACGATATACCAACAAGAAGATGATAAACTCCTGAGCAAGTCGTACTCGACTGCGCAACCCACACTCTCCCCCAGACATGATGACGTAACCCCTATCCGACCGCTGTCCACCCCCTCACAAGAGCCAACTGTCACCAGTTCCGCAAAACCTGTAATAGTTAGTCATTCGACTGCGCATACCCTCACTACACAGTGAAGATAACTTTAAACCTGAGCCGAACATACCTTGGCGATGAACGCCCAACCCTGCGAGTCACTCCCACACTGTTGCACCAAACGTGTACCAACCAAGACGATGACCTAACCTTGAATCAGTCTCACTTAGACTGCCAAACTCCGCACTCAACAGTGACTATGACATGAGACCGGGCAGACTACAATAGGCGAGCAACATCCCCTAAGAGCGAAGAGGTCGTAAAACGCGATACAACTAACGCCAGTTACCAATACTAAACCTGGACTGGAGTCAAGAGCAAGTGAGGGAGGGAAGTACTCCCGTAGGTAACACGGAATCAAGGTCGGACCCACATTGAACCCCACCCCTAGCATGAAAAAGTTGGAAATAAGCAGAAGGAGAGAGAGAAGTCACTACGAGTAACCACCGGAGCACCTACCGCCGACAGTGTGCAAGTGAGAACCAACTGTGCGGTACACAGTGCTTTAATGACGGGTTACGAACTGTGGAACCAATGGGAGCCGCAGAAGGAAATTACCAGCTACCCTAAGAAAAGGGGGCCGAGGGCACAAAAAAGTGCTAACTATGATGCAGACGAACTGCCAACGGCCGTAGCCCCCCACCAATTACCGCAGTAAGCATGTTACGTCTCACACACCTAAGGTATATAAATGGGAACGAAGAAGGAAGATTACTAACTACCCTACAAAAGGAGTGGATGATGACAACCGGTATCAATACAGTCAACGATGGCGCAGATTAAACTCCAACTGCCGTAGCCCCCGCAAGAACTACGGAGGACACACTACGTCTCAAAACAAGTAAGGTTGAAAATACGGAGTTGCGGATACCGCCTTGAAACATGAACACCAGCAGTCTGAGAACTACAGGACCTGTGGAAGGTGCTACGAAGGCAGCCCCTCCAAAATTACTTCCTTTAACCCCAAAGAAAGAGAGAGAGAGACGAAGAGAGAGAGAGAGAGAGAGAGAGAGAGAGAGAGACGAGAGAGAGAGCGATAGAGAGAGAGAGAGAGGAGAGAGAGAGAGAGAGAGAGAGAGAGAGAGAGAGAGAGAGAGAGAGGTTGAAATCCCAAAATTTCAGAATAAAACGATAAAAACTCTGGCTCTGCTGTGTTATTGGCAAAGAAAACAAGATGAGTGAGAAGACTCCGAAGCGACATCCGAAGAATGACCACATAAAAGATTGTGTAAAGACATTATAATTTTAACAGAAAACTGGGCGAGAGAGAAAACTAGACCGACTCTGTTCCCCACGATAATCTGACAAACATTAGAAAATCAGGAAATTATTCAAGACGTGATCGTGAATACAGTCCGTATTGAAGCTACAAGTAAATTGACTTGCGTTAATTCGATTTTACGATGGGTTAGTAATTAAAATCGGCATTACATTGCAAATAAGTCTTCCTATATCTCTTGCGCAGCTGGCGTAGGCAGCAGCGTGCAGTCAGACAGCGAGATTGTTGGGTTTAAAATACCAAATTTGTAACTAATTTGTATTTTGGTCTTAACATTAGGATTTACTAGCGCCAAGCTGGAAACCGGTAGAATTAAAATTACACTTGTGAGATCCACGGACTAAGGCATCTATACCAGGTCACGGGGGATGTATACCCAGAATGCCCACGGCTACCTGTGACCCATCAGTTATATTTCTAACCCAGTTTAGACTGCTAGAGGGGTGGTTCGAGGTGGCCTTTAACTGTTAAGACCTCAGGTTTGTTAGTTATGAAAAATACAAATTAGTTACAAATTTGGTATTTGTTCATACACGAAACAAACCTTCGGTCTTAACATTAGGATAGACTTACTATTGGAGGGAGGTAAGTCTCTACAACTGACTGGAAGTTTGCCACCTTATCCATTTCTGAATATATAGGGAAATTCTAGAGAATGGACAATGAACCTAGGACCAAAGATATAAGCGGATCTATTGGTTTCCTCCCACTGGGTGTAGATACCATTCTACTGTTTACTCTTGTCCCTTGCGACTGGATCCACCTTCACCCCTCTTTCCTTATTATCCAGAGGGGTGTGTTGCTACTGAAAAGTATATCATCAGCTAAGATAGCTTCACAGTATGGCTGACCATCTCACCTGCATCTAGTCCGTTCCAGCACATGACGGTACTCTCCTTCATATTGCCCGTAGTTAAAGGAGTAGGAAGAAAGTAGTAAAAGAAAAAAAGACCAGTCATCCCATTCATTCTACTTTCATACCTTCATCTTAGACTAGACGCAAACTGACCCGCCAGCCGGGGCACTGGATGAACTATATCACTTGTTGGGCCGCCACCACTGGACCCAAGGAAAAGGTGTCCAAGGATCTATGGGCAACATCTTTCAATAAAATGAGGTGAAAGTTGTTTGGCGCTTCCACATGCCAGCTTTCAGAATTTTATCCACAGACATGTTCTTCTTAAATGCCAGGGAAGCACTCACATGATGTCATGAGCTCTAGCTCCCACCCCCTGGCTATCTGACCCTCTGTCTTCTGCAGTTATAACATTTCTGATTGTCTCCCTTAGCCAAAATGATATTGTATTCTTGGACACTTCCTTCTTGTTCCGTCCTGTACTTACGAACAACCTCTGGCACCCCGGCCTGAGGTGCCTTGTTCTCTTTAAGTACTCCCTTAGTGCCCTGACGGGGCACAGGAGCATTTCAGCTTTGTCGTTGTCTACAAAGTCTGCCAAGGAAGGTATGGTAAAGGAGTCGAATCTGCCGTCTACTATTGTTGGATTTTGGGTCTTTGCCACGAATTAATTCTGGGACAAACTCACACACCATTGATCTCCAACCTCTCGAGTGCTTTATGAGATATGAGAGGCCATGTAGCTCCCCCACCCTTTTGGTTGAAGCCAGGGCCAATAAGAAGACTGTCTTTCAGGGTCAGGCTCCTATCCGTGGACTGCCTTAGTGGTTCGTAAGGGGGTTTTGTCAGACTACTCAGTACCTTGGTCAGATCCCAATCTGGGCTTTTAGCTCCTTTGGTGGGCATGACTGTTCAAAGCTCCTCATCAGCATGGCCAACTCCCATGAAGACGATATGTCCACTCCTTTCATTCGTAAGACTGAGGCTAGAGCAGCCCTGTACCCCTTCACTGCAGATACAGACATATGTTTTTCTGTTCTGAGATATATCAGAAAGTCTGCTAACTGCTGAATAGTGGTACCGAGTGGAGACACGTTCCCCCTACGACACCAATTACAGTATGCTGACCACTTCCCTTGGTATACTGTCGCAGATGATTTTCTGATATTACCTGCCATCTGAGTTGCTGCTTTCTGCGAAAACCCTCGCTCTCGGAGGAGATACTTGACAGTCTCCACCCGTGAAGCGATAGGGACTTCACCGACTGGTGGTACCTCTCCACGTGAGGCTGACACAGAAGGTTGCTCCATGGAGGTAACTCTCTTGGCACATCTACTAGGAGTTCCAGTAGGTCTGGAAACCACTCTGCTTTCGGCCATAACGGGGCTACCAGGGTCATCTTGAGGTTCTGAGACCGCATTACCCTGTTCAGAACCTGACGGATTAGACAAAATGGAGGAAATGCGTACACGTCCAGATTGTCCCAGGGGTGTTGTAGCGCATCTTCTGCTACTGCCTCTGCGTCCGGGACTACTGAACAATACACTTCCAACTTTTTGTTGTACCTGGTTGCGAATAGGTCTATGATCGGTCCTTCCCACAACATGAGCATCCTGTCCACTACCTGTTGGTGTAGGGACCACTCCGTTCCCAGAATCTGATCCCTGCGGCTCAACTTGTCGGCCACTATGTTTCTTTTTCCCGGAATATACCTGGCCTTGATGTCTACCAGGTTCTCTATAGCCCACTGGTGAAGTTGAACTGTCATCACATGTAACTGCCGAGAAACTAGGCCTCCTTGCTTGTTTATATAAGCTACTACTGTGGTGTTGTCTGACATCAATACCACTGAGTGTCCGTCCCTTTACTCTCTCCCTGAATTCTTGTAGAGCCAGGAAAGCTGCTTTCAACTCCAGCACGTTTATATGGAGTTCTCTGTCCTTGCAACTCCATTTTGCTGACACCATCAACTCCTCCATATGGGCTCCCCAGCCTTCTAGTGACGCATCCGAGAACAGCAAGAGGTCTGGGGAGGATTGTTGAAGGGGGACACCCACTGTCAGATTGTCGTCGTCCACCCACCACAGCAAGTCTTTCCTCACTTCTGCCGACAAGGGAATTTGCTCGTACGGGTGATCTACTGTTGGTGACCAAAACCTCCTTCATCCTCCATTGTAGGGACCGAGGTGTAGCCTTCCTTGTGGTACAGCTTCTCCAGGGAGGTTTAGGATTCCCAGCACCACCTGCCACTGTCTTGCTGGCTGTGTCTGCTTTCCCAGAAAGGCATTCACCACTTGTTTGCATTTCTGTACTCTTTGGTCTGTCGGGAATACTTTGGCTTGTGTTGTCTATCACCATTCCCAGATATTCCAAACGTTGACTTGGATCCAGCTGCGACTTCTGCTGATTCACCACAATACCTAGGCTGTGACAAAGCTGCAGGAGGGCCGCCCTGTCCCCTGAGTAATTTCTCCCTGGACTTTGCTATCACCAGCCAATCGTCCAGATATCTTATCAGCCTGATCCCCTGAGCATGCGCCCACGCCGACACGAGGGTGAACACCCCCCCCCTTGTAAAAACTTGAGGAGACGTTGTCAATCCGAAGCACAGGACCTTGAACTCGAAAGCTTTTCCCTGCAAGACTGAAGCGGAGAAATTTCCTTGAAGACTGATGGACTGGTATCTGAAAGTATGCGTCCTTTAGATCGACTGTCAGCATAAAGTCTCCGATTCTGACTGCTTGTAGAACCGTTTTCGGAGTTTCCATCTTGAAACTGGTTTTCCTTATAAACAGATTCAGCGTTGACAGGTCTATTACTGTCCTCCACTCCCCGTTGGCTTTGGGTACCAGGAAAATCCTGCACTGTAGAAGCCTTTTGGTCGGACTGCATACTTGTTGCACAGCTCCTTTTTCCATCATCTTCTTCACTTCGTCCTGCAGAATAGTGGCCTTCTGAGATTTGTGGGCATAAGTGACGTGGGGTAATGGTTGATCTGTCAGGGGCGGGGTTACCTCGAACGGAATCAAATACCCGATCCTGAGAACATCCACCACCCACTGCTCTGCCCCTAGTTCCTGCCACACCTTCCAGTGATTTGCCAGGCCAACACTGTGTGGGCCGAGTGATGGGAGGCGCCCATCCTATCTTCTTGAGCCTCTCCCCCTTCCCCTATTGCCCCTTCCTCTGTTGTTTCTATTGTGAAAGGGCCGATGAGTTATCCTCTTTGGGGAAGAGGGTCTTGTGACTCTATTAGGGATGCTAGGTCTCACTTTTTTTACTGGTTTTCTTTCGAGACATCTGCTGTTGTCTTCCCTCCAAAGGAATAGTTTGACTGTTAGAGGTTTTCCTAACTGCCTGTTGCACCAACCTATCGTTAGTGTCCATCCTTCTTCTATCTATCGCTTCTTCCAGTATGACCTCTGGCAACAGTAGTTGCGATTCCAAGATATCCCCATTCCTCATTGCTACAGGGAATCCAAATCCACATTGCGCTTAGTCTAGCCAATGCTGCATCTCTCCTCATTAGCAGGATATTTGCCCAAACATTGGCACTTACGTTTGTCAAAGTATTCCCGACAGACCAAAGAGTACAGAAATGCAAATAAGTGGTGAATGCCTTTCTGGGAAAGCAGACACAGCCAGCAAGACAGTGGCAGGTGGTGCTGGGAATCCTAACCTCCCTGGAGAAGCTAGTACCACAAGGAAGGCTACACCTTCGGTCCCTACAATGGAGGATGGAAGGAGTTTTGGTCACCAACAGTAGATCACCCGTACGAGCAAATTCCCTTGTCGGCAGAAGTGAGGAAAGACTTGCTGTGGTGGGTGGACGACGACAATCTGACAGTGGGGTGTCCCCCCATTCAACAATCCTCCCCAGACCTCTTGCTGTTCTCGGATGCGTCACTAGAAGGCTGGGGAGCCCATATGGAGGAGTTGATGGTGTCAGCAAAATGGAGTTGCAAGGACAGAGAACTCCATATAAACGTGCTGGAGTTGAAAGCAGCTTTCCTGGCTCTACAAGAATTCAGGGAGAGAGTAAAGGGACGGACACTCAGTGGTATTGATGTCAGACAACACCACAGTAGTAGCTTATATAAACAAGCAAGGAGGCCTAGTTTCTCGGCAGTTACATGTGATGACAGTTCAACTTCACCAGTGGGCTATAGAGAACCTGGTAGACATCAAGGCCAGGTATATTCCGGGAAAAAGAAACATAGTGGCCGACAAGTTGAGCCGCAGGGATCAGATTCTGGGAACGGAGTGGTCCCTACACCAACAGGTAGTGGACAGGATGCTCATGTTGTGGGAAGGACCGATCATAGACCTATTCGCACCAGGTACAACAAAAAGTTGGAAGTGTATTGTTCAGTAGTCCCGGACGCAGAGGCAGTAGCAGAAGATGCGCTACAACACCCCTGGGACAATCTGGACGTGTACGCATTTCCTCCATTTTTGTCTAATCCCGTCAGGTTCTGAACAGGGTAATGCGGTCTCAGAACCTCAAGATGACCCTGGTAGCCCCGTTATGGCCGAAAGCAGAGTGGTTTCCAGACCTACTGGAACTCCTAGTAGATGTGCCAAGAGAGTTACCTCCATGGAGCAACCTTCTGTGTCAGCCTCACGTTGGAGAGGTACCACCAGTCGGTGAAGTCCCTATCGCTTCACGGGTGGAGACTGTCAAGTATCTCCTCCGAGAGCGAGGGTTTTCGCAGAAAGCAGCAACTCAGATGGCAGGTAATATCAGAAAATCATCTGCGACAGTATACCAAGGGTGGAAGTTGGTCAGCATACTGTAATTGGTGTCGTAGGGGGAACGTGTCTCCACTCGGTACCACTATTCAGCAGTTAGCAGACTTTCTGATATATCTCAGAACAGAAAAAACATATGTCTGTATCTGCAGTGAAGGGGTACAGGGCTGCTCTAGCCTCAGTCTTACGAATGAAAGGAGTGGACATATCGTCTTCATGGGAGTTGGCCATGCTGATGAGGAGCTTTGAACAGTCATGCCCACCAAAAGGAGCTAAAAAGCCCATATTGGGATCTGACCAAGGTACTGAGTAGTCTGACAAAACCCCCTTACGAACCACTAAGGCAGTCCACGGATAGGAGCCTGACCCTGAAGACAGTCTTCTTATTGGCCCTGGCTTCAACCAAAAGGGTGGGGGAGCTACATGGCCTCTCATATCTCATAAAGCACTCGAGAGGTTGGAGATCAATGGTGTGTGAGTTTGTCCCAGAATTCGTGGCAAAGACCCAAAATCCAACAATAGTAGACGGCAGATTCGACTCCTTTACCATACCTTCCTTGGCCAGGACTTTGTAGACAACGACAAAGCTGAAATGCTCCTGTGCCCCGTCAGGGCACTAAGGGAGTACTTAAAGAGAACAAGGCACCTCAGGCCGGGGTGCCAGAGGTTGTTCGTAAGTACAGGACGGAACAAGAAGGAAGTGTCCAAGAATACAATATCATTTTGGCTAAGGGAGACAATCAGAAATGCTTATACTGCAGAAGACAGAGGGTCAGATAGCCAGGTGGGAGCTAGAGCTCATGACAATCATGTGTGAGTGCTTCCCTGGCATTTAAGAAGAACATGTCTGTGGATAAAATTCTGAAAGCTGGCATGTGGAAGCGCCAAACAACTTTCACCTCATTTTATTTGAAAGATGTTGCCCATAGATCCTTGGACACCTTTTCCTTGGGTCCAGTGGTGGCGGCCCAACAAGTGATATAGTTCATCCAGTGCCCCTGGCGGGTCAGTTTTTGCGTCTAGTCTAAGATGAAGGTATGAAAGTAGAATGAATGGGATGACTGGTCTTTTTTCTTTACTACTTTCTTCCTACTCCTTTAACTACGGGCAATATGAAGAGTACCGTCATGTGCTGGAACGGACTAGATGCAGGTGAGATGGTCAGCCCATACGTGAAGCTATCTTAGCTGATGATATACTTTTCAGTAGCAACACACCCCTCTGGATAATAAGGAAAGAGGGTGAAGGTGGATCCAGTCGCAAGGGACAAGAGTAAACAGTAGAATGGTATCTACACCCAGTGGGAGGAAACCAATAGATCCGCTTATATCTTTGGTCCTAGGTTCATTGTCCATTTTCTCTAGAATTTCCCTATATATTCAGAAATGGAATAAGGTGGCAAACTTCCAGTCAGTTGTAGAGACTTACCTCCCTCCAATAGTAAGTCTATCCTAATGTTAAGACCGAAGGTTTGTTTCGTGTATGAACAAATACCAAATTTGTAACTAAGTGTATTTTTCATACTAACAAACTGAGGTCTTAACAGTTAAAGGCCCACCTCGAACCACCCCTCTAGCAGTCTAAACTGGTTAGAAATATAACTGATGGGTCACAGGTAGCCGTGGGCATTCTGGGTATACATGCCCCGTGACCTGGTATAGATGCCATTAGTCCCTGGATCTCACAAGTGTAATTTTAATTCTACCGGTTTCCAGCTTGGCGCTAGTAAATCCTAATGTTAAGACCGAAGGTTTGTTTCGTGTATGAACAAATAGAATTTAGGCCAAAGGCCGAGTATTGGGACCTATGAGGTCATTCAGCGCTGAAAGGAAATTGACAGAAAAGTGTTTAAAAAGGTGTAACAGGAAGAAAAACCTCTCTGTTGCACAATGAATCAAGTGTTAGGAGAGGGTGGGTGGAAAATAGGATTAATAGAGAGAATATAAAATCGAAGAAAGTAGAGAGAGAGAGAGAGAGAGAGAGAGAGATAGAGAGAGAGAGAAGAGAGAGAGAGAGAGAAAATTACAATCGTCTAACATCTCCACTTCCATAAATTTGCACCCATTTCTAAGTTAAAAAATATTATCTTAATGATAATATATACTCGTATAACTGCGTACAGCTATGAACAACCGAACAAGAACTTGTTGCTAATACGATCGAATCCGATAGCAACATCATTTTATTGTATTCATCTGCGTGCGACAGTAATTACTGTATTCATGTTATAAATGTAGCTGAATCTGATAAGGCAATATTACGTGCATCAGCAACCTGGATAGCAGTCCCAAGCTTTGTATGAATTAAAACACAGCCGTGGTAAAAGAAACTAATAGCATGAAAGAGTTCATTTACTGTCGTTTTCACACTGACAAAAGATTAATAAATTAACGTTCGTAATACATATGAAAACAAGTGAAAACGAACAGAAACGCTGAATTTACGCAATCTAACCTGAGGGAAAAACTAGCTTCCAATGAGACGTATTAGTCAAATTACATCGTAAGACGAACATTATGACATTGTTCCATCTAAGTTAAGTATCCAGATATTCATTTATGCTAACTAGGAACAAAAACATTAGCCGAGACCAAGTGATATGGTTGAATCTGGAGCCAAGGAAGTAGACTAGCCAGTATCATTGTCTGTCTAAGCCAAGCCTCCTTACAACAGCTCTGTTTGACGACAAGCTTGTGTAATTGTAATTTAATGAAAAGTAATCAATTACATATTGTAAGGTAATTAAACGTAACTTTATTAGGCCTAATATTAATTTCAGTTGACACTGTAATTTGATAATACGACTGGTAATTATTTTTGTAACTGTAATTGACATAAGCACAGTGTAATTACTGACGACAATTAGTCTGTTAAACGTATAAAGACGTCATACAAATGAATTCCTTATATCTGATATCTGATTATATGGCACAAGATACCATTATTGACTATGTTGAATGTCAACATAGTTGAAAAACGTCTCCTTCAAGACGACAAACATGGCATAAGTGAGGAAAAGTTGTTACGTTAGTCATGCTAGCCAATCAGGACAAGAATGAGTTGGATAAGGCAACACAAACTCATATTCGCCATCAGCTGATTCCAGAGCGAGAATGACCGCCGAGTTAGTATTCATACTACACCTAATAGGATGATGTATATCATACACTTATAATGCTTTAGTCGGACAGAATCTGATCTTCATTCCTGTTCGATTACATTCATATTGAATTATCCTAAGATCGATTATCGTTCGTGTTCAATTACACCTGTACTGAATTATCCGAAGTCAAAATACCTTGAGCCTACAGCGTTAGCCCACTATAAAAATTACTCTACCGATATGTAGTACAGCGAACACTTTAGGCTAGACTAGGCTACTGTATATGCATATGATATATCATCGTGAACACTAGGCTAGCCGTAGTTAATTTATTCGATTCTCTACATACTGAATTATTGTAAGTCAATATGCATTGAACAGAGAATTAGTTGATATTAACAATTACCATATCGTATAAGTAAAGGAAAGGAACCTTAAAGACAAACGAGCAGTATTCAACCCTTCAGAACCCATCAGACTCGAAACCAGATCTGAACGACCAACCAAGCCTAAAAAGTAACAAGCTTCTGATGCAAGGAACTCGAAGCAGGAAAAACCCAAAGAGGCTCTAATGACACTGTCCCTCTATAAACTACTTATATTAGAAAACCGACCCGAAGAAGCCTGCACTTCTCTTCCTAAACACTATGTAGCCTATTATCCCTACTCGTCTGTATCTGACCTAAATTTTCATCATCCTGAGAACTTACACATCGAGGGAAGGGGAAATCTGCTGCCAACACTGCCTGCTCCGCGCTGGGAGGGCCGGCACAACCTACCCACTCAGAGGCTTGCGGTTCTCCATTACCCCCAGCACCCGTTAGGGCTGGTTCTGGAACAAGCAGGGGGGCTGAAAAAGAACGATTAGAATCCACTATACAACTACTACTACCACTATCTCTATTTTGGTTAAATTATTCGTCAGGCTAGAAATATGATAAACATACTAGATGATAACCTGTCCACTAATTTCTTGAATAGCTAACTCTAATGTTTCCTTGTCTCCTGACCAAGACAAACATCTGTGACTGGTATTGCACTGAACCTTCCTACACGAAATAACGAAAAGAAAGTCGATCATGTGTGAGGGTACTCATCCTACACTTGAAGGGCATGCAGAGCCGATGAGCACCATGTCCAGCAGTAGAAGGCTCGATCGTCGAACTGTAGATGAAGTAGAAGCAGAGGCGTTTGCAGACGGCGACGACGTTTATTTTCTAACTTATCCATAGCGAGTACAAAGTAGCTATCCAAAGTCAAACGGGAGAAAAACATTAATCAGAGTCCAAGGTCGTAATCTGTATCCAAAATATGAAAACTATTTGAGTGGGGTCGGGCTAAATGACCAAAAGTTCGCCTGATGTGGGACTGATCCGCACAGCATGGCGAACAAGAAACAATTGAGGAGACAGGCCTCTGGTGGCCGGTATTTGCGGCAGCGTTGCCAACGGGTAAAAACACAGTAACTCATTTGACTAGATTTTTTTAACCTGCAGCTTTTGTAACACTGACAGTTAAAATTACCCACTTAGTGGGTAAATATGTGGGGATGTAGTTCGGGCTGGTCAGTGACCAGGGCTAATTCAGGTGTTCAGGGAGTGTATTGCAATCTTAAAATTTAAATTCCTTAGGTTTTTTCATAATACATGTTTGCAAGGGCATTAATAATTACAACTATTAAAATAGCATGTGAAATAAACAAAATTACCATATACTCACCACTTTCAGGTCCATTATAGAGCTTGCAATTGTCCATCATAAGCTTGAAGTCTCCTTCAAACATTGCAAGGTTTGTATAGTAACCGCCATCTAAACGCTCTTCCATCTGTAATGTTTACAGTTACATAACAAAATTAAGAACTGAAAATCTTCACTATCATACAATGGAGACAATATACTATATAATTTTTTAACTTAATTTATTTTCTTGGCACAAATCTAGCCCTTTAAAATTACCTTCATATGTGTTAATACCTTGCTCAGACAAGCAGCTTGCTGTCTGTTCATACAAATGAAAACCAATCATCACAAAACCTGAAAACCTGATCACGCTGCAGGCTCTGTGGCATTGGGAGAAAAACAAATTACCTCATCAAGAGGTGCATTTGCATAAAAAAAAATATCTTCATTTACAAATTTATACTTGTTTTGGCACTAAAGACCCATCTCTTTACAGATGCTTCAGTGTCTATTTTGGCAGGAGTCTTGTTGTTAGCAATAAAATTACTCTGACTCTCAGGAGATTAAAGCCAAACAACTACTAAACGTTTGCACCCGGAAATGCACGCATTCTCACAAATAACATGGGGTAATAAAATGGGCTATAGTGAATTCACATCAGCCATGCATCTGATGTCTAGGCCTCTCCCTTACGACGCTTCTTATTGGCTGCTGATAAGCCAATCACAAGGCTGCAAAGTCTCAGTCTCAAGAGTTCACACAGGCAGGATGTATGTTCCACCTCTACTGAGGGATACTTTTGAAAGACATATCCCTCAGGAGAGGTGGAACATACATTATGCCTGTGTAAAACATCTTGGGAGACAGAATTTCCAGCCCTGTGATTGGCTTATCCACAGGCCAATAAGGAGGATTGTCGTAAGGGACTGGCCTACTAGACATCAGACGCATGGTTGATGTGCATCTATTATAGTACCCTGACTGTTAGGAAAACTGTAGTCTGTAACATGTAAGAACTGAGTCAAACATGGTTCAAAATACTTATGCTTCACTCAAAACCCATAAACAAGTATGAAAGTTGAACAAACTGCAACGAGTGATCAAGATCAATGCAATGAGGTAATGGAGTCAAAAGGATGGATCTTTTAATACAACAAGGGATATGTTGACAGAAAATAGCTTGACCAAAATAAATGCACACTAAAAGAAGCTGGCACTGTACCATCAACATAAAATAGCAATGTCAGATAATGTTCTGAAGCTTACAACCAAAGGGCATGCTTCTACTGAAGGTTCTCAAAGGCTCCTTTCTCCAAAGGACTCTCTAATTCATATCAAAAACACGTTCCAACAAAACTCCTCCAATCATCTAATCTTCAGGTCATCTAGGCACTTTGCTGTAAAACTTCCTAACATGAAATTCACTGTAGTTGAGATGGTACTCTACTAAGATCACTTGGTTTGTAAAAGATACAAAAGCTATTCCTTTTCTCATTTATCAAATTCAATTTCAATCAAAATCCTGCTAATGGCAGCACTCCATCAAGCTGACACGTCAATTTAACAAAATTAACCAACACTGGACAGATATGTTCTTTTGATTCCCAATAAGTGCATATCAAACTCCCCCATTTGGGTCATATTGTTATTTGGCCACAAAATTTGCATTAATTTTGCACAGAAAAATTCCTATCACTTGAAATGGGCAAAATGGCTTATGGCAACTCTTATGGCAATACTAACACCTCAGTCCAGGATACTGGGAAGATTAGTGCGACTTGAGATTTCTTGGGGCAAATGTACACCGCCCCCTGTCAACATCTTGAATATATTTTGCCTATAAATATACTCAGGAATAGCTGTCGGTTTAGTTCTGTCTTTTATGGTAGTATGTCAGCTTTAATTGTAATTTTGCAAACCAAAGTACAAAGAAATATTACAAAAACCCTGTACTATAACTCACTAAAAAGGTACTGCATCTCCCCATGCCAGTACAGAAACTGTTCCTTATTCTAGTGTTTATCTTTTATGATATTATGCGAGCTATGATTGTAATTTCCCAGATGAAAAAAATTTATTAGAAACACCATGTATAACTTGATACAATTAGTATATATTTGCTTATAAATATACTCAGGGATAAATTTAAGTTTGCAAACTAAAAGTACATAGAAATAATACAAAAACCCTGTATAATCACTAAAAGGTACAGAAAAACTGTTCCTGATTTTAGTGGTTATGATATCATGTGAGCTATAACTATCGGTAATTTCACAAGATAAAAAAACAGATTTATTAGCAACAACATGCATAACTTGATAAAATTAGCAAATTTGTAAGTGTCTTGGAAAAGAGGCCCTGCGCAGGGTTGGAAATATATTTTTATACTGAAAATGAAGTTTTTATAAATATACTTACCAATTAAATACTTAGTTAACGATTAGCTTCACACGGTGTCGCAAATGTTATGGCGACTTTCACTAGCTCCTGCCCGATGTTTATGGGCTGATAGCCCTACCAATGGACAGGTTCCAGGCTGTATACAAGGACAACTCAACGGATAAAACACGTCTGATGTTAACAATTTTTATTGTAAAAATAAATTCATTTATTGATTAACAAAGCAAAGCACATGAACAGAACTTAGGTGGCTCGGCACACTACACTTGGACAAATTCAATATGGCCACGCGACCACTCAAAAACACTAAGAATTTCACAAATTCAGTTCACACTTCCTCAACGAAACAAGTGTCAATAAATTTGTTAAAAGGACCTGAACATCTGCAGTAATGATTAAACACAATTAGCCCATTGATGGCTACAAAAAAGAACAATTACTTACTTTGTGCAATTTTGGTCAATCGCTATCAGCCTCATCGCCTCACACCTGCACGCCACGATCAAGACCCAAACGTGTTGCTAACTATACCAAGTTAATTGACAAAGAGAGGCCTAGAGTGGTGTCCAAAGGAGTTTTATAGCCGTGCGGATCGGGTTAGTCATTTTGTCAAATTAATTTTCATGAGTAGGAGACATTCCTTCATTTTTCATATAATTTACAAAACAACACGAATTTTGGCATTAAACAATGAGGGAGGAGAGAGGAGAGGCAATGTCCAATAATTGCACACATTCAAAAGGGAACCACTTCTCTACAGCCGCCAATCTGCCATATGCTTGACAAATAATCTTTTTGTTACAAAGGGGAACATACGGAGAAGTGGAAGATACGTCTTGGAAAATTCATGCACTAATTTTTCGTGACACACAGCACCCTAAATTCAAAAAATTTGTACGCAAGTGACTGTTGCAATGCTGGAGTGACAGGTTCCACCCAATGCAATGGGAACTCGCAAGTGGCAAAAACCCAACAGTGTCATTCAATCTTATTGCTGCTAAGTCCATGAAAATCAGAGGGGAGGAGGGTGGGCTCTGATTTAGTAATTAAAGGCAGTCCCTGGTTATCAGCAGGGTTTCCGCTCTCAGCGGGGTGCTGATAATCGAAAACCGCCATTAACCGAAACATGATATTGTTAGTATACAAATAAAGTTTTGTACATACTTACCCGGCAGGATTATATACTTAGCTATGTCTCTGACGTCCCGACAGAATTCAAAAAACGCGCGGCACACGCGACAGGTAGGTCAGGTGACCAGCCCACTCCCGCCGCTGGTGGCGGGAATAGGAACCATTCCCGTTTTCTAACCAGAATTTTTCTCTTCCACCTGTCTCCTGAGGGGAGGCTGGGCGGGCGGGCCATTAATCGTATATATCTGCCGGGTAAGTATGTACAAAACTTTATTGTATACTAACAATATCATTTTTGTACATGCAACTTCCCCGGCAGATATATACTTAGCTGATTGACACCCTTGGTGGAGGGCAAGAGACAGTTACATACTAATTATTTATGAATATAAAAACAGGGAAACAACATACGTTGTAGGTATATTAACAAAAACAACCTTGGTTCCTACTTGATATGGAAGAAGACTTCATTGATACTGTCTATGAGTCTGCTTGCATCAGATTTACAGAGAGGATGAGACCTGCGTCTGATAACCTTTTCGGATCATACCAATGGGGGCTTACCCGCTTACATGGTAGAGCCTTTTCTTGGATCGTACCAATGGGGGCTGACCCACTTACATGGCAGAACCTTGACCTGTATCATACCAACGGGGGCTAACCCTCTTACATGATAGAGCTTTAGGTATTTAATACAACACAAGGAGCCTAACGACCAATCCCGATCACCTGACCACACTAACATGTTAGCCACTACGAGTTGAAAGGGTCAACTCCTGCACCCTCTTTCAATCGAACCAAAAAAAAAATGCACCAAACACCATTAAAAACCTAACTTAATAAACTAAAAAGGATTGGGTTCAGCTCCCTGTCCCAGCAACGAATCCGCGGATACGTACGCTCCTAGAGTGAAGCACTTGTCATACGTTACTTGAATGTCTCTCAAGTAATGAGCTGCAAAGACCGAATTGCATCTCCAAAAGGTCGACTCCACTAGAGTCTGTATAGACAAGTTTTTGTGGAATGCCAAAGAGGTAGCGACTGCTCTTACCTCGTGAGCTTTAACTCTAAGGAGGTCCAGTTGTTCTTCTTTACACTGTAAATGGGCTTCTTTGATTACGTCTCTGATGAAGAACGCCTGAGCATTTTTAGAGATCTGCCTTCTGGGATCTCTCACTGAGCACCATAAACTTTCCTTACTCCCCTGTAGTTCGTTCTTCCTTTCTATGTAGAACTTAAGGCTTCTCACTGGGCACAGAGCCCTTTCTAGCTCTGTTCCTACAAGCGAAGAAAGTCCTTTTACTTCGAATGTTCGAGGCCAAGGTTTCGAAGGATTCTCATTCTTCGCCAAAAACATTGGTTTGAAGGAACAGAACGCCGAGTCGTTCCTAAAGCCAACATTATGTTCTAAGGCTTGTAGCTCACTTACTCTTTTCGCTGAAGCCAGCGCGACCAAGAATAAGGACTTCCTTGTCAGGTCTCTGAAACGTAGCCTTACAGGGAGGTTCGAATTTGATGTCATTAAGTACTTGAGAACCACATCTAAGTTCCAATTAGGTGCTCTAATCCCTCTGTTCTTTGACGTCTCGAAGGATCTTATCAGGTCATGCAAATCTTTGTCTTCCCCAATGTTAAGGCCTCTATGCCTGAAGACTGAAGATAGCATACTCTTATAGCCCTTAATTGTAGAGACTACTAAATTACATTTCTCCTTCAAATACAGGAGGAAATCGGCTATATCTGTCACAGAGGTACTGGACGAGGATATCTTCTGAGTTCTACACCATCTGCGAAACACATCCCACTTCGACTGGTATTACTCGAATAGTAGATGGTCTTCTCGCTCTTGCGATAGCTTTCGCAGCTTCTCGGAGAAAAGCCTCTCGTTCTGACAAGTCCTTCGATAGTCTGAAGGCAGTCAGAGCGAGAGCGGGTAGGTTTTTGTGATACCTGTCGAAGTGGGGTTGTCTGAGAAGATCGCTCCTGTTTGGGAGAGATCTCGGAAAGTCTACCATCCATCCCAGTACCTCTGTGTACCAGTTTTGTGACGGCCAGAAACGGGGCTATGAGGGTCAGTTTGGCTCCCTATGCTGCTGCAAACTTCCTTACCACTTCCGATAATATTTTGAACGGAGGAAAAGCATACCCGTCTATCCTGCCCAATCGAGGAGAAGGGAGTCCACTGCCATCGCCCTTGGGTCGGCGATCGGGGAGCAGTAACTTTCCAGCCTGTTGTTCCAATGGGTGGCAAAAAGATCTATATTTGATCTCCCCCAGAGGTTCCAAAGTCTGTTGCATACTTCCTGATGCAACGTCCATTCTGTAGGAAGTACTTGGTCTCTCCTGCTCAGAAGGTCGGCTCGTACATTTTTGTCTCCTTGGATGAATCTTGTCCGGAGAGTGATTCTTCTCTTTTCTGCCCAAAGCAGTAGTTCCCTTGCTTTCCTGTAAAGGGAGAACGAGTGTGTCCCTCCTTGCTTCTTGATATAAGCTAGGGCTGTTGTGTTGTCCGAATTGATCTGCAGTACCGAACCTGTGATCTGAGCCTCGAAGTGTATGAGGGACAGGTGAATCGCTGCTAACTCTTTCATATTGATGTGCCAGAACACCTGTTCTCCCCTCCAGGTGCCTGACACTTCTCTCGTCCCTAGAGTGGCTCCCCACCCCGCATCTGAGGCGTCGGAGTACAACACTAGCCGAGGTTCGGAACGTGAAGATACTCCTTCGCTGATCCTGCACGGATTCATCCACCAGAGCAGGTCCTCCTTTATCTCCTTCGTGATCTGGAAGGAATCGGACAGATCTTGAGATTTCTGATCCCAACGTTCTCTTAGATAGAACTGTAACGGCCTCAGGTGAAGCCTTCCTAGAGAAATGAAACTGTTCCAACGAGGAAAGGGTCCCCAGAAGACTCATCCATTCCCTCGCGGAACATTGTTCTTTCTCTAGGAAGGTTGCTACTTTTTTCCAAGCAGCGGTTCTGTCTTTCCTGTGATGGAAAAAACCTGAAAAACCCCGAGAATCCCCATCCGAATCCCAGATAAACAATGTTCTGCTGGGGAATCATCTGGGATTTCTCGAGGTTTACCAACAGTCCTAAGGACTGTGTTAACTCCAGTGTCAGTTTTAAGTCCTCCAGACATCTGACTCGCGGGACTGTGCTCGTATCAGCCAGTCGTCTAAATACAAGGATATCCGAATCCCTTCGAGGTGAAGCCAGTGAGCCACATTTTTCATTAGTCCCGTGAACACTTGGGGGGCTGTTGATAGTCCGAAGCAAAGGGCCCGAAATTGAAAAACTCTTCCTTGAGCCATAAATCTTAGGTATTTCCTGGACGACGGGTGTATTGGTACGTGGAAATAAGCATCCTGCAGGTCCAGGGATACCATCCAGTCCCCTGGACGCAGGGCTGCTAACACCGAGGCTGTCGTCTCCATTGTAAACTTCCTTTTTGCTACGAATTCGTTCAGGGCGCTTACGTCCAGGAACTGGCCTCCAACCTCCTGAGCTCTTCGGAACTAAGAACAGGCGATTGTAAAACCCTGGGAAGAGAGATCTCTTACTTCCTCTATGGCTTCCTTGAAAAGCATCTGCTCCACGAGATGTAGAAGGGCTTGTTTCTTGACTGATTCCTTGTAATTTGCTGTTAACTCCCTTGGAGTTGTCGTTAAGGGAGGTTTTTCCCTGAAGGGGATTAAATATCCTTTCTTTAGGATGGATAGGGACCAGGCATCGGCACCTTTCTGTGCCCAAGTTTTCGTAAAAATCTAGAAGCCTGGCACCCACTTTTATCTGGAGGACCCCCGCTCACTGGGTTTTTGACGAACGGCCTTCGAGAAGACCTTCCTCTCTTCTCCGGTCGTCTACTTCTAAGAGAAGTTCTTGATGCAGACCTACTCGAAAGGGCTGCTGGAAGGGAACTTTCTCCTTTTTCGCCAGAGGCACAGCAGGCTTTAGCCTCTTCGCTGATGCAGGGCCAGCAGGTCCTGTGTGGCTTTTTCTGAAAGCGTCTTAGCAATGTCCCTCACTATGTTCTGGGGAAACAGGTGACTAGAGAGGGGGCGCGTATAAAAGGGAGGATCTCTGCAGAGGAGAAACAGATTTTGTTAAGAAAGAGCTAAACACTGCCCTCTTCTTCAAAATACAGGATCCAAACAGGGATGCCACTTCATTTGAGCCATCCATAACCGCCTTGTCTAGGCAGGTTAAAACGTCTGCCCCCCAACTCTTCCATGGAAACGAAGTCTGGTTCTTGCGACTTCTTGGCTAAGGCTCCCAAGGCCCAGTCCATGAAGTTAAAGACTTCGAGAGTCTTGAACAGGCCCTTGATGAGATGATCCACCTCACACATTCCCCAAGAGGCTTTTGCCGAGTGTAGAGAGCGTCTTCTAGACGCATCTACAAGAGCGGAAAAATCCGCATCAGAGGACGAAGGTAGACCCAGGCCCATTGGCTCCTTGGTATCATACCACATCCCTGGTTTCCCTGTCAACTTAGAGGGTGGACAAGAAAAAACTGTCTTACCCGCTTCTTTCTTAGCCCTGAGCCAGTTCTCTAGACTCTTCAGAGACTTTCTCATAGAAAGAGTAGGGGTCATCTTAACGAATGAGGAAGCCTTCGACATTTTCGTACTGGATAATAACGATCCTGGCGAAGGGGGATCCGACTGGCGTAGTGAGTCTCCAAACACCTGCAGCAATAGAGAAGCAAGTCTCTTATAGTCTGAAACTCCTGCATCTTTGGTTATCTCTTCATCCGATACTTCTTCCAAAAGTGATGTGGGAGAAGAGGGCTTTTCCTCAACAGGATACCGATCCTTTGAAGGAAGTCTTTTCCTTTCTTCCTTACTCCTATCATCCTTCCTGTGCGAGTCCTGGAGTTTCTCAATACTCGGACTTCTGATGTGCTCCTTGCGTCTGCTAGGAGAGGCGCTTGCGTCCTGAATCAGGCGCCTGTGAGGCGAAGAACGCCTGCTAGGCGAAAGTAGAACATCCTGTTCCTGGCGCCAAGAAGGAGACGCGTTTGCGTCCTGGTGAGAGCGCCTAGGCCAAGAAGGCGAGGCGCTTGCGTCCTGGTGAGGCTGCCTGGTCCAAGAAGGAGAGGCATTTGCGTCCTGATGAGGACGCCTAGAAGGCGAAATGCGCCTGCGAGGAGAAAGGAGAGAACCTTTTGTTCCCGTCGTTCATGAGGGGAGACGTTTTTGCCGTCCCGTTGACTGCGTCTAGCAGGCGAATAACTCCCTGTTTTCCTTTGCGTCTTTCTGGAGAGGAGCTAGAATCTCTCCTACTCCTCCTAGGAGGAGAAGAAAACTTGTCCAATCTTCTAGGCCTATTAGGCGAAACTCTTGCGTCCTTCGGAAAATGTCTCGAGGACGAACGAGCGCTCCTTTCTTCTAGAGGAGCTCTAAATCGAGAGGGACTCTCTTCTCTCCCGGAGCTCTTATTCGAACGAATTCTCTCACGAGAAATTCGCGAATCAGGCTCCTGATACTTGCCATGGGAGGGGCAAACTCTTCTCTAGTCAAACTCCTGGGGAGAACTCTTGCTCAAAGGGCGTTTCCGATTTTTTGTCATGTACGACTGAAGAAGGTCTCGCTGGACGAAAACCTTCAGGCGAGGAGCGTCTGCTAACGCCAGGACGCTTCCTCTCTGACTCTCTCCTAACGGAACTCTTGATGGGAAGAGAAATGTCTTTCTTCCTAGAAGAGCCTTCAGCAAGAACTCCTACTAAGGCAGACAACTGCTGTTGGAGTCCTACCAAGACTTCCTTTGTCTTGTGTGATAAGTCTTCCGGGGAAGAGTCAGGAGTTCTCATGGTCCTCTTCTTACGAGCAGGCGAATAATCCGGAAAAGGCTCCGGACTGGAACGTAACGCTTCGCTATTTGGCGTCTTCCAGGATCTCTTAAGAGGACGCGATTTAGCGGAAGAACTCCATCCCCTTCTGGGAGACGAAGAGTCTGAGTCCGAAAAGCAGCACTTCCTTAGGACGCTTTTGCCGTAGCTATCCTTGGCAGCCTGGGAAGCGGCTACAGGATCTGCCGAAGGGACGCCTGACCGTTGGGAATACTCTACATCCCCCTTGCGGCTTTCGACATTCCTCCTCCCTTGGTCATGGGAGTCTGAAAGAGGTCTAGGCCTAGGAGCAATGCGGAGTCGGTCAGACGCCCCCTCCACTTCACTGGGGACACTGCACAAATCACTGCACACATCACTGCGCTTACCTGTCTCCTTCATCGCTTGCAGTTGCGTTTTCAAGCTGATTATAGAGGCTCTCATTGCAGCCATTTCCGTAGACGCATCTACAGGTTCGCTACTGGGGGAAGGGGCTGAAACCACACTATGAGCAGGAGAAATACTATGAAAGTTAGGAGCTACTTCCTGTTCATTAGAGCAGGATCTACTTGAGCTTCTGATGGAAGCCCTCCTAACCCTATCTTTCTCAAGTTTCCTTACATAAGAAGCCAAGGTCTTCCATTCACTTCCGTTAAGTTCTCACATTCCAGACAGGTGTTAGTCTCAGAACAATCATTCCCCCTACATTTCTTACAAACTGTGTGAGGATCCACCGAAGCTTTCGGTAGCCTCACCTTACATACTTCTTTCGCACACACCCTAAATACAGGTGCCACGTCAGACATTTTAAAGAGAATCCAATTCCAAATCCAAAAAACAGTCCACTATAAGCGTATGCCAAAACCAAAGATCAAAGTACATCACCAAAAGACAAATCGATAATCCTCGGCCAACGAGAAAAGAATTCCAATGCAGGAGGTACCAACAATGATGTTGTTGCTACCGGCGACAGACAAAAATTCCTGGTTAGAAAACGGGAATGGTTCCTATTCCCGCCACCCAGCGGCGGGAGTGGGCTGGTCACCTGACCTACCTGTCGCGTGTGCCGCGAGTTTTGAATTCTGTCGGGACGTCAGAGACTATAGCTAAGTATATATCTGCCGGGGAAGTTGCATGTACAAAATCAGCAATTCATGGCGTTTATGGTGCCAAGTTTTGGTTAATGGTGCTGATAACTGATTCATGGCACCTCTGCTAGGTATGTTATGACACCATAACTCTATTATCAGCACCTTAAGACCCAATAACCAAAATTTGGCCCATTATGGCGCCATAATTTGCCAATTTTATGGTGCTAGACAAGTGCCATAAAACTGGATCGCCATTACCAAGTCCACAGATAACCAGGGACTGCCTGTACTTGGTAAGTATACTTATAAAACTTCATTTTATTATTAAAAATATCATTTTTATAAAAGTAACTTAACAAGTAATTACTTAGCTGAATCCCACATTGCTAGGGGGGTGGGATGAATGGACTAAAGTAACTCAATTCATTAAAGGAATGTTATTATTGAACTAGAGGAACAACCTTTGTTGAAGGCCTCCCAAATGTCTACGAATGCCCCTCAGGACACCCCAATGCTTCCTATGGGTTGTAAAAGGAAGCAGGGTCATCTTGGGTGCTTGGTCCCTCTCCAGCATCCAAGTCCAAAATACGCCTCACACGATCCCTACCGACAGGCAAAACGTGCCTTTCGCGCTCCTGACGACGTTGGGACATCTCTATGTACGTCTTGTACCGCCACAAATACTTTAACACTCACAAAAGTTCGGCAAAACATGAATGTGGCAAGAGATCGCTCTCGGATGACACATCGCTGATGATTGCTGGGCCAAGAAGAATGCAATTCGTACATGCACGCCTGGGTAACGCTTGTAAACAAAACAACAGCTCGATCCATGAACTCCCAGCATCCCTCAAGGCGCGTGATTTAAAATTTGTCGCAAAGTAGGCCTATAACTATTTTTCCGCGAATATTTTAAAAAACTTTTTTAGTCGACGTATTATGCGTCAATTAAGCAGACGACAGACAATTTTAGTCGACGAATAATACATCCAATAGGCGTTTGAGGGTTAGAAACTATGTAGAATTGCTATTAGCTGTAAGATGTCTTGGAAATATTCAAGTGCAGGCTATAATCAGGGTCTTTGCTACTTAACTGCCTTTGTTACTTATATATATGACAGGCCAGGACCCCTGAGTTTCTGTCAAATTGAGGTAGTATACTAAGTCAAGTACCTCTTAGTTTAACTAGACCACTGAGCTGATTAACAGCTCTACTAGGGCTGGCTCGAAGGATTAGATATTTTCATATGGCTATTACTATAAAACATATCTTCTACAACACAAATGGTCATTAAAATTCAATTTATTTATTAAAATAACAGTAAAAGATGTACATATTACTGAATTTTAAAAAAATTAAAAAAATAGTTTACTCACCCTAGTTATGTGCATGGGTCTTCTAATAACAGCATAATAGTTTGGTGCATATTCTTCTTCAACTGGGTCATGGAATGGCCAAGCATCTTCATGATCACGTAAATGTTCTAATACTTTGTACATTCCTGTGCGTAGGTCATCTTCAGTTTGCAAAACCCTTTGAAAAAATTTGTCATGAAAATATCTATTCTGAGGACTAACTATCTTCTCTTACACAATAAAAGCACAGGAAAAGTAAATTAGCTAGAAAATTGTCTTTTCAGATAAATTCCTAAATTACTTTTCTTCCTAGTTAACAGAGTCATAGAAGCCCAAACATAGTACCATACCAACATTATCAAAGTCAGATGGAATAATAATACGTACTTATATTGATGACTGCCATGCCCAAACTAAAGAATTAATCTTTAATTAAAAGTTTTATCCTTCCACAAAACTTCCCATAAGTTCATTTTACAATACTAAAGTTTAGCTGCATCAAGTGAAAGTTTTTGGAATTTATGTTTAATCTGCTCATGGCAGCTACAGAACTTGCTGCTTTTCCTGTGTCTATATTTCCTTATTGATTAGCAGTGCAGAGATCCAGTAGCTTTCAATATGACGGCTTCACTTAATTGTGTAAAGAATAATGAAAACAACAAACCGCTGTCAAGGTGTATTTTGAACAATTTTAAATGCAGGTAAGATTAAAGAATATTCTTCTATGAAGAGAACAATTCAAGTAATAAGAAATTAACTTTTTACCTAGAGATATGACATAGCACAGTGAACAGAATTCAATTAATATCTACTCCCAAAAAAAGAAGAATCTGACATAAAAATTTTAATTACAACAATAATGAAATCTGGAATAGGGAAGCAGTCTACAGAAAATACTTACATGTGCGCACTTTTAACTTTCTTCTTAGTTGGTGGGGATGTGACAGAATTGACAGTATTAACAGCTGGTTCAGAAACAACTGCTGCTGAATTCAACGAGAAAGCCACTGAAGCATGATATTTGTTTTCCGCCCACTGTACACCTGTCAAAAGAATAAACAATTTCAATGATAATTCTTTTCCATTAACTCTGCAACATATTCAAGATACTCAAATCATATACTATTAACATACAAATCATTAGTAAGTAAGGTAAAACGTCCAAAAAGATGCACTGAATTTTGAAAAGTATACGTACATCATTTTCTATCATTCAGTTATCAAAATTACCAAAAGTAGTTGCTAGGATCAATGAATTCTATTTCTAGAGATTCTCATATGGCTCACCTATCAGATTTTATCTTTAGTGGAGAGGCAAAAGGAAGTGGAAAAAAAAGGTAGAAAGCAATACAGTTAGGGGATGAAGGGGACTCTTCACAGAAAATTCAATATCATACAAAGTACTAAGACAGATATAAAAGATATCTTAACCAGACCAGAGAATTAAACTTAAAATTTGCACCTCCAATACAGTTAAGTTAATTCTTATACAATATATTAACTAACATAACTAAGATTAAAAAACCATATTTTTAGAGAATAAAAGCACTATAATGAACATTACGTAAAAAAAATTTCAAGGATTTATTGGTCAAATTAAATTTTGGTACTCATACAAAATACCAAATTTGTTTTAACTAATTTGTATTTTTCATAACTAACAAACCTGAGGTTCTTAACATTAGGATTTACTAGCGCCAAGCTGGAAACCGGTAGAAATTAAAAATTACACTTGTGAGAATCCAGGGACTAATGGCATCTATACCAGGTCACGGGGCATGTATACCCAGAATGCCCACGGCTACCTGTGACCCATCAGTTATATTTCTAACCCAGTTTAGACTGCTAGAGGGGTGGTTCGAGGTGGGCCTTTAACTGTTAAGACCTCAGGTTTGTTAGTTATGAAAAATACAAATTAGTTACAAATTTGGTATTTGTTCATACACGAAACAAACCTTCGGTCTTAACATTAGGATAGACTTACTATTGGAGGGAGGTAAGTCTCTACAACTGACTGGAAGTTTCGCCACCTTATCCATTTCCGAATATATAGGGAAATTCTAGAGAATGGACATGAACCTAGGACCAAAGATATAAGCGGATCTATTGGTTTCCTCCCACTGGGTTGTAGATACCATTCTACTGTTTACTCTTGTCCCTTGCTACTGGATCCACCTTCACCCCTACTTTCCTTATATCCAGAGGGGTGTGTTGCTACTGAAAAGTATATCATCAGCTAAGATAGCTTCACAGTATGGCTGACCATCTCACCTGCATCTAGTCCGTTCCAGCACATGACGGTACTCTCCTTCATACTGCCCGTAGTTAAAGGAGTAGGAAGAAAGTAGTAAAGAAAAAAGACCAGTCATCCCATTCATTCTACTTTCATACCTTCATCTTAGACTAGACGCAAACTGACCCGCCAGGGGCACTGATGAACCTATATCACTTGTTGGGCCGCCACCACTGGACCCAAGGAAAAGGTGTCCAAGGATCTAATGGGCAACATCTTTCAAATAAAATGAGGTGAAAGTGTTTGGCGCTTCCACACGCCAGCTTTCAGAATTTTATCCAACAGACATGTTTTCTTCCTTAAAGCCCAGGGAAGCACTCACACCCCTGATGTCATGAGCTCTAGCTCCCACCTGGCTATCTGACCTCTGTCTTCTGCAGTATAAGCATTTCTGATTGTCTCCCTTAGCCAAAATGATATTGTATTCTTGGACACTTCCTTCTTGTTCCGTCCTGTACTTACGAACAACCTCTGGCACCCCGGCCTGAGGTGCCTTGTTCTCTTTAAGTACTCCCTTAGTGCCCTGACGGGGCACAGGAGCATTTCAGCTTTGTCGTTGTCTACAAAGTCTGCCAAGGAAGGTATGGTAAAGGAGTCGAATCTGCCGTCTACTATTGTTGGATTTTGGGTCTTTGCCACGAATTCTGGGACAAACTCACACACCATTGATCTCCAACCTCTCGAGTGCTTTATGAGATATGAGAGGCCATGTAGCTCCCCCACCCTTTTGTTGAAGCCAGGGCCAATAAGAAGACTGTCTTCAGGGTCAGGCTCCTATCCGTGGACTGCCTTAGTGGTTCGTAAGGGGGTTTTGTCAGACTACTCAGTACCTTGGTCAGATCCCAATCTGGGGCTTTTAGCTCCTTTGGTGGGCATGACTGTTCAAAGCTCCTCATCACAGCATGGCCCAACTCCCATGAAGACGATATGTCCACTCCTTTCATCCGTAAGACTGAGGCTAGAGCAGCCCTGTACCCCTTCACTGCAGATACAGACATATGTTTTTTCTGTTCTGAGATATATCAGAAAGTCTGCTAACTGCTGAATAGTGGTACCGAGTGGAGACACGTTCCCCCTACGACACCAATCACAGTATGCTGACCACTTCCCTTGGTATACTGTCGCAGATGATTTTCTGATATTACCTGCCATCTGAGTTTGCTGCTTTCTGCGAAAACCCTCGCTCTCGGAGGAGATACTTGACAGTCTCCACCCGTGAAGCGATAGGGACTTCACCGACTGGTGGTACCTCTCACGTGAGGCTGACACAGAAGGTTGCTCCATGGAGGTAACTCTCTTGGCACATCTACTAGGAGTTCCAGTAGGTCTGGAAACCACTCTGCTTTCGGCCATAACGGGGCTACCAGGGTCATCTTGAGGTTCTGAGACCGCATTACCCTGTTCAGAACCTGACGGATTAGACAAAATGGAGGAAATGCGTACACGTCCAGATTGTCCCAGGGGTGTTGTAGCGCATCTTCTGCTGCTGCCTCTGCGTCCGGGACTACTGAACAATACACTTCCAACTTTTTGTTGTACCTGGTTGCGAATAGGTCTATGATCGGTCCTTCCCACAACATGAGCATCCTGTCCACTACCTGTTGGTGTAGGGACCACTCCGTTCCCAGAATCTGATCCCTGCGGCTCAACTTGTCGGCCACTATGTTTTCTTTTTTTTCCCGGAATATACCTGGCCTTGATGTCTACCAGGTTCTCTATATGCCCACTGGTGAAGTTGAACTGTCATCACATGTAACTGCCGAGAAACTAGGCCTCCTTGCTTGTTTATATAAGCTACTACTGTGGTGTTTGTCTGACATCAATACCACCGAGTGTCCCTTTACTCTCTCCCTGAATTCTTGTAGAGCCAGGAAAGCTGCTTTCAACTCCAGCACGTTTATATGGAGTTCTCTGTCCTTGCAACTCCATTTTGCTGACACCATCAACTCCTCCATATGGGCTCCCCAGCCTTCTAGTGACGCATCCGAGAACAGCAAGAGGTCTGGGGAGGATTGTTGAAGGGGGACACCCACTGTCAGATTGTCGTCGTCCACCCACCACAGCAAGTCTTTCCTCACTTCTGCCGACAAGGGAATTTGCTCGTACGGGTGATCTACTGTTGGTGACCAAAACTCCTTCATCCTCCATTGTAGGGACCGAAGGTGTAGCCTTCCTTGTGGTACTAGCTTCTCCAGGGAGGTTAGGATTCCCAGCACCACCTGCCACTGTCTTGCTGGCTGTGTCTGCTTTCCCAGAAAGGCATTCACCACTTGTTTGCATTTCTGTACTCTTTGGTCTGTTGGGAATACTTTGGCTTGTTTTGTTGTATCTATCACCATTCCCCAGATATTCCAACGTTGACTTGGATCCAGCTGCGACTTCTGCTGATTCACCACAATACCTAGGCTGTGACAAAGCTGCAGGAGGGCCGCCTGTCCCTGAGTAATTTCTCCCTGGACTTTGCTATCACCAGCCAATCGTCCAGATATCTTATCAGCCTGATCCCCTGAGCGTGCGCCCACGCCGACACGAGGGTGAACACTCTTGTAAAAACTTGAGGAGACGTTGTCAATCCGAAGCACAGGACCTTGAACTCGAAAGCTTTCCCTGCAAGACTGAAGCGGAGAAATTTCCTTGAAGACTGATGGACTGGTATCTGAAAGTATGCGTCCTTTAGATCGACTGTCAGCATAAAGTCTCCGATTCTGACTGCTTGTAGAACCGTTTTCGGAGTTTCCATCTTGAATAAACTGGTTTTCCTTATAAACAGATTCAGCGTTGACAGGTCTATTACTGTCCTCCACTCCCCGTTGGCTTTGGGTACCAGGAAAATCCTGCTGTAGAAGCCTTTTGTCGGACTGCATACTTGTTGCACAGCTCCTTTTTCCATCATCTTCTTCACTTCGTCCTGCAGAATAGTGGCCTTCTGAGATTTGTGGGCATAAGTGACGTGGGTAATGGTTGATCTGTCAGGGGCGGGGTTATCCCCGAACGGAATCAAATACACCGATCCTGAGAACATCCACCACCACTGCTCTGCCCCTAGTTCCTGCCACACCTTCCAGTGATTTGCCAGCAACCCCCCACTGGTGTGGCCGAGTGATGGGAGGCGCCCATCCTATCTTCTTGAGCCGCCTCTCCCCCTTCCCCTATTGCCCCTTCCTCTGTTTGTTTTCTATTGTGAAAGGGCCGATGAGTTATCCTCTTTGGGGAAGAGGGTCTTGTGACTCTATTAGGGATGCTATGTCTCACTGGTTTCTTTCGAGACATCTGCTGTTCTTCCCTCCAAAGGAATAGTTTGACTGTTAGAGGTTTTCCTAACTGCCTGTTGCACCAACCTATCGTTAGTGTCCATCCTTCTTCTATCTATCGCTTCTTCCAGTATGACCTCTGGCAACAGTAGTTGCGATTCCAAGATATCCCCATTCCTCATTGCTAACAGGGAATCCAAATCCACATTGCGGCTTAGTCTAGCCAATGCTGCATCTCTCCTCATTAGCAGGATATTTGCCCAAACATTGGCACTTACGTTTGTCAGGTACGCAATCGCCTTGGACCCTGACTGTAGTAATCTAATGAACAATGGTTCATCTACTACTTTCCTTGTTGCTTCCGAGGATGCAATTTTTCGCCACTGCTGTTGACCAAAGGTCTAACCAGGACGCAGCCTGAAAGACAGAAGAAGCTGTTGCTTCTAACGTGGCCAGCCTCTTGGTACGTCATCGAAGGGCACTCCATTTTAACCTGATCCAAGGTTAATCCAGGCCTTAACCTTACAACATTAGGGTTCATTTGTCTAGACAGCAAAGGGACCTTCGGTGTCGTATAATATTTCCTTTGCTTTATCATTGGAGGGGGAATAAATTTAAATGATCTATTAGATCTTAAGGAATTATCCCTCCCTGCAATCTTTGCGTTCACGTGTTGCAAGACCGATTCCGCATGACTCGAACAAGGCAATTCATACGACACCTTGGTATCCCTCTTTAGTCCAAACGCCATGTCAATTCCAGGAGGAAGCATACTGGCCGGTGTTTCTGTCTTCTCCAAAAGGCTATTGAATTGACGAATCAAATCAATAACCTCTGCATACGAGGCCAGAAACTCTTGGTTTTCTCCTTCCTCCGGCTCTAGTGTACCACTCTCCGTCACGAGAGATGTTGTCTCGCCTCTATCTTCTGACAGACGGCCCGGAATTCCACGGCCGCCTGCCCCTACGGCCGCGGCCTCTTTGATCTTTGCTGGCCGCTGTTGGCTCGATCCCAGATAGTCAGCAGGGGACGAGAACGTCTCACTCTCTCTCTGCTCATGGATCTAGAGCGAGAATCTCGTCTAGATCTCCAAGATGGAAGGCTCCCTTGAGACAGAGGTAAGTTCGTCTTTATTAGCATTGGCATCGTTTTCGAGCGTCGGCGAGCCCGGCCTCGGCCTTCTATCCAGACGGACACTGCCTTCCACGAACGTATCCGCCGAGGTTGCCACTCTCTATTTTTCGTACTTTTAATAGGAGCTTTATCGTCCTTCGTACGTATTTTGAACGGCCCTTACGGGCGAAACTGGGACCTGCAAATTCCATCCTCTGCTGCACCTTTCGCCGCCAACGTCGATTTTACCAAGAGCATCGCAGTTTTTGCGATCCGAACTGGCAACTCCGCCTCGGCCGCTAGCTCGCCGGCCGTCACCTCTCTCGCTTGTTCGGACTCTTGTGAACGGCTTCGTCTGGCAACCTTGTGCTTAATAGCCACTGATTTTCCGACCTTCTTGCTGACTTGGAAATGACAGTCTCCGTCCGAAGAAGAGGAAGAATTGATTCTTCTCCTCTTGGCCCGAGGATCCGCTAGGAACTCCCGAATCCTCCTCCAACGCTTGACTGGCGCTCGCCGTGACGTTATCGGACTTAGCGATGACGCCGAACTAGAGGAAGAAGACGAAGAAGGCGAATCACACTTTTTCTTTTTGTCTCTCTTATTCATTCTCTCCTCTATATCCTGTAACTTCTGCATTACAGTTTGCATTGACGGATCAGAAGGCGTATTAGCGTCTGGGTGCAGCGAAAAAGGCCGAGAATCGGTCTGTGACGTCATCACGCCTGCCATCTCAGAGTGTGACGTATGTTGTGACGTCATCCCTCTCGTAGGGAGAGACTGAGAGGTTTCTGCTGGTAACCGCACGTTTGCTGCCAAATTACCTCCCACGTTCTGCATCGCTGTAAATACTGAGTGGGATGGAGAAGCAGCGGCATTAATTCCCATAAATTGTAAGCCCGGGGGATGAGGAACATTCAGCGCTGCCGGACCCTGCTGGAACCGTGACGTCATATAATGCGCAAGCAGACCATCCAAGGTTGGTACGCCTGGTAGGCCCAGCGCTGACCACGTACCATCTAACCTATGCGCTTGCGTAGCAGGAGCCTGGAACAAAGATGGCGGATCTCCCCCTCTACTTGCTGGGAACAAAGGAGAGTGCAAATTATTCATAAAATTACCCAAGGCCCCTCCTGACGTTTCCGATACAGAACCGCTAGGAGAAACCGAAGGGGTATGAGACAATTCAAAAGCAGGTGGAGAAACATATGGAGCAGCCTGGTTTATTACCGATACAAAAGAAGCCGGTAAGATTTGGTCATCCAAAGATGGCGTCACCCCCCTTTCTTCTGTATTGGCTTTTCCCATAGAACTTCTTCCACTGTTTCCACCGACCAACCGCGACAAACAGAACACGGATTAGTAATCGTACATACGTTTCCCTGCACCTACTACACGTTGGATGAGGATCCGTCGACACCGAGGTATTAGGAACCTAGAACAAGGGAAGCCACTGACTCCTGGGCATTTCCTTTGTCTCCTCTTCGAAGCGGTAGACGATCCCGATGTTGAGGCAAAATTCTCCATCATACCACGTATACACTCTTACCGCACACTGATCACACTTGGAGAAAGAAAAGGAATGAAAAATAAAAAAAATGAAATGGATAAAGAACGGGCAAACTGAAAAAACCGGCTTTAAATGAGATAGACAGTAACACGTCTTATCTTAAAGGCGGTAGGAAAATAACTGATGGGTCACAGGTAGCCGTGGGCATTCTGGGTATACATGCCCCGTGACCTGGTATAGATGCCATTAGTCCCTGGATCTCACAAGTGTAATTTTAATTCTACCGGTTTCCAGCTTGGCGCTAGTAAATCCTAATGTTAAGACCGAAGGTTTGTTTCGTGTATGAACAAATATATTTTACTGTCAAAACTATTGCAGAATCTGAAGAAGAGATGGAAACATTAAGAAGGGACAAGAGGGGAAAGAACTGATGTCAGAAAACCAGCATGCGCCTCCCAAGGAAGCAAAGGAAAAAGTAGTAAGGAATGTAGCAATATAGTTGTTGCAGGGAAGTGCAGGGTAAACTCAGTACTATGTACTGACTACCAGATTTTGTTACAAATTCTCACAATTAAAAACTCTACAGGAAAGAAGAGACTTCCATAACCCATATACAGGAGCAAATGGGAAATAAGAAACAGAGCAGTTCTGCTACCTTAAAAAGACAATGCACTGAGGCAGGAATTGAAAGAACAGTAAGTCACTGCATTACGGCTGAACAGGAAAGATTTTATGACAGTTAAGTAAAACCTTTACAATGGGAATGACTTTAAAAAGGTTTGACTAAACAAAATGTAAGATTTTGTTACAAGTTAATTAATTAGGAATTTCCCTTTGAAAGGGCATCTTCAGGCTCCTAGAGAAATCCTATTGCTCCTCTGCTTATGTAGGACCATTAAGTAAAAGCCCGTTTGTGTTTATGAGTATGTTGTCTACAAAAACTTTTGCCTGCCTTGCAGCAAGCTGGTATTAAACTGACATAAATGTTCATTCTTCACTTGAAATGAACCATGTGTTCAACCTATCTTGAAAAAGTTCAAGCCATTCTGAATGAACCACAGTCTGCTAAATTTAAACATTCAAAATTTTTTAAGTCTTTGCAATTTTTATAATAATTTCATTTCAAATTTTTTCATAATATTTGCACCTCTGTACAGATTGCTTCAAAAAAAGTTCCATACGACAAAGAAAAAAATTCTCTAAAAGAGAGCCATGCTTGTACAATTCCCAACAGTAGCTGTTCTTATGCAAAGAAAGTCCAAAGTCCTGCCTTAGCTACAGAGAGGAATAAAGTTATACATAAGGTCAGAAGTCCTTTATAGAGTTCTATCTACAGCTCCACAAGCTGACACAATCAAGAGCCTATGAACCAACAATATATACTATTTGGTGAGGGCTTGAGTGGCTACTGTTGAACCAACATAAATTGTGATGCATTCACTGCACCTCTTAAAGCTTGTAATGTGGCAGATCTTTGGCCTTGAGCAGTTGACAGACAACCTTCTGAACACAAGCAATTAGCAGAGCAGTAAGCACAAACCTTTTTGGTTTTACAGAAATAACAGCCTTGGCTGAAACTTCATTTTTGAGACATCTTCAGCTACTTAGAAAAGGGTTTAAATTTCAACCATGGGTTCGAGTGGCAAATCAGCAAAGGCCCCCTTAGTTAAGATTCACATCCAGGTGTAACTATTAATTGCAGTCAAAGGTTTGGATTCAAAATCTGACAAAATCAAGACACTAATAAAGACTATGACTAATCTTAATTATTGAACGCCACCAAAAGCCTGTCTCTAATTTAAAAAAAAAAAAAAGGTATACCACAACCGGGGGCCCCTAGAAAATCTATGAAATAGAGTTGTGGAGCACTAGATGACATAGAAATGCAGGAGTCAGCTAATTAAATGATTACCTGAAAAAAAACAGGCATCAGCTAAATGATTTGGCCTGTTGGTCATCTCAAATACTCTAATAAAGGGAGTACACTCTTGGACTTCATTATGGATGAACTACCAAACATAATCCCCACTATTATGATGGACAGCCAATGTTAGATAGGAGCCTCAAACATACTATTACTATGGGGCTCATTCTTCATACTGGCTTGTAAACTTGGTGGCAACTGAACACCTTGCATTTAATTTCTAAAGGGAATTCTATTTCTTCCTTGAAAGGAACCATGAGGACAAGGGCTCCTTGAATATGAATGGTTGTACAATGTGGAAGTTATTTTCCTTTGCAATCTGGTCTGCTTGCAGTACAGGTTGCAGGTCACATCATCACATGGGAGGGATTTTTAATTATAAAAGCTATGCATAGGAGCACTTCCCTAAGGTATTCAACTGACTTCCAGCTTTAATTCCCTTCCAGTCTAGTCTTACAGGAAGGGGGATAGTTTACTGAGGAAGTTGGAAGGGAGCGTGGTTGGTTATCTGCAACTTAAACCCTCACAAGCTCTAGAGAATTTGCTCATCCTGAGCTTTGCATAAGTTAACTTACAAACTTGGCTAGTAGGACTTGACATTTTCTGAATTCACAATTGTTCATGGCCTTCAATATATCACAAGATTTGATCTGCCTAGGTCAGGTATGGCAGTTTTAATAGAAGGGACAGAACGCCTAGACTTTTTTAGGCTTAAGTTTCTTTTTTGGACCTTACTGATCTCCAGCAGTCATATACCAAATAAGAGTTTCTACCATTCCCCAACATACACAATGAACAGACAAGAAACAACTGGACTCGGTTGTGTAAAAAAACTGCTTGGAGAAACCAGGTGTTCTATAAATGTTAATAGATCAAAGCACCTGATTGCAGGACATATCAGTAGCAATTTAGTAAGCTGCAATTTCCCAACTCCAGAGGCAGGCTATAGTTGGAATTCAGGTCTCTTATCAATAATACCTACTGTTCATTCATGGGATCTTCAATTGGAAGTCGTTGGATGGCTTCTGTACCATACTCTATTATTAATAGATCCCAATTGTATAACATGGAAAATCCAGTGCTAAAGTCTCTACCCTAATGCAAACTGATGAAGTTTCATATATGACTCAGAGATCTGGAAAAACTTATCCTTATTATTATTATCATATATGAAAACCTTTTCTCTTTTTCTATAGCCTGGGTAGGAATGGGTGGGAAAAGGATATCTATGGTGTTCTTGCATTGACTGGGTGGAGGGGGAGAGATGCACGAGTGTCCTCACAAATCAAACAGGAACTGCACACCTACATTTATTTCTGGCAATTTAAAGGGGCACCGCCAACTGTCAAATTTCAAGGAATTATCTATTTTTAGTTATTAACAGTTTTCAACTGTTTTATGTCTATATAAACATATCCTTAAGTGATAATACTAAAAAAGAATGTTTAGTTTAGTTCATGCACAACTTTTTTCATTACATTTACAGCACTGTGAACGAAAAAGACCTGTAAAAAACTAAGTCTATGAATGATCCTACATTGGATGAAGTTTGAGATATACACTATTTTGGACTTTTGCGATAAATAAACATATCTAGAAACATTACAGCTAAAAAAGAATGTTTAAACTTGTTCATGGACAACTTTTCTTCGTCACTTTTATAGCACAGTGAACAACATATTGAGGGGAAAAAAAAATGACATGGGAAACGAATGTAAACAAGATTTATTCAAAAATAATTGTTTCCCATTAAAATATCTAATTTTCTCTAGTATTAGCATCAGATAAAACAGCTTATAATGATACAGGAATAACTGGCTTCAGGAAACCAGATATTACTGAATTTTCTAATTTTTGAAGACAGAATTATTGCTCTTTCTCTGTTTCCTGAATAACTTTTTTTTTAACTCTTAATGGACGGATAGCTTCTCAGGAGTAGTAATAGCAAGTTTGGGGTGGTGGACAGATGGATCCTGTAGAGGAGCAATATTAAGCACCATCAATTTGGAAAGAATCAGGCAAGAAAGAGGTGCCAATACTTTCACAGTCCAAAAATTCACTAATGGCAACTATTACACTGGCTGAAATCACAAATCTGGCGCCTCAGGACTTCAACTTTGCTTCTGACTTCAAGAGAGAATGTATTGCGACTCTGTCTCACATGACATCTTTTTGCAAATTTGCTCATAAATATACCAAGGGGTTGCTGTTGGTTTTTGTTCTTGTCTTTTATGATAGTATGTCAGTTCTAACTCTAATTTTGCAACAAGTGCTAAGAAATATTACAAAAAACATGTACAAATAAAAAAAGTTTCTGAATCTTCGTTCTTGGTAAATTTACGTAACTATATTTCGACAAATAAGCAAGAATTTGTTACTGATTTTATTTCTTATCTGTTTATATAGTGTGAGCTGTAATTATAATTTAATAAAATAAAATTAATTATTAGAAAAATCATATATAAGTTGGTAAAGTTCACAATTGTCTGGTAAAAGAGGTCCCACAAGGGGTTGTAAATAGTAGTCATTTTCAACTTATGGAAAGTAGGGAAAATTTGTTAGAATTTTTTCTTCCCCATGTGCATTTGCATATCTTCCTCTTTCCATTGATGTGTTTTTTTCATAAACTAGCCAATCTCAAAGTTTATACGGCCTGAGGAGCTGCAAAGTGATTTTTTAACCGTCCGCTAAGGGTTAAACTACTGTATACATATACTCGCGTATCATGTAACTTTAGAAGACCTCATTTTGAAGCTAATTTTAAGGGGGTCGCATCATACACGCGATATAAAATTAGCATATGTAATGTTCACATACATATTAGCCCTCTTACGCCGAAGCAGTAAAAAAAAAATTGTCTCCCGTGTGCCGGAGGTGTTTCAGAGTGAGCGCCCGGGAAGAGGAAAAAAAATTTTTTGTTTTTTTTCAAAAAATCACAGCGCGCTTAGTTTTCAAGATTAAAGAGTTCATTTTTCCTTCCTTTTTTTGTCATTGGCTGAAGTTTAGTATGCAACCATCAGAAATGAAAAAAATTATCATTATCTTATATAAATAATGCAATATATGATAGCGCAAAAATGAAATTTCATATATAATTGTATTCAAATCGCGCTGTGCGCAAAACGGTTAAAGGTAACAAGTTACTTTTTTTTCGTTGTAATGTACACTAAATTGCGATCATTTTGGTATATAACACATTGTAGAACAATAAAATAAAACGCACAGAGAAAATATTATCACAAAATAATGCATGATTCGTAATGCGCAGACGTAAACAAATATTTTTTCAAAATTCACCCATAAATCTAAATATTGTCCTAGAGACTTCCAATTTCTTTCAAAATGAAGACAAATAATTGAATATTACTATACTGTAAGAGTATTAGCTTACAATTGCAGTTTTTGACCATATCTGAAGAGTTAAAAGTTGACCGAATGTCAAATTTTTTTATATATATATTTTTTATATGCAATTATTTCGGAAATAAGAAAAGCTACAACCTTCAAATATTTTTCGTTTTATTCTACATGAAATTTTGCACATTTTCATATATAAAACTCTATGAAATGCCTAATATGAAACGGAGCAAATATTCCGAGAATGCGACGTACGCATTTCGGAGATTTGTGGCGGAGAATCCGCGCGCGGAGGGAAGGAAAGATTTTTTTTTAAATTCACCATAAATCTAAATATTTTGCTAGAGACTTCAAATTTGTTTCAAGATGAAGATAAATGACTGAATATTACTAGACTGTAAGAGTTTTAGCTTACAAGTGCGTTTTTCGACCAGTTCGGTAAAGTCAAAGTTGACCGAACGTGGTTTTTTTTCTATTTATCGTGATTTATATGCAAATATTTCAAAAATGAGAAAAACTACAACCTTCAATTAATTTTTTTTTTTTGTATTCTACATGAAATTGCGCACATTTTCATATTTAAAACTTTATGTAACGGCTAATTTAAAATGGTGCAAACATTACCACAATCGCACATATGATTTTTTCGGAAGAGTTACCGCGCAGACGTAAAGAAAATGTTATTTTTTTCATAAATTCACCATAAATCGAAATATTGTGCTAGAGACCTCCAATTTGTTGCAAAATGAAGGTAAATGCTTGAATATTACTAGAATATAAGCGTTTTAGCTTACAATTGCGTTTTTCGACCGTTTCGGTAGAGTCAAAGTTGACCGAAGGTTGAAATTTTGGCAATTATCGTTATTTATATGAAAATATCTCAAAACTGATAAAAGCTACAACCATGGGTTGTTTTTAGTTGTATTGTGCATGAATTGCGCACATTTCCATAACATAAAACTTTATATAACGGCTAATTTTAAAATGGTGCAAACATTACCACAATCGCATGTATGATTTTTTTCGGAAGAGTTACTGCGAGGACGTAAGGACAAAGTTTTTTCATAAATTCACCATAAATAGAAATATTGTGCTAGAGACTTCCAATTAGTTGCAAAATTAAGGTAAATGATCGAATATTACTAAAATATAAGAGTTTTAGCTTACAATTGCGTTTTCCGACCATTTCGGTAGAGTCAAAGTTGACCGAAGGTTGAAATTTTGGCAATTATCGTTATTTATATGAAAATATCTCAAAACTGATAAAAGCTAAAATCATGAGAATTTTATTGTTGTATTTTACATAAAAATGCACACATTTTCATATATAATACTTCATGTAACGGCTAATTTACAATGGAACAAAAATTATGTCAAAGTGACGAAATAATTTCCGAGATGTGTCACAGATACTTTTTAGTGCGGCAAGAAAGAAATTCGCGCTTGCGCGCCTGTGTAACGATTGTAAACAAAACAACACCTTGATCCGTGAACTCCCAGCATCCCCCAAGGCGTGTGATTCAAAAGTTTTAGGCTGGTAGGCCTATAAGTATTTTTCCACGAATTTTAAAAAAACTTTTGTAAGTCGACATAAAATACGTCCAGTCGGCACACGGGAGACAAAAAATGTCGACGAAAAATACGTCCAGTCGGCGTAAGAGGGTTAGTATCACATTACAAAATACAAACATATTGAGTATGCATCTTTTCCATGGCTCTTTTAAAAAGTTATCCTTTACTTCACAGCATCCAATATTGTAAGTATTCTTATATTACGCAATCCATTATCCAAAATCCTTTGGGCCAGATGTGTTTCAGTTTATGGAATTTTTCGGATTTCAGAACTGTGGGAGTCAGCATCATAATCAAACATCACTACTGCAGCAAAAACATATTTCTTTCCTTTTTTATGTTTTTTTTATTATAGTTATTTATTCATTAGTTTACTATTTATATTAATATTAAATGAATTTGAGATCATTAAGATTATCAACAATAAAATAGCAAGACAATTAAGATCTTATGTTCACTAACACATTCTATTTTCAACATACACATCTTACAAGTGTGTAATGTTAGTGAATTACATATCATGTCTTGCTTGGAGACAGGCTGAGCTGTAGGGGCAGCTTTCTTGAGTGAAGGAATTTGGTACGTAAGCATTTTAATCGAGAGACTGCTCGTCTTGTCGTCAAGCATGTACATTTGTTTGTACGGATGTTACAGGTCTAGTCGACCAGGGCACTTGCAAAAGTCACATTCCTTTTGGTGAGAAGAAAGAGGTCAGTTTGGTACATGCCAGGTGTCAGGAGAGAAAACCCCATCTAAAAGGTATGGCACATATTTTGTAAGACTTGGAAAACCGTTACCTTCGAAAAGAGAGAGAAGTGTGAAATACATTCTTTTACTTAAATTACTTTGAAAAGAGTGATGTGTGAAGTGTATCTTTTATCCATTATCATCTTTATTACAGATGGGTTCTATTACATGGTATTAGAGACAGGATTCGCTAACCTGACTAATACAATGAACCTATTGCATTCTGGGTCTGGAGTGAGTCTAAAGTCAGGAGGTAGAATGATAACTTACTAGTTTTCTTGTGAGCAGATTTTGGGTTTTTGTCACTATGACTTGTTAATCATTTTGTTCTATTTTATATTCATCTGCTTTGGGTAATAAATAGTATATTTTTGTACTTACGTGATCTTAATAGCCTAATGACATGTTTGCAGACAGAGGGCACCATTGACAACAGGCAAGGGTTTCCAATTTGTGTATTTTTAATAAAAGGGTGGTTACACACATATGTAAAATACAAAATTATACTTAATCAAACTGATTGTAATCGAACTTAAGGATAAGTAACGCTATAAAATACATAGCATCACATCGATCTTAGAGAGGGTTGTTCTTTATTGTGGGTTTTTCTTTATTGTTATTATGCTGCCATCAGTTTGCAGTCATACATTTCAGGACAGCTTGGGAATAGGATTCACAAATGAAAACTACAAATGACAGTGTGGAATTTTTTGTACCACTATATTATAGTTAAAATTATTGTTAAATTCTTGTTTTCATAAAGAGATAATGTATAAAACAAATTACTGATGAATCATTGCCTTCAACAGTCAAATAATCACAATCATACCTACGTTCAAATGTAGTGCGATCCACAACACGTCTATACAGCAACTAGCCAGTCATTCACATTTAAGCTGTGTTCTAACCGAGTAGAATGGTTTGCATGTGAAGCTAACAAAGACATTTTGAATACAGTATGTATTTTTAACCCTCAAAGTCAGGACTAATATATGTACACTAATGCATACACTCATGACTGGGCTAAATTTAAGGCTGGCCAATTTAACAGAAAAAACCCTCATCAATGGAAAGAGGAAGAAAATATGCATATGGTTATGGTATAAGTAAAATAAAATCTAAAATAATTTCGGTACATTCCACAGGAAGTTGAAAGTTAAAAAATTCCCATCTGGTGCAGGCCTTTTTTACCTAAAACAGTTGTAAAAATGTACGAATTTTACCAAGTTAAAATCTTTCTAATATCTATTTTTATTCTATTTTGTCAAATCCTACCGTATATACTCGCATATCATACAACTTTTGAACACCTAATTTCTGGGATTGACCTGTGTCGCCCAGTGAAATGTACCTATAGCACTCATTTCTAGGTATAAATAAATGCTAAATATACCAAAGAAAAAAAGCCATATGGAATGCCAGAGTTACTACCTCTGGATAGATCACTCTCACAGGGTGTCGGTATAGCAACAGGGGCGAGTGGAAGCCACTTATCACAGATACCTTACCCAATATCTTTCTCCTCTCTCAAAATCCCCCGCCAGAGAGGTGCCGTTACAACGACCACCTTCCGCTCGCCACCGCTACCTCTGCCAAGAAACGTCATTCCTTCATAGCAATCGCTACGCGAACAGCTTTATTTTACGCTGTGATCCTTTCCAATAATTTGGTTAAATAATTGTGTTAATATGTCTTCTGATCTTCAAGAAGCATCTTCATCTAAGTTGAGTATAATTTTATTGACTTTGAATGCGGTTAGACAACAGTTTGTACTTATTTGAGAAGTTGTTAGTAGAGATGTTTACATATTAGGTATGTGGAAAGAACCCTCACCCAGGGAACCGGCATGTTTGCATTAGGTACTGCGTTTCTCAGTCTTCTCAATTTATAATTTTTATTTTTTATTTTTTCGATGATTATCTTAAATTCACCACTATTGCACATCACAGTAAGCACTACTGTTGTCATGAAATTTTACCTTTTCGCTCCTGTTGGGTATCGTTAGGCTTATGTATTACGGTTCAACCTTTACATTTTTGGCCTTATTAGAGGGTTTCCCTCATTAGTCATCGTCCTTCTTGAGCGATTTGGTTCCCTTACGGAAGTGTGGTTTTATTTCATTTTAATGCGTGAGTAGTGTGTTGGAAGCAAGCTAGGCTAGCTAGCCTAGTACTTCGCCAGTTATTATTTTGGAGGTAAAGGAAAGCCCTCTTCCATCCGATATGCTCATGCATGTTGTGTATGTTGTAATTTTTGTATTATCTTGTTTTAATATTATATTGGTATATGTACTAATTTTATTATGATGAGGTTAGTTTGGAAGTCCCACACAATTTACCAACCCTAGCCTACCTGATCAGATCGATGAGATTTTGGAGGGTAGGTTAGGTGGTTGAGAGTACTACTTGCTACCCGTAGTTGGTACTAGTCCTGGCTACCTGACCAGACCAATATTCGGTTTTGGAGGGTGTTCCATCACTAGAGAGTTCCTCTCTGTTTACGTAAATGTAGGTGCTAGACCTGTCTAACCTGACCAGGTCGATACGTTCGATTTTGGAGGGTTAGGTTAGGCTCTAGAGTGTCCTCTTTCGTAACGTACTACTATGCGCTGTCCTAGCCTACCTGACCAGATCGGTGTATCCGATTGTGGAAGGTTAGGCTAGGCTCGCAGATGGGCTTGCCCCTTCTTTTCATCGGTACTTCCAATACTTCTTTATCAATAAAATTTTGCTGTATAGCCTTGGCCTTTACCTCCTTTAGGGTGTCAGTTGGCATGCCACCTTCTATCCCTTTAGTTGTAGGCTACTTCATGGCTTCTCGAAGGGTGGTAATCACCTGACCGGTTGCTGTTGCCAGGTGATTACAAGTCTTCCTTTTTCCTCCAAGCTTTTCCCTTCCGTTCCGGACTCGTTCCGGCGGTGCTTAGTTAGCTCGCTGACCTAGTAATCCTACCAGTGAACAGCAGCTGGAGCGTCTAGTACCGTTTCGGGGGATTAGTCAGAGGAGATTAAGGATTAGTAGATTACGTAATCTCTGTTGGTATATCTCCGAGTCTGTGTTTATTCTGGTGAATGGGAGTGCGTCAACACTAGACTGACGCCACACAAGGGCTGCTACACCATGTTCGTGGTGAGGGATAAAATCCCAACCCCTTGCACGTCTAAGATCACAGAGTTAACTCTGCAGGCTGGAATGGAGGAGAAGCCGATGCCTCAGCTTCGAGAGACAGAGCCTACCTCTCTGCTCTTTCCCGGAGATCTGGAGTGCTGGGTGGGCGCTCCAGAAACATTCACAGTGGTCAAACTTGATCCGGAGTGTGCTTCCACTCAATTTAGTGAAAGATTACCCAGAATCCCAGAGGCCATGGTAAAGGCAGAATTTGAATCCAGGTGCAGACTGAGTAGATCGATCAATTCTGTTACTACATCGGAGTTGACGGCGTCTGTCTACTCTGAGGAACCCCTATTCCGGGTTCTTACAAAGTCACTCTTACAGACCTTTCAGAGTGACCTTTATTGGTGTTGCTGCAGAGTCAACCAACTCAACAGTTCTTGAGTTCGGCTGCTTTCGTGACGTCCCCGGCCTTCAACGCTTCGTTTGAAGCACAAGGAGCGTTTCGAGGCTATAACCAAAATGCAAGAGGAAGCAGAGCAAGAGGTGCTTACCGGTACAGAGCTGGCTCCAAAACTCCCTCAGAGGCAGAGGTTCCAGAGGAGGCAGAGGAAGTAAGACCTCATCCAATCTATGAGCCTCTCCAGGTAGGCGGGAGATTGTACCTCTTCCGGGACCATTGGACCTTCAGTCCGTGGGCCCACAATATTGTATCAATAGGTCTGGGGTGGAGATGGATAAAAGGGCCTTCTCCACAAGTCAGATTCCACCAAATTCCAACGACAGACCTCCTAGACTATGCCAAAGACCTTCTTCAAAAGAGGGCAATAAAGAGAGTCAGACACCTGCAATTTCAGGGACGTTTGTTCACCGTGCCAAAGAAGGACACGGACAAACCAAGAGAGATTCTGGACTTGTCCCGTCTCAACTCATACATTCAATGTGACAAGTTCCACATGCTAACCCTGTGGGGTCGTCACCACCTCTATCGATCTTGCAGACTCTTATTATCACGTCCCGATAGCGAGAAACTTTTCTCCCTACCTAGGCTTCAAACTAGGAAGGCAGGCTTACTCATTCAGTCATTCCTTCAGGAACTAAGAGCTCAGGGGGTTACACTAGTAGCCTACCAGACGACTGGCTCATTTGGGCACCCAACGACAAAGAATGTCGCAGTGCAACAGTCAAAGTAATAAAATTTCTAGAGTATCTGGGATTCCAGATAAACAAGGAAAAGTCCCGTCTCATTCCGGCGTCTTGCTATCAATGGTTGGGAATTCAATGGGATCTAACCACACACAAACTATCTCTTCCACCAACCAAGTGCAAAGAGATAGCAAAAGCTATGAGACAATTTCTCAAGAACAGATGGGCGTCTCGTCATACCCAAGAAAGAGTCCTAGGTTCTCTTCAGTTTGCTTCAGTAACAGATCTTTTATTGAAAGCCAGACTGAAGGACATCAATCGGGTATGGCGGAGAAGAGCCAACAGCAGACTCAGACAAAATCTCCTTGATTCCACTAATACTAAGGAAAAGACTTCGTCCATGGACAACAGTCAAGTCTTTCCAAATCAGTACTGCTCCAATTTCCCCCGCCGTCTCTAGTAGTCCACACGGACGCCTCTCTGAGCGGATGGGGGGCTATTCTCAGTACAAGAAGGTTCAAGGAACATGGTCAACAGTATTCCGCCAGTTCCATATCAACATCTTAGAAGCAATGGCCATTTTCCTGACCCTGAAACGACTAGCTCCGGCCAGGAATATTCATATCAGACTAGTCCTGGACAGTGCAGTGATAGTTCACTGCCTAAACAGAGGAGGTTCCAAGTCGAGCCACATAAATCACGTGACGATAGCAATCTTCTTGTTGGCAATGAGACATCATAGGCACCTGTCAGCTACTCACCTGGCAGGAATACGGAATGTCATTGCGGATTCACTGTCCAGGACAACTCCGCTGGAATCAGAGTGGTCCTTAGACACAAAGTCATTCAATTGGATTTGCCTACAAATACCGGGCCTTCAGGTAGACTTGTTCGCCACGGAGTCCAACCACAAACTTCCATGTTATGGTCTCCCAATTTGAATCCTCTAGCTCACGCCACAGATGCGATGTCCATAGATTGGAACAAATGGCAGAAGATTTACCTATTTCTGCCAATAAACCTTTTGATGAAAGTTCTACACAAACTCAGATCTTTCAAAGGGCGGATAGCTCTGGTAGCACCCAACTGGCCATAGAGCAATTGGTTTCCTCTTTTACTAGAGTTGAAACTCTGTCCCAGATGGACCCCCAACCCAAAACTGACTCAAATAGTACAAACTCGGACTGTGTCAGCTTCCTCAAGAATTCTGAATGCCCTAACTTTATGGACTTCATGAAGTTGCGGGACAGAAAGGTGCTAATATTGATCCACTAAACACATTATTCGTGGAATCAGACAAAAGAGAATCGACACTCCAGCAGTATGATTTGGCAGTGAGGAAGTTAGCCATCTTTCTAAAAGAATCAGATGTTCAGACAATGACCACGAATCTGGCAGTTTCATTTTTTAGAACTCTGTTCGAAAAAGGCCTAGCTGCTAGTACCATTACTACGACTAAATCTGCCTTAAGGAAAATATTTCAGTATGGCTTTAATATTGATTTAACAGATTCGTACTTTTCCTCCTCTCACATCAAAGGGCACCGCCCTCCAAAGTGAGAGGAGAAACCCCAAACACCAACACCACATGCCACCTCTTCTACCTTCATCCGATAGTAAGTGAAAGGATGAAGGAGAAGAGAAATTACCAGAAAAAACAAAACAAAGGACAAACCTCTGAAGCTCCCTTCGGTAATTCCCAATGTGTAAGCCTAAATTTTGAATTAATACATGTCTCGTTACAGGTCAATATCACTCACGTTAAATAGGTCTCATCCTCCGTTAAATACATATCTCATCCTCACATTAAAGGCAAAAGTATGTAAATAATAAAGTGTTGCATACCTTTGCCG